>NC_069505.1:184226362-184595529 GCF_027579735.1 Bombina bombina
ATCAGCGTCCTCATGCTCTTCAGTATTTTCTAAAACAGAGCAGTCGCGCTTTCGCTGATAAGTGGGCATTTTGGCTAAAATGTTTTTGATAGAATTATCCATTACAGCCGTTAATTGTTGCATAGTAAGGAGTATTGGCGCACTAGATGTACTAGGGGCCTCCTGTGTGGGCAAGACTGGTGTAGACGAAGGAGGGGATGATGCAGTACCATGCTTACTCCCCTCACTTGAGGAATCATCTTGGGCATCATTTTCTCTAAATTTTGTGTCACATAAATCACATCTATTTAAATGAGAAGGAACCTTGGCTTCCCCACATACAGAACACAGTCTATCTGGTAGTTCAGACATGTTAAACAGGCATAAACTTGATAACAAAGTACAAAAAACGTTTTAAAATAAAACCGTTACTGTCACTTTAAATTTTAAACTGAACACACTTTATTACTGCAAATGTGAAAAAGTATGAAGGAATTGTTCAAAATTCACCAAAATTTCACCACAGTGTCTTAAAGCCTTAAAAGTATTGCACACCAAATTTGAAAGCTTTAACTCTTAAAATAACGGAACCGGAGCCGTTTTTATATTTAACCCCTTTACAGTCCCTGGTATCTGCTTTGCTGAGACCCAACCAAGCCCAAAGGGGAATACGATACCAAATGACGCCTTCAGAAAGTCTTTTCTATGTATCAGAGCTCATCACACATGCATCTGCATGTCATGCTTCCCAAAAACAAGTGCGCAATAGAGGCGCGAAAATGAGACTCTGCCTATGATTAGGGAAAGCCCCTAGAGAATAAGGTGTCCAATACAGTGCCTGCCGATTATTTTACATAATTCCCAAGAATAAAATAATTCCTCAAAGCTATGAAGTATTAAAATATGCTTATATATCAATCGTTTTAGCCCAGAAAATGTCTACAGTCTTAAAAGCCCTTGTGAAGCCCTTTTTTTCTTATGTAATAAAAATGGCTTACCGGATCCCATAGGGAAAATGACAGCTTCCAGCATTACATCGTCTTGTTAGAAATGTGTCATACCTCAAGCAGCAAAAGTCTGCTCACTGTTTCCCCCAACTGAAGTTAATTCCTCTCAACAGTCCTGTGTGGAAACAGCCATCGATTTTAGTAACGGTTGCTAAAATCATTTTCCTCTTACAAACAGAAATCTTCATCACCTTTCTGTTTCAGAGTAAATAGTACATACCAGCACTATTTTAAAATAACAAACTCTTGATTGAATAATAAAAACTACAGTTAAACACCAAAAAACTCTAAGCCATCTCCGTGGAGATGTTGCCTGTACAACGGCAAAGAGAATGACTGGGGAAGGCGGAGCCTAGGAGGGATCATGTGACCAGCTTTGCTGGGCTCTTTGCCATTTCCTGTTGGGGAAGAGAATATCCCACAAGTAAGGATGACGCCGTGGACCGGACACACCTATGTTGGAGAAACCTTTCATGTTTCAAATAGTGAATGTAATTTTAAACAATTTTTCAATTTACTTTTATCACCATATTTGCTTTCTTCTCTTGGTATTCTTAGTTGAAAGCTAAAACTAGGAAGGCTCATATGATAATTTCTAAGCCCTTGAAGGCCGCCTCTGATCACATGCTTTTTTATTTGCTTTTCACAACAGGCGAGAGCTAGTTCATGTAAGCCATATAGATAACATTGTGATCACGCCCGTGAATTGTGGCAGACACTGCACTAATTGGCTAAAATGAAAGTCAATAGATAATAAATAAAATGACATGTGATCAGGGGGCTGTCAGAAGATGTTTAGATACAAGTTAATCACAGAGGTAAAAAGTATATTATTATAACTGTGTTGGTTATGCAAAACTGGGGAATGGGTAATAAAGGGATTATCTATCTTTTAAAACAACAAAAATTCTGGTGTTGACTGTCCCTTTAAACATATAGGAAAGGAATGTTGTTAAAAATAAAATGTTCCCAAGAAACAGATCATTTTTACACTAAAGCACAGGGTAATTATGAGCAAATTAAAATATATTTCACCTACTGTATGTGAAGTGTGCAGCTTTCTATTTTTTGTTGTATATATACTTTGGGGCTATAGGGAGTCTATAAAAGCTGACACCCATTAGAGTTTATTCATATACAGTACTCATAAGAAGTCTTTTATGTTTCACTATAACAAGAGGTGAGCAGCCCTTACTGGAGTAACGGTCCTGCTGTGCTTGCGGAATTTGTTAATGTATTGTGCTACAGCATCTTCCTCGCTTATGGGTACGTCAGCAGCATTAAAACACTACATGATTGCAGTAAGCAGCCCTGACCAGACATGTACGGGAAATGCTCAAGACGTAAGACCCCTGGAACAATGTATATATGAAGTTAGATGCTCTGGAATGTGAATAACAGAGACCTTGTATAAACACATACCTGACGCTTCATCCTATAAACACTTCATTCTTTAGTCCTATAGTGTCCACTAATTACACATGACCTTGTGATATGCTGCAGTATATAACATTACTAAATATCACAGCATATATTCAGCTGTTTTAGCACAATATGGGCAAGATTCCAATTTGCGCGTTGTGAGTTTTCCGCGCGTGATGCAATTGCCTTTTACACAACAATCCTTTCCGCGTTCGAAGAGCTGTAGTTAACAGTTTTGCACAACATAAAAGTTGCACAAAACACTTCAAAAATACATTACAAAGTACAGTTACACTCATATTAACACTGTCTAATAAAAATTATTTTAAAAAAAATATTGCACACAAAAGTGCCTTATAGTGCTCAAAGATATGCGTTCTCATGTGTTAGGGAAAAAAGCAGACGCAGGGACTTTACATTGACACACATAGACGTAGATAGAGAAACATGAATTTATTTGAATACAGATATATTTAACTATGGAGATAATGAAACGATTTTACATTACAATCTTATGCACATTAAACAATATCTCAGATGGATTTTCAAAGCGATATTCGCATATAGATCTCAAGATATCTATCTATCTATCTATCTATCTATCTATCTATCTATCTATATATATATATATATATATATATATATATATATATATTTATATACATATCTTGCTATAATTAGATATATCTGTCCAAAAATGTTCACATATATAGAGAAATATTTATTTACAAATAAATAAAACATATTCCGTTGTGAAAAAACTTTCGCAATATGAAATATTCGCATTTTCATGTACACTTTCAAGGAGAATACGTCATGGGCTTTGCGCAACATATTCAGGTTTGTGTGTGTTTTTTTTCTATTTGTCTTCTCCATTGACTTCTATGGGGAATACGTGAACGCGCACGTGATTTGGCTGTTTAGATTACGCTGCTTAAAGAGCACAAAATAAGTTATTTTGCAACTTGTAATAGCTGCCCAAGCCCAAATGCGAAAACAAACATAACCCGCGCTGTGTTTTCGCAAATGATTTGCTGCACAACTTGTAATCTTGCGCTATGTGAAGTATAGAACCTTTGGTATAAAGTATCTACATCTATTAATCAGTTAGAATTGTTGTAATTATTATCATAATCAAGTATCTCTTATTAATATTATGTTATCATTATTATCATTTATCAGTCACTAAGGGCCTAATATTCAAAAGCTCACTGCTCAGGTGAGATTATCTAAGACATCTCGTCAGTATGGAGAGGTCCCTAAAAAATGTTAAAAACACAATTTATCTCACTTTGGTTCATGATATGTAGGAAAGACAACTACATCCTAAAGATTTTTCATGCTTTCTCTCCATGCTGGCGAGACTTTGAATATCAGGCCCTAAATATCATTCCCTGTGTTGTCACATTCTTTCACAACTGTCCCCAGGTCAGTCTAGTTTCCATAAATGATTTAGAGTAGGGTCCCGTTTCCAGCCAACAAAAGCCACAATCATGCCTGGAATTCGTAAGCATAAACTCAAGCAAAGTTAATTCAGTCAAATCCAGACAGTTAAAT
Source organism: Bombina bombina (assembly GCF_027579735.1). Classification (NCBI taxonomy): domain Eukaryota; kingdom Metazoa; phylum Chordata; class Amphibia; order Anura; family Bombinatoridae; genus Bombina; species Bombina bombina. The sequence goes on from NC_069505.1 coordinate 184,230,328, forward strand.
AATCCTTAATCTGGGTGAGTCTCACATTGTGGTTGGTTTGAACCTGGCATGTGATATAAAATGTATATTGTATTCTATAACTGCAGATATCCTACAATATTGTTACCATATTGTCACTATCATACTCACATCAGTTGTAAGCGCTAAATCTTACAAAATATCACAGACATGGTGACCACACTTGTAAGAAGTATATTGCTAGCACGTGTGCATTTTTTTGAGTTTTATATCCCTTTAAATACCTTTTCCTTATCTCATATTTCCACCAGGTGGGATGAGGGTTCATGACCCTGAAGCAAGCAGCAGATTCCCACAATGCACAGGGAACTTGTTGCAATGTTTATTAAAAAGGCACACATGCAGGAAACTGTGGTTCGGTCTAGAGGCAGCAGTATTTAACAGGACGCTGGGGCAGAGCCAGTCTGTGCCAAGGGCAGTCAGGAGGTTGGGGGAGGGGTATGACTGGGCAGAACAAGTGGTGGAGTCCACATAGTGTGTGCTTGGGCACAAAAGAGTTGGTGAGCGGATAGTGGGAATGTGTGGCAAACTGGGTATTCCGTGTGTATCACTAGATGTTTTGGGAGCAATTTAGGTGGGTTTACACTGTCCTGTTATCAATTTGTGAAGCCAGGAGAAAAAAAAATATGATAAGAGAAGTTAAGGGAGGGGCAGCAGGACAGAGTTCCCGTCTTGATAATCTCGCAAAATATGTGACAGGTGGGAGCTTTGGTGTTTGGGGCCAGCGTTTTTTCGGACAGTTGAGATCTATGGAGCATTTGTCTCCTTTTTTAATTTTATCCAACTAGCTGTATAGAAAGAGTTATTTGTCTGAAGATGCTATGTGCTATAATGTTTATATTTTACTTGACAATATATAAATATATTTTTTTTAAATAACTGTATGGTGCTGTCTGACTCTTTGTATTTTGAAGCTCCTATATCAGTTATATCATGTTTGTTAAAGGGACATAATACTCATATGCTAAATCACTTAAAACTGATGCAGTATAACTGTAAAACGATGACAGTAAAATATCACCTGAGCATCTCTATGTAAAAAAGGAAGATATTTTACATCACAATTTTCTAAACTCAGCAGAGTAAGTTCTGTGTAAAAAAATATGCTTTCAGCTGCTGCCCAGCTGCAGGTAAAAATAAAAAAATGAAGAAATTAACTGCAGCCAATCAGCATCAACAGTGCTGAGGTCATGAATTATTTTGCTGTGATCTCATGAGATTTCACTTAACTCTCATGAGATTTCATAGTAAACTTCCTTAAACTGAATAGGGAAATAAGATGAGTGTGCACGTAAGCTCACTCCCTTAGCTGTCCTGGGACAGACATACTGATTTGATGTTTAGAAGTCCTTTACAATAGGATATGGCTACTGAGGAACAGAGATGTTCAGGTGATATTTTCTAGTCAGCTTTTTACAGCTATGCTGCATCACTTTCAAGTGTTTCAACATTTGGGTACCATGGCCCTTTAATAAAACTTTGCATGATGTTAGCTTTCTGGAGGCTGATTAAATATTCATCTACAGAACTTTGCAATCTAAATTGTGCTGACATGAAGCCTTCACAGTTTTCACTAATTTGCATATTCATTGAGATAAAAAAAAAGGATTCCATCAACATGTAATGTGGTTTAAGCAAAAACATAATTTATGTTTACCTGATAAATTCCTTTCTTCTGTTGTGTGATCAGTCCACGGGTCATCATTACTTCTGGGATATTATCTGCTCCCCTACAGGAAGTGCAAGAGGATTCACCCAGCAGAGTTGCTATATAGCTCCTCCCCTCTACGTCACCTCCAGTCATTCGACCAAAGACCAACGAGAAAGGAGAAGCCAAGGGTGTAGTGGTGACTGAATTATAATTTAAAAAATATGTACCTGCCTTAAAAAACAGGGCGGGCCGTGGACTGATCACACAACAGAAGAAAGGAATTTATCAGGTAAGCATAAATTATGTTTTCTTCTGTTATGTGTGATCAGTCCACGGGTCATCATTACTTCTGGGATACCAATACCAAAGCAAAAGTACACGGATGACGGGAGGGATAGGCAGGCTCATTATACAGAAGGAACCACTGCCTGAAGAACCTTTCTCCCAAAAATAGCCTCCGAAGAAGCAAAAGTGTCAAATTTGTAAAATTTGGAAAAAGTATGAAGCGAAGACCAAGTTGCAGCCTTGCAAATCTGTTCAACAGAGGCCTCATTCTTAAAGGCCCAAGTGGAAGCCACAGCTCTAGTGGAATGAGCTGTAATTCTTTCAGGAGGCTGCTGTCCAGCAGTCTCATAGGCTAAACGTATTATGCTACGAAGCCAAAAAGAGAGAGAGGTAGCAGAAGCTTTTTGACCTCTCCTCTGTCCAGAATAAACGACAAACAGGGAAGAAGTTTGGCGAAAATCTTTAGTTGCCTGCAAGTAGAACTTGAGGGCACGAACTACATCCAGATTGTGTAGAAGACGTTCCTTCTTTGAAGAAGGATTTGGACACAAGGATGGAACAACAATCTCTTGATTGATATTCCTGTTAGAGACAACCTTAGGTAAGAACCCAGGTTTAGTACGCAGAACTACCTTGTCTGAGTGAAAGATCAGATAAGGAGAATCACAATGTAGGGCTGATAACTCAGAGACTCTTCGAGCCGAGGAAATAGCCATTAAAAATAGAACTTTCCAAGATAACAATCTTATATCAATGGAATGAAGGGGTTCAAACGGAACACCCTGTAAAACGTTAAGAACTAAGTTTAAACTCCATGGCGGAGCAACAGTTTTAAACACAGGCTTGATCCTAGCTAAAGCCTGACAAAAGGCCTGGATGTCTGAATTTTCTGACAGACGCCTGTGTAACAAGATGGACAGAGCTGAGATCTGTCCCTTTAATGAGCTAGCCGATAAACCCTTTTCTAAACCTTCTTGTAGAAAAGACAATATCCTAGGAATCCTAACCTTACTCCAGGAGTAATCTTTGGATTCACACCAGTATAGGTATTTACGCCATATTTTATGGTAAATCTTTCTGGTAACAGGCTTCCTAGCCTGTATCAGGGTATCAATAACCGACTCAGAAAACCCACGTTTTGATAAAATCAAGCGTTCAATTTCCAAGCAGTCAGCTTCAGAGAAGTTAGACTTTGATGTTTGAATGGACCCTGAATCAGAAGGTCCTGTCTTAGAGGTAGAGACCACGGCGGACAGGATGACATGTCCACTAGATCTGCATACCAAGTCCTGCGCGGCCATGCAGGCGCTATTAGAATCACTGATGCTCTCTCCTGTTTGATTTTGGCAATCAATCGAGGAAGCAGCGGGAAGGGTGGAAACACATAAGCCATCCTGAAGTTCCAAGGTGCTGTCAAAGCATCTATCAGAACCGCTCCCGGATCCCTGGATCTGGATCCGTAGCGAGGAAGTTTGGCGTTCTGGCGAGACGCCATGAGATCTATCTCTGGTTTGCCCCAACGTCGAAGTATTTGGGCAAAGACCTCCGGATGAAGTTCCCACTCCCCCGGATGAAGAGTCTGGCGACTCAAGAAATCCGCCTCCCAGTTCTCCACTCCCGGGATGTGGATTGCTGACAGGTGGCAAGAGTGAGACTCTGCCCAGCGAATTATCTTTGATACTTCTATCATTGCTAGGGAGCTTCTTGTCCCTCCCTGATGGTTGATGTAAGCTACAGTCGTGATGTTGTCCGACTGAAACCTGATGAACCCCCGAGTCTTTAACTGGGGCCAAGCTAGAAGGGCATTGAGAACTGCTCTCAATTCCAGAATGTTTATTGGCAGGAGACTTTCCTCCTGACTCCATTGTCCCTGAGCCTTCAGAGAATTCCAGACAGCGCCCCAACCTAGAAGGCTGGCGTCTGTTGTTACAATTGTCCAGTCCGGCCTGCTGAACGGCATCCCCCTGGACAGATGTGGCCGAGAAAGCCACCATAGAAGAGAGTTTCTGGTCTCTTGATCCAGATTCAGAGTGGGGGACAAATCTGAGTAATCCCCATTCCACTGACTCAGCATGCACAATTGCAGCGGTCTGAGATGTAGGCGTGCAAAGGGTACTATGTCCATTGCTGCTACCATTAAGCCGATCACCTCCATGCATTGAGCTACTGACGGGAGTTGAATGGAATGAAGGACACGGCATGCATTTAGAAGCTTTGTTAATCTGTCTTCTGTCAGATAAATCTTCATTTCTACAGAATCTATAAGAGTCCCCAAGAATGGAACCCTTGTGAGAGGCAAGAGAGAACTCTTCTTTTCGTTCACTTTCCATCCATGCGACCTTAGAAATGCCAGAACTAACTCTGTATGAGACTTGGCAGTTTGAAAGCTTGAAGCTTGTATCAGAATGTCGTCTAGGTACGGAGCTACCGAAATTCCTCGCGGTCTCAGAACCGCTAGAAGGGCACCCAGAACCTTTGTGAAGATTCTTGGAGCCGTAGCCAATCCGAATGGAAGGGCTACAAACTGGTAATGCCTGTCTAAGAAGGCAAACCTTAGATATCGGTAATGATCTTTGTGAATCGGTATGTGAAGGTAAGCATCCTTTAAATCCACTGTGGTCATGTACTGACCCTTTTGGATCATGGGTAAGATTGTCCGAATAGTTTCCATTTTGAACGATGGAACTCTTAGGAATTTGTTTAGGATCTTTAAATCCAAGATTGGCCTGAAAGTTCCCTCTTTTTTGGGAACCACAAACAGGTTTGAGTAAAACCCTTGTCCTTGTTCCGACCGCGGAACCGGATGGATCACTCCCATTAATAATAGATCTTGTACACAGCGTAGAAACGCGTCTTTCTTTATTTGGTTTGTTGACAACCTTGACAGATGAAATCTCCCTCGTGGGGGAGATAATTTGAAGTCTAGAAGGTATCCCTGAGATATGATCTCTAGCGCCCAGGGATCCTGGACATCTCTTGCCCAAGCCTGGGCGAAGAGAGAGAGTCTGCCCCCCACTAGATCCGGTCCCGGATCGGGGGCCCTCGGTTCATGCTGTCTTAGGGGCAGCAGCAGGTTTTCTGGCCTGCTTGCCCTTATTCCAGGACTGGTTAGGTTTCCAGCCTTGTCTGTAACGAGCAACAGCTCCTTCCTGTTTTGGTGCAGTGGAAGTTGATGCTGCACCTGCTTTGAAATTCCGAAAGGGACGAAAATTAGACTGTCTAGCCTTAGCTTTGGCTTTGTCTTGAGGTAGAGCGTGGCCCTTACCTCCTGTAATGTCAGCGATAATTTCTTTCAAACCGGGCCCAAATAAAGTTTGCCCCTTGAAAGGTATATTAAGTAATTTGGACTTAGAAGTTACATCAGCCGACCAGGATTTTAGCCACAGCGCCCTACGTGCCTGAATGGCGAATCCTGAATTCTTAGCCGTAAGTTTGGTTAAATGTACTACGGCCTCCGAAATGAATGAATTAGCTAGTTTAAGGACTCTAAGCCTGTCCGTAATGTCGTCCAGCGTAGCGGAACTAAGGTTCTCTTCCAGAGACTCAATCCAAAATGCTGCCGCAGCCGTAATTGGCGCGATGCATGCAAGGGGTTGCAATATAAAACCTTGTTGAACAAACATTTTCTTAAGGTAACCCTCTAATTTTTTATCCATAGGATCTGAAAAAGCACAGCTATCCTCCACCGGGATAGTGGTGCGCTTAGCTAAAGTAGAAACTGCTCCCTCCACCTTAGGGACCGTTTGCCATAAGTCCCGTGTGGTGGCGTCTATTGGAAACATCTTTCTAAATATTGGAGGGGGTGAGAACGGCACACCGGGTCTATCCCACTCCTTAGTAACAATTTCAGTTAATCTCTTAGGTATAGGAAAAACGTCAGTACTCGCCGGTACCGCAAAGTATTTATCCAACCTACACATTTTCTCTGGTATTGCAACAGTGTTACAATCGTTAAGAGCCGCTAAGACCTCCCCTAGTAATACACGGAGGTTTTCCAATTTAAATTTAAAATTTGAAATATCTGAATCCAATCTGCTTGGATCAGAACCGTCACCTACAGAATGAAGCTCTCCGTCCTCATGCTCTGCAAGCTGTGACGCAGTATCAGACATGGCCCTAGAATTATCAGCGCACTCTGTTCTCACCCCAGAGTGATCACGCTTGCCTCTTAGTTCTGGTAACTTAGCCAAAACTTCAGTCATAACAGTAGCCATATCTTGTAATGTTATCTGTAATGGCTGCCCAGATGTACTAGGCGCCATAATATCACGCACCTCCCGGGCGGGAGACGCAGGTACTGACACGTGAGGCGAGTTAGACGGCATAACTCTCCCCTCGCTGTTTGGTGAAATTTGTTCAATTTGTACAGATTGGCTTTTATTTAAAGTAGCATCAATACAGTTAGTACATAAATTTCTATTGGGCTCCACCTTGGCATTGGAACAAATGACACAGGTATCTTCCTCTGAATCAGACATGTTTAACACACTAGCAATAAACATGCAACTTGGTTACAATCTTATTTAACAAAAACGTACTGTGCCTCAAAGAAGCACTAAACGATTAAATGACAGTTGAAATAATGAACTGAAAAACAGTTATAGCATCACTCTTTAAAAACAACACAACTTGTTAGCAAAGGTTTGTTCCCATTAGTAAAGCAACACTAATTAAATTTTAAACATAAAAATCACAGAGCAACGTTTTAAAACACAGTCACTACATAAATCTCACAGCTCTGCTGAGAGAATCTACCTCCCTTCAAAGAAGTTTGAAGACCCCTGAGTTCTGTTAGAGATGAACCGGATCATGCAGAAATTACAAGTGTAACTGACTGGAAATTTTTTGATGCGTAGCAAAGAGCGCCAAAAACGGCCCCTCCCCCTCACACACAGCAGTGAGAGAGAAACGAAACTGTCATAATCAAAACAAGCAAACTGCCAAGTGGAAAAATAATGCCCAAATATTTATTCACTCAGTACCTCAGAAATGCAAACGATTCTACATTCCAGCAAAAACGTTTAACATGAATTAAATACCTATTAAAAGGTTTAATGTACTTTTACAGAGTAATTCCGGTGAAATACCATCCCCAGAATACTGAAGTGTAGAGTATACATACATGTCATTATAACGGTATAGCAGGATTTTCTCATCAATTCCATTCAGAAAATAAAAACTGCTACATACCTCAATGCAGATTCAACTGCCCGCTGTCCCCTGATCTGAAGCTTTTACCTCCCTCAGATGGCCGAGAAACAGCAATATGATCTTAACTACTCCGGTTAAAATCATAAGAAAAACTCTGGTAGATTCTTCTTCAAACTCTGCCAGAGAAGTAATAACACGCTCCGGTGCTATTGTAAAATAACAAACTTTTGATTGAAGTTATAAAAACTAAGTATAATCACCATAGTCCTCTCACACCTCCTATCTAGTCTTTGGGTGCAAGAGAATGACTGGAGGTGACGTAGAGGGGAGGAGCTATATAGCAACTCTGCTGGGTGAATCCTCTTGCACTTCCTGTAGGGGAGCAGATAATATCCCAGAAGTAATGATGACCCGTGGACTGATCACACATAACAGAAGAAATAAAAAGTCTTTACTGCTACGCTCTCAGCTGATACTAACATATGCTAAACAAGGGATTGATAAATGTAAACTTATTGCCTCAGTGGAGGAGACCTGCACAATATAAAACTGTTTCTCAACTCTAGTGTAACCTAGAGAAGAGACTCCAAATAGCATGTCACGCTATCTGACAGTGTAACGTAACAGGTCTGCCTGGGGTAGAATATTCAGATAGATTTAATTAATGTGCAGGGCAAAGCACTAAAACAATTGTATCATATTACTACTAAGATATGTTCACTGTGGGGTTGGCAGATCAGTGGCATGCAGAAAGCGCAGCACATATGGCACTGGGGGGGAAGGAAATACATAATACCATGTTTGTCAATTCAGTCAAACTGAGCACTGACAATAAAATGTCTTTCACTCTAGGGCCACAATATAACGTTTTATAAAATAACAGACTCTTTTTCATGATGATCTGAAAGGGAACCCTGTGCGTCAGAGGGCCACAATGATAATGACCACTGGATTTAAAAACTGTGTCAATATAAATATGTGTGAATAAGGATCAGAAGCAAAAGTTATAGGAGCAACTCCTGCACCCTTAATCCGCCCTGACATATCCCACTGCTGAATACATCACAGTTAAATCTCTGTACCTCGGGACTTAGGAGAAGGTGATCTAAAGCAGTGATTTTCAACCTTGTTTTTTGGCACGGCACATTTTTTAACATTAAAAAATGGGGCACACCACCATCCCCAAAATTTTACAAAATCACACATTGTAGCCTAATACAGTGCGTGTAAGTGTGTGTATATATATATATATATATATATATATATATATATATGTGTGTGTGTGTGTGTGTGTGTGTGTGTGTGTGTGTGTATGTGCGTAGGTTAGCAGCAGCAACCGACTTCTGTTCCGCTTCTGGAGTGCATTTAAGCAAGAAGGGACCAATTCACGGTGGCACACCTGACGATCTCTCACGGCACACTAGCGTGCCGCAGCACAGTGGTTGAAAATCAATGATCTAAAGCAGTGTTTTTCAACCAGTGTGCCGTGGCACACTAGTGTGCCGTGAGAGATCCTCAGGTGTGCCACGGCAGACTGACAACAGTGTGACATATTTTTTAAACTTTGCTTGTTTTTTACTCCCAGTGCAGGGGTAGTTTGTAGGAGGCATGGCATAACAGCACAATACATACAGTATGTGTGTGTTTGTGTGTATGTGTATATATATATATCCTGTATTAGGCTACAATGTGTGATTTTTTAAAAATTTTGGGATGGTGGTGTGCCACAGGATTTTTTAATGTAAAAAAGTGTGCCACGGCAAAAAAAAGGTTAAAAATCACTGATCTAAAGGTCTCTGGGCTGGTGAGATTCTATAAGAATGCTGCCAGAGTGCCAGTACTTCTATTTCCCTGGTGGAATTATTTAAAACCATTTTTTACCCTGAAAACAGGGTGTCTCGTACAGCAACATACTGGTTCCTAATTGTGACCCAGTCAACACAGTAGATTTGCATAATCAACAAAAGCAAGATAACAAGACAATGCAATAGCACTTAGTCTGAACTTCAAATGAGTAGTAGATTTTTTTCTGACAATTTTAAAAACAGAATTTATGTTTACCTGATAAATTACTTTCTCCAACGGTGTGTCCGGTCCACGGCGTCATCCTTACTTGTGGGATATTCTCTTCCCCAACAGGAAATGGCAAAGAGCCCAGCAAAGCTGGTCACATGATCCCTCCTAGGCTCCGCCTTCCCCAGTCATTCGACCGACGTAAAGGAGGAAAATTTGCATAGGAGAAATCATATGATACCGTGGTGACTGTAGTTAAAGAAAATAAATTATCAGACCTGATTAAAAAAACCAGGGCGGGCCGTGGACCGGACACACCGTTGGAGAAAGTAATTTATCAGGTAAACATAAATTCTGTTTTCTCCAACATAGGTGTGTCCGGTCCACGGCGTCATCCTTACTTGTGGGAACCAATACCAAAGCTTTAGGACACGGATGAAGGGAGGGAGCAAATCAGGTCACCTAAATGGAAGGCACCACGGCTTGCAAAACCTTTCTCCCAAAAACAGCCTCAGAAGAAGCAAAAGTATCAAACTTGTAAAATTTGGTAAAAGTGTGCAGTGAAGACCAAGTCGCTGCCTTACATATCTGATCAACAGAAGCCTCGTTCTTGAAGGCCCATGTGGAAGCCACAGCCCTAGTGGAATGAGCTGTGATTCTTTCAGGAGGCTGCCGTCCGGCAGTCTCATAAGCCAATCTGATGATGCTTTTAATCCAAAAAGAGAGAGAGGTAGAAGTTGCTTTTTGACCTCTCCTTTTACCAGAATAAACAACAAACAAGGAAGATGTTTGTCTAAAATCCTTTGTAGCATCTAAATAGAATTTTAGAGCGCGAACAACATCCAAATTGTGCAACAAACGTTCCTTCTTTGAAACTGGATTCGGACACAAAGAAGGCACGACTATCTCCTGGTTAATGTTTTTGTTAGAAACAACTTTCGGAAGAAAACCAGGTTTAGTACGTAAAACCACCTTATCTGCATGGAACACCAGATAAGGAGGAGAACACTGCAGAGCAGATAATTCTGAAACTCTTCTAGCAGAAGAAATTGCAACCAAAAACAAAACTTTCCAAGATAATAACTTAATATCAACGGAATGTAAGGGTTCAAACGGAACCCCCTGAAGAACTGAAAGAACTAAATTGAGACTCCAAGGAGGAGTCAAAGGTTTGTAAACAGGCTTGATTCTAACCAGAGCCTGAACAAAGGCTTGAACATCTGGCACAGCTGCCAGCTTTTTGTGAAGTAACACAGACAAGGCAGAAATCTGTCCCTTCAAGGAACTTGCAGATAATCCTTTCTCCAATCCTTCTTGAAGAAAGGATAGAATCTTAGGAATTTTTACCTTGTCCCAAGGGAATCCTTTAGATTCACACCAACGGATATATTTTTTCCATATTTTGTGGTAAATTTTTCTAGTTACAGGCTTTCTGGCCTGAACAAGAGTATCAATAACAGAATCTGAGAACCCTCGCTTTGATAAGATCAAGCGTTCAATCTCCAAGCAGTCAGTTGGAGTGAGACCAGATTCGGATGTTCGAACGGACCTTGAACAAGAAGGTCTCGTCTCAAAGGTAGCTTCCATGGTGGAGCCGATGACATATTCACCAGGTCTGCATACCAAGTCCTGCGTGGCCACGCAGGAGCTATCAAGATCACTGATGCCCTCTCCTGATTGATCCTGGCTACCAGCCTGGGGATGAGAGGAAACGGCGGGAATACATAAGCTAGTTTGAAGGTCCAAGGTGCTACTAGTGCATCTACTAGAGTCGCCTTGGGATCCCTGGATCTGGACCTGTAGCAAGGAACCTTGAAGTTCTGACGAGAGGCCATCAGATCCATGTCTGGAATGCCCCACAGTTGAGTAATTTGGGCAAAGATTTCCGGATGGAGTTCCCACTCCCCCGGATGTAATGTCTGACGACTCAGAAAATCCGCTTCCCAATTTTCCACTCCTGGGATGTGGATTGCAGACAAGTGGCAGGAGTGAGTCTCCGCCCATTGAATGATTTTGGTCACTTCTTCCATCGCCAGGGAACTCCTTGTTCCCCCCTGATGGTTGATGTACGCAACAGTCGTCATGTTGTCTGATTGAAACCGTATGAACTTGGCCTTTGCTAGCTGAGGCCAAGCCTTGAGAGCATTGAGTATCGCTCTCAGTTCCAGAATATTTATCGGTAGAAGAGATTCTTCCCGAGACCAAAGACCCTGAGCTTTCAGGGGTCCCCAGACCACGCCCCAGCCTATCAGACTGGCGTCGGTCGTGACAATGACCCACTCTGGTCTGCGGAAGCTCATCCCCTGTGACAGGTTGTCCAGGGACAGCCACCAACGGAGTGAATCTCTGGTCCTCTGATTACTTGTATCGTCGGAGACAAGTCTGTATAGTCCCCATTCCACTGACTGAGCATGCACAGTTGTAATGGTCTTAGATGAATGCGCGCAAAAGGAACTATGTCCATTGCCGCTACCATCAAACCTATTACTTCCATGCACTGAGCTATGGAAGGAAGAGGAACGGAATGAAGTATTTGACAAGAGTTTAGAAGCTTTGTTTTTCTGGCCTCTGTCAGAAAAATCCTCATTTCTAAAGAGTCTATTATTGTTCCCAAGAAGGGAACCCTCGTTGACGGAGATAGAGAACTCTTTTCTACGTTCACTTTCCATCCGTGAGATCTGAGAAAGGCCAGGACAATGTCCGTGTGAGCCTTTGCTAGAGGAAGGGACGACGCTTGAATCAGAATGTCGTCCAAGTAAGGTACTACTGCAATGCCCCTTGGTCTTAGCACCGCTAGAAGGGACCCTAGTACCTTTGTGAAAATCCTTGGAGCAGTGGCTAATCCGAACGGAAGTGCCACGAACTGGTAATGCTTGTCCAGGAATGCGAACCTCAGGAACCGATGATGTTCCTTGTGGATAGGAATATGTAGATACGCATCCTTTAAATCCACCGTGGTCATGAATTGACCTTCCTGGATGGAAGGAAGAATTGTTCGAATGGTTTCCATTTTAAACGATGGAACCTTGAGAAACTTGTTTAGGATCTTGAGATCTAAGATTGGTCTGAACGTTCCCTCTTTTTTGGGAACTACGAACAGATTGGAGTAGAACCCCATCCCTTGTTCTCCTAATGGAACAGGATGAATCACTCCCATTTTTAACAGGTCTTCTACACAATGTAAGAATGCCTGTTTTTTTATGTGGTCTGAAGACAATTGAGACCTGTGGAACCTCCCCCTTGGGGGAAGCCCTTTGAATTCCAGAAGATAACCTTGGGAGACTATTTCTAGCGCCCAAGGATCCAGAACATCTCTTGCCCAAGCCTGAGCGAAGAGAGAGAGTCTGCCCCCCACCAGATCCGGTCCCGGATCGGGGGCCAACATCTCATGCTGTCTTGGTAGCAGTGGCAGGTTTCTTGGCCTGCTTTCCCTTGTTCCAGCCTTGCATTGGTCTCCAGGCTGGCTTGGCTTGAGAAGTATTACCCTCTTGCTTAGAGGACGTAGCACTTGGGGCTGGTCCGTTTCTACGAAAGGGACGAAAATTAGGTTTATTTTTGGCCTTGAAAGATCTATCCTGAGGAAGGGCGTGGCCCTTGCCCCCAGTGATATCAGAGATAATCTCTTTCAAGTCAGGGCCAAACAGCGTTTTCCCCTTGAAAGGAATGTTAAGCAATTTGTTCTTGGAAGACGCATCCGCTGACCAAGATTTTAACCAAAGCGCTCTGCGCGCCACAATAGCAAACCCAGAATTTTTCGCCGCTAACCTAGCCAATTGCAAAGTGGCGTCTAGGGTGAAAGAATTAGCCAATTTGAGAGCACGGATTCTGTCCATAATCTCCTCATAAGAAGGAGAATTACTAGTGATCGCCTTTTCTAGCTCATCGAACCAGAAACACGCGGCTGTAGTGACAGGGACAATGCATGAAATTGGTTGTAGAAGGTAACCTTGCTGAACAAACATCTTTTTAAGCAAACCCTCTAATTTTTTATCCATAGGATCTTTGAAAGCACAACTATCTTCTATGGGTATAGTGGTGCGTTTGTTTAGAGTAGAAACCGCCCCCTCGACCTTGGGGACTGTCTGCCATAAGTCCTTTCTGGGGTCGACCATAGGAAACAATTTTTTTAAATATGGGGGGAGGGACGAAAGGTATACCGGGCCTTTCCCATTCTTTATTTACAATGTCCGCCACCCGCTTGGGTATAGGAAAAGCTTCGGGGGGCCCCGGGACCTCTAGGAACTTGTCCATTTTACATAGTTTCTCTGGGATGACCAAATTCTCACAATCATCCAGAGTGGATAACACCTCCTTAAGCAGAGCGCGGAGATGTTCCAACTTAAATTTAAATGTAATCACATCAGGTTCAGCTTGTTGAGAAATTTTCCCTGAATCTGAAATTTCTCCCTCAGACAAAACCTCCCTGGCCCCCTCAGACTGGTGTAGGGGCCCTTCAGAAACAATATCATCAGCGTCCTCATGCTCTTCAGTATTTTCTAAAACAGAGCAGTCGCGCTTTCGCTGATAAGTGGGCATTTTGGCTAAAATGTTTTTGATAGAATTATCCATTACAGCCGTTAATTGTTGCATAGTAAGGAGTATTGGCGCGCTAGATGTACTAGGGGCCTCTTGTGTGGGCAAGACTGGTGTAGACGAAGGAGGGGATGATGCAGTACCATGCTTACTCCCCTCACTTGAGGAATCATCTTGGGCATCATTTTCTCTAAATTTTGTGTCACATAAATCACATCTATTTAAATGAGAAGGGACCTTGGCTTCCCCACATTCAGAACACAGTCTATCTGGCAGTTCAGACATGTTAAACAGGCATAAACTTGATAACAAAGTACAAAAAACGTTTTAAAATAAAACCGTTACTGTCACTTTAAATTTTAAACTGAACACACTTTATTACTGCAATTGCGAAAAAGTATGAAGGAATTGTTCAAAATTCACCAAAATTTCACCACAGTGTCTTAAAGCCTTAAAAGTATTGCACACCAAATTTGGAAGCTTTAACCCTTAAAATAACGGAACCAGAACCGTTTTTATATTTAACCCCTTTACAGTCCCTGGTATCTGCTTTGCTGAGACCCAACCAAGCCCAAAGGGGAATACGATACCAAATGACGCCTTCAGAAAGTCTTTTCTATGTATCAGCTCCTCACACATGCATCTGCATGTCATGCTTCTCAAAAACAAGTGCGCAATAGAGGCGCGAAAATGAGACTCTGCCTATGATTAGGGAAAGCCCCTAGAGAATAAGGTGTCCAATACAGTGCCTGCCGGTTATTTTACAAAATTCCCAAGATTAAAATAATTCCTCAAGGCTATGGAGTATAAAATATGTTTATATATAAATCGATTTAGCCCAGAAAATGTCTACAGTCTTAAAAAGCCCTTGTGAAGCCCTTATTTACTGTCTGTAATAAAATGGCTTACCGGATCCCATAGGGAAAATGACAGCTTCCAGCATTACATCGTCTTGTTAGAATGTGTCATACCTCAAGCAGCAAAAGTCTGCTCACTGTTCCCCCAACTGAAGTTAATTCCTCTCAACAGTCCTGTGTGGAACAGCCATCGATTTTAGTAACGGTTGCTAAAATCATTTTCCTCTTACAAACAGAAATCTTCATCTCTTTTCTGTTTCAGAGTAAATAGTACATACCAGCACTATTTTAAAATAACAAACTCTTGATTGAATAATAAAAACTACAGTTAAACACTAAAAAACTCTAAGCCATCTCCATGGAGATGTTGCCTGTACAACGGCAAAGAGAATGACTGAGGAAGGCGGAGCCTAGGAGGGATCATGTGACCAGCTTTGCTGGGCTCTTTGCCATTTCCTGTTGGGGAAGAGAATATCCCACAAGTAAGGATGACGCCGTGGACCGGACACACCTATGTTGGAGAAAGTTATGTCTTTTTCCACTACCCCTGTACCATGTGACAGCCATCAGCCAATCACAAATGCATACACGTACCATGTGACAGCCATCAGCCATTCACAAATGCATACACACTTATTCTTGCACATGCTCAGTGGGAGCTGGTGACTCAAAAAGTTTAAATATAAAAAGACTGTGCACATTTTGTTAATGGAAGTAAATTGCAAAGTTGTTTAAAATGGCATTGTCTATCTGAATAATAAAAGTTTAATTTTGATTGAGTGTCCCTAAAGTTTAATGAGAAAGTGTTCGTTTTTTCATTCATTAAACTTTACATTTAAGCGTGTATTTTTTTAAATACTTTTTCCTTATGACAGCAGACCAGCTCCTCTGTACTTAGCATAACGTTGACAAATCCGGCTTCCTCCAATCATTGCACGGCCTCACAAGCTGGACGCCTTGTGGTGCATGCAATGATTAGAGGAAGCCAGATTTGTCAACATTGTGCTAAGTACAGAGGAGCTTGCGGGAGGAAGATCGCCAGTCTGCTGTCATAAGGAAAAAAGTAAGTATTTTAAAAATAAAACGCTTAAATGTAAAGTTTAATGAATGAAAGTGCCCCTGTTTTTAAGAGTATTTTTAAAAACCGGGCACTTTCTCACTAAACTTTACATTCACTTTCATAAAAGCCTGACCCAGGTACCCAACACAGCTATTTACAAACTACCAACACCTAAAGCTACTTTAAAATATAAAATGTACTTTCAGTTCAAAGCCTGTGTAACAAATCCTGCTCTGCTTATTTTATCAGAATCTATATACATTTGTCCCAAGAATATTCTTTTGCAATTTAATGGCAAAATAAAAAAACTGTGTAAGATTGTGGCATTAAATGCTTAGTATATAAGCTGAGACAGTGTATCTATAATATTACACATGTAGCATGTTGCCCACTGATACTGTACAAAAACAAACAAGTTACTTACATGAATACGGCAGAGCTTAGGATTTCAGCTATATTTTGCCTTTCACACACTGTCACCAATAATAAAGCTGTTGGCATGAGCATTTAGTGGCATAGTATCTATGCTACTAGGCACATGCAGGAGACGGCAATGTCCTTGTGTCCCTGACCAGTCACACTACAACTGCCACCAAGTACATGAACTCAGCATTCCCTCAATGACCTGACACATAAATTGTAAATACTATAAATAGACTCCACGCCATGACACAGCCGTACAGGGGTCATACTAAAACAGTTATATGTGGAAATGATAAAGCATTAATTAAACTATGAATCAATTGCCATAAACATTACCTTTATAATTGACCATTGCAGTCATTAAAAAGGGACTTTAAAGGACCAGTAAACACATTAGATTTGCATAATCAACAAATGCATGATAAAAAGACAATGCAATAGCACTTAGGACTAGATTTATCAAAGCCCTTCTCCTATAATTACGTCCAAAATAACGCATATGAACTGATCGTCTTATTCATCACTGCACTCTGCGCCTACAATTGCGCAATTCCGAAAGAAACTTCTTCGCACTTCACTTGAATTCGCCTAGGCGCACGGGCGCGCTCCCGACAGCGCTAAAACACATTGGATACAGACGTAATTTTAGATGCAGACATAGAAATACGACTTGTTTGGTATTCATCATTAGTTTTCGCCAATAGAGAAATGTAGTTTGACCTACAATTACGTCTTCGCAATTTTGCCATATATACATAGGCGAATCTCAGTAGGGCCGAAATTAGACATTACGACTTGCCTTTGATAAATCTAGCCCTTAGTCTGAACTTCAAATGAATAGTAGATTTTTTTTCTGACAATTTTAAAAGTTATGTTTATTTCCACTCCCCCTGTACCATGTGACAGCCATCAGCCAATCACAGATGCATATACGTATATTGTGTGAATTCTTGCACATGCTCAGTAGGAGCTGGTGACTCAAAACATTAGAAGTAAATTGGAAAGTGTTTAAAATTGCTGCTCTATCTGAATAATGAAAGTTTAAATTTGACTTGAGTGTCCCTTTAAATGCAACATTTAATCAGCACGTAAAGTGCTAGATTACATATGGTGCACTAAATTTGCATGCGTCGGGTTAAAAAAATGTGCACATAACACAACATAAATACATTAAAATAAAGTGTTATGCTCATATATAATCTAATAAAAATATGAATATAAATATTAAGAAATTTTTTTTTAATAAGGGTTAAAAGGTATATTGTATATGACAAGGTGTATATATATATATATATATATATATATATATATATATATATATATATATATATATATATATATATATATATATCTTCCATGTGTATCTGCACTCACAATGCAATAGGGTCATGAACCAGGGTGCAAAGTCAGTACTACTCACAGTCTATTTCAATGAAGGACTGCACTCACTGGATTTAGATACAGGATAGGATATTTATTGTGGTAACGTTTCAGGGTTCGCAGACCCCTACCTCAGACCAGTGATATCCCAAGTCCTGAAATTAGCATGTCATGTTTTGCTTGTGTGCAAATAATTTACTTTTAACTTGTAATAAGAGTGCTAACCTACGCACATTACTTCCAGCAGTGTTTGTGCTCAAATGAAAGCAATAGATAGCGCGCCACTTGTAATCTCACCCAAAATATTTACTAAAGGAAAATAAAATATCCTTTTAATATGCATTAATTATCTAATTTCATTCATTTTGTTATAAAATATCACTTCTTCCCAAACAGGCAGTAGCACCTTCATCATACTTATTGTGAGTAATATTAGATTGTTACATACTACACAGTGATTAGTTAGCATAGAGCAAAAGCTCATTAACATCTGTTCCTAACTGACACAGCAAAAAAACAAGCAAAAAAAAAACAAGGGGTGTGTCTCTGGACTGCTCTTTTTATAAAACCGTGCAGATTCAATTGTACTAACTAAATTATAGTTTTAAAATATTTTAAAATATTTAATCTGCAGTGCAGTGTGTAAATGCTTATATATGTCATAGTACTTGCTCTGAATAAATTACACTTTTTCAAACTTTTATATGTCAGCACAGCTGTAGGTGGTGTCCTTATCGGCCAATGAACAATGGATACCTCTCTTTCATAAGCATTTTAGAAAGCTAGAATGTCTTTTTAATGTGTTAACTGTTGTAGGAAGCAGAGTTATTGATAAGAAGGCTATATGTGCTGAAGCTCAGATTATTCTCCAATAGAACCCTACATTCTGTAGTACTTTACAGGGGTGCAGCCACATAACGGTCTCCCCATTCCAACCAATTAGAGTAAACAAACTCAACAAGGCCATTTTTCTGCTTCCTGTTGTATACTATTCTAATACACAAGAAGGGAGACAGTTTGAATTAGTTAAAGGGACACTCAATTGAAAATGTAACTTTCATGATTCAGATGGAGCAGTAATTTTAAACAACTTTCCAATTTACTTCCATAATCAAAATGTTCACAGTCTTTTTATATTTACACTTTTTGAGTCACCAGCTCCTACTTGTAATAGACATAACTGAAATGTCAGAAAAAAATCTACTGCTGATTTGAAGTTCAGACAAAGTGCTATTGTATTCTTGTTTTATCATGATTTGTTGATTATACAAATATACTGTATTTACTAGTCCTTTAAATGGACACATAATCCATTTTTTCCCATAATTCAGAATGAGCACACCATTTTAAACAAGTTTTCTATATACTTCTATTAACACATTTTCTTCCTTCTCTTGGTATTCTTTATTGAAAAGCATACTTAGGTAGGTAACGGGCAGCAGTTTTGCAAGAATGCTTTCGAACACTAAGCACCAGATTCTATAAAGCTCTCTGGGCTGGTGAGATTAAAGGGACACTGAACCCAAAAAACTTTCTAATTTACTTCTATTATCAATTGTTCTTCGTTCTCTTGCTATCTTTATTTGAAAAATAAGGCATCTAAGCCTTTTTTGGGTTCAGTACTCTGTACAGCACTTTTTTATTGGTGGATGAATTTATCCACCAGTCAGCAAGGACAACCCAGGTTGTTCACCAAAAATGGGCCGGCATCTAAACTTACATTCTTGCATTTCAAATAAAGATACCAAGAGAATGAAGAAAATTTGATAATAGAAGTAAATTAGAAAGTTGCTTAAAATTTCATGTTCTTTCCGAATCACAAAAGAAAACATTTTGGTTCAGTGTCCCTTTAATAAAGAATGCTTGCTACTACCTCTACTTCCCTGGTGGAATTATATTTGGGAAGGAGATATATACATTACTAAAGTGCACATTGAAAATCATCATTTAAATATCATACAAAACAAATATTTGAACCATTCAAATAAAAATATGCAGGAACATATTGTAAGGTGGATCAAAAATGTTAACAAAATTGTTCACCAAAAATCGCATTTTATCAAAAACTTAAAATTTGTATGAATTACACAGAAATAAATCGTATTAAATATGCACAGCTTAAATCGTAATTTGAGAACAAAGGATGTGCAAAAAAACACAGAAATTCATTCTTATAAATACAAAATATTTTTGTAAATATTTAGTCACCAATCAGCAAGAGCTACCCAGGTGCTGAACCAAAAATAGGCCAGCTCCAAAGCTTACATTCCTGCTTTTTCAAATAAAGATAGCAAGAAGACAAAGAAAAATTGGTAATAGGAGTAAATTAGAAAGTTGCTTAAAATTGCATGCTCTATCTGAATTATGAAAGAAAAAAATTGGGTTTGTGTCCCTTTAATTTGGGCATGTTTGATAGTTTAGCAGAGTTTGAGCTGTATTGTTACATTTTTTTTAAACAAAGAACCAGTCATGTTTAATAATATGTGATCTAACTACATGAAAACCTAAACATTTCTATTATTATTATTACAATGATACAAGGTTATACACTGTTGCAAACACAGCTGCTATAACGTGCACACTCTAGAGCTCCTATGAGCCTACCTAGGTATGGTCTTCACCAAAGCATACTAAGAGAACAATATATTTTTGTCTATTTTCCCCCCCCTTTTTTTTTTATTTTTATTTTTTATTTATTTCCTCCTCCCTAGTCTAGTCGTGTTGTAGATATATTATCCACCATGCCACTTGCTAATGCCCCATTCCTTTGGCTAAAGGAAGGGGAATCCATTACATGGGACAATACCTTACTAAGGACTACAGTCCTTTTTTCTTCTTTTTTTTTTCTGCTTTTCCCCGCTTTTGTTTTTGAGACAGAATTCACTCTGAAAAACAATAAGACAAAGGACAGCAGACAAGATTTTCTTTTCTTTATAGAGGTTGGGTCTATAAATATGGCTCTCCTTTCTTTTTATTTTGGTTAACCTGTATTCAGTCCTCTTTTTTTTTTTTTTTTTATTAAAAATTACAGGATTTCTAGCATAGATATCTCTCTGTATAGATGTTGCTGTCAAATGCTATTGCTAAATTGAGAAATGTATAAATATTATAGGATTTTTAGCATAGATATTTCTCTGTATAGGTGTCATCGTTTAAATTCTATTACTAAAACGAGAAATGCTTTAATATCTCTGTTAAATATGATTCTTATTTGGATATATCTCTTTTTTCTTTATTATCTGTACGCTGCTTGATCCTTTTTGTCTTAATAAAAAAAAAAATAAAAAAAAAAAAATAAAAAAAAAAAAAAAGAGAACAAAGTTAATTTGATAAAAAGAAGTGCATTGAAAAGATTTATAAATAGCACGTTCTATCTGAATAAAGTTTCATTTTGACTTTAATGTGCCTTTAATTTAAAGATACATGACTGTAATGAAAGACAAAATTCATAATTGATGACAATTGAGTGGCCTATCTCTATGCAAGTTTCACTTAATCAGTAATATTAATTAATTTTGAGTGCAATTATTTCATTTAATTTTAATTAATTTTGTAATTAAACATCCAAATATATGATTTCAATCATAGCTGAAAATGTAAATAATAATATTTCATTAGTGTACATGCTTCATATAAATTTACAATATAGGGCTAAGTAGGTTTGGATTGATTAATGTCCTGTCCAACAAGAAGCAAATACAAATAAAAATGATGTCATGTTACTTTCTATGACATCATCAGGTATGCAAATTACTTCAGAGTTATCTGGCCTGCATAAATGCACAAAGATATAAAATGTTATATGATTATAGGATTGTTAAAGTAAATATCTAACAGGGTTTTCCCACATACTTATTTGCAAACTTTTATTGCTACACATAATTAAAGATTATATAATGCAATATTAAAGTGTTTAAATAAAAAGATACTTTGGGCACATGAGAGATATTTTTAAGACAATTTTTAATTTGTCATTTTGGGCCAATTCTCTCAAAAGGCTTCACCAGCCCTGGTCTAGATGCTCCTGCCAACCCCCTAACATTCTGGGATAATCTAGCATAAACAAGAGGAGCTACAGCGGAACCAAGCTCTAAAGCTGAGGTACCAGCCCATTGCTGATCTATGAAATACAGCCCTGAGATATCCCCATTTAAAGGGCAGTGTACCATAAATTTTACCTGCTGGAGTGTATTAAAATGTTTACAAAATAATAATTTACCTTTCTTTCTGCATTTGAAATAACTGCTTTTGCCTGGGGTATTCCTACCTATACTGTAAGCTTCTATACTTAAGTATGGGCTATAGGAAAACTGTTCAAACATAGCCAGCAAAGAGAAATTACACCCCTAGCAGGGGTTAGGAGAGATAAGTAATAAAATGTTAATTTCCCCTTGTTCTCTCTAAGGGCTGATATTCAAAACCTCGCCTCTCAGGCAAATTATTATAATTTAAACAAATTTTATAAACACAAATTTTAACTTGAGAAATGTTTATATTGCTATGTAGTGTTCTTTATGTGAAACAGAGACTCCTACATTACATTGCAAGGTCTAAACAAATTCCAAAGATTTAATGTGATTATTCTCCATGCCAGCAAGATTTTGACTATCAGGCCCTCAGTTTTGGGTTTTGCTAAATAGACAGATATAATACAAAGAAGCATGTGTGTGTAAAGAAAGTGATAACATAAGGGGATCTGATTTCCATGCAAGCTCAACCCATTTTAATGGATGGTGGTTTGAAAGAGAAAAAAATATATAGCTATTTCATATACTAAAACAAACCAATATAAGTTATTTCTTGTACATTTTATACTCTGCAGCTAGAAACACATTAAGGAAAAAACTATTTTACAGCAGTGTCCATTTAACCTTAGGAACCTTAATTGGACTGTGCTTTATTGCAGTTTGCTGACAAAAAAATAGGATCTGGGAGCAGCTTCTGACAGTGTCACAAATCCTTCGACTTAATTATTAGACAAATAAGAACAACCGATTTCTGCAATTATCTAATTATTAAGTATGATAATCCTCATATAAACAGTAGATGGAGCTATTAATCCTCCAAGAATATAAGGCGCAGACATGAAGCGCACTCCTGTGTACCCAGAATGCCCGTTATGTGACGCCATTTCTTGGGAGAGGTCAAAGGGCATGGCTGGCACACTGATGTTTCCATGGTCCTATGCGCATTTCTATATTGCAGTAAACACAAGTACGGTTAATTATTTGCCAGCCTTTATTTTACTCCATGGGCGCCTCTTATCAGCAATGTGCAAAGTCCAAGGGCGAGGCAGCTTGGAAAGAAATGGGATTACCCAGGACACATTGCACTGTGGACCTAGACATTTCCCTACCTGAGCACTCAGGTCCTGGAAGCTGAATTTATTTCATGACCTTGATTATATAGAGATCAAGGACCATTCGCTGTTTCGCATGTACCCAGTGAACCGCGTTTTTTTTTTTACAAATGCTGATTAATATTTCTTGCTCTCTAATACAATAAAATAAACAAACACTTAACAATTCAATATTATTTATAATTATGTTAAATATATATGACTAAAGCTCATGACTCATTGCATGGCTACATTTAGCCGCCAATCAGCAAGCGCTACTCAGGTGCTGAACCAAATATTTGCTAAGCTTACATTCAAATAAAGATACCATGAGAATGAAGAAAAATTGATAATATGAAAAAATTAGAAAGTTGCTTAAAATCGCTGTTCTATCTGAATCATGAAAGAAAAAATGGGTTTCATAAGTTTGCTTACCTCAAACTGACCCATGAATAGGAAACGATGCACAGACATTCTGTATTATACATTATGGTTGCAAATAATTTGACACGTGAAAATGTTTATGATTCCTAAACATGTCTGTAAGAACTGCTTCAAAGTAATCTATGGCTCCTAGGACTTTGCATATTCCTCCCTGTGTATTAACACCATTTTAACACTATGACAGCCTTCCTGGTTAGTGATAAAATAAATAAGCTTTGGACAGCACACATCATGGTAGTCAGTAAATGTATCAGAACCAAGATCCTGTATCCACAGCTCAGGTATATCTCTAATACCCTGAGACACAGTATCTAAGTCATCTGAAGGATTTAAAATGTGCAGACCATGTACCCTTTAGGGTCAGGCATATAGTTATCTAAGGTCAAATGTAGAATCGTTGATAAAAAGTATAAAATTGAACACTTATAATTATTTATGATAATTATTTACTAGTAAAACTTGTACTAGTTACAAAAAAAACGAAAATACTGTAATACATGAGATTTTTTCTTGTGTAAAACAAACTACTGTTTTATTAGATTGTTTTATTTTTAACAAATTCTCCTATTTTACTGTCTTTAACTCCTTCAAAAGGGTTAAACATGTGATATAGACAAAGTTGTTTCCCTAATACAGCCCCCTCTGCTCTATATGAGGATACAGCTAGTGACTGGAGCATACGCATGTATGTATGCTTCGTATTGGCTCTCCCGCTGTATCTTCACTTATAGGGGCACTGCAGGGGTTAAATGCATAATAAAAACATTTATATTATTACTATTGCTTATCACTGTTGGGGGGGGGGGCTTTGCACCAGGCCCCTCTGTTAATTAGGGTCATTAAAAACAGAGCTACTTATTTTTATACAAGTCCCTTTAAACACATCCATAATCATTTTATAACTTGTTTAAATTAAACTGTAAATAGGTACACACATTTGTTGTAATTTGGTGATTACTCCATACATTTAGTAATCCTTATACTGCAATCCTTTGTAAGAGATATATTATATCCCTTTTCCTTTTTTTTATTTTATACACAGTTTGGACTGAGCTGGGTGCTCCAGATGTCAACAAAGAGTAATGATGTATTTTCTATTTACTCGGCTGAACAAGTGGCAAGTGACCAACACACTTTTTTTTTTTACTAAGTGACTAATCAATATGTCTGTTATTCACATTTGATAAATATTCTCTATACAATTGCATATAAATTAGTTATTTAGCCTAATGAATAACCCAACTGTCACTTAATAGAGACCTTGCTGTGAGCACAGAATATATATGTGTAAACCACTTGCAAGTCACTGTTTAATGTTTACACTATTTCATCACAAACAGATTAACGTATCGACTTCATGTCAGCTGTCAGCAAGTGAAATGCCCTAAAGTTTCACCATTTAAACACAATGAATCAAACACAACTCTGAATGCACAAAAAACACAAATCATTTTGTTCCACTTTCCTTTAAAATTTCCTGAACACATAAGAAATATTGACATTGATATGTCAGGCAGTATTTCTTAAATGTTTAGAACCATCTTGCAAAACAAAGTGTTGACATATTTATGCAAATCTGCTGTGAGTGGTGTTAAAGGGACACTGAAACCAAATTGTTTCTTTCATGATGTAGAAAGTGCATGCAATTTTAAGCAACTTTCTAATTTGCTCCTATTATTAAAAAAAACATTTATTCTCTTGGTATCTATATTCCAAAAAGCAGGAATGTAAGCTTAGGAGCCAGCCCATCTTTGGTTCAGCACCTGGATACAGCTTGCTGATTGGTGGCTACATTTAGACACCAATCAGCAAGCGCTACCCAGGTGCTGAACCAAAGACGGGCCAGCTTGTAAGCTTACACTCTTGCTTTTTCAAATAAAAATACCAAGAGAACATAAAAAAATTGATAATAGGAGTAAATTAGAAAGTTGCTTAACATTGCATGTTCTATCTGAATCATGAAAGAAAAAAATTGGGTTCAGTGTCCCTTTAATAAAAACAATACTTTGCTTATAAAGATTGCAGTAAGTAGTGAATATGAATCATAGTGAATGTGACATAACTGCTTTATATATAATATATATTTTAGATCCCATGTGCCTTATTTAACATCAGACACCCCTGGATCTTTTACTTTTTATTCAAAACTGACACAACGATTCGTACTAGGGGTAAAATGACTGCTTTATGTTTTTACTGGGAACCATGGGGTGTAAAACCACTGTTTGGTGTGTGCTACTGGCAGTCAAAAGGGTTAAAACTGTGTGTGTTACTGGTGGTCACAAAGGTAAAATAATAGATTTGTAAGCTAGTGGCAGACAAAGGAAAAATCACTACTCAGCTGTGAAAAATATATAGCGAGTTTAAGGCTGGGTGCCAAGATACAGCTTTGGAGAGGGGTTATTGTGTGACTTACCACCTGCACCCAGTCATCTACAGGTTGTCCAGTATTTTATAGGACACCTTCATGACATGTTGTCCCTTTTTACTCAATATGCACTATTCTGTGTAATGTTTTATAAGCAAAGTATTTTCTATCAACATTTTGTGTCCCTTTAACCCCTTAATGACCGAGGTTTTCCCCAGTTTCCATGCTTAAATGACAAGCATTTTTGGCATTTTTGCTCACTATTAGTTTCACCTTAAAAATCCGCTCTCTTGTTAAAGGGACACTAAACCCAAATTTTTAAGATCATGATTCAGATAGAGCAGCAATCTTAAGCAACTTTTAAATTTACTCTTATTATCAATTTTTCTTCATTCTCTTGCTATCGTTATTTAAAAAGCAGGAATGTAAAGCTTAGGGGCCAGCCCACTTTAGGTTCAGAACCCTGGATAGTGCTTGCTTATTGTGGACTACATTCAGCCAACCAATAAGCAAGTGTAACCCAGGTTCTGAACCAAAAAAGGGCCGTCTCCTACGCTTTACATTCCTGCTTTTTAAATAAAGATAGCATTAGAACGAATAAAAATTGATAATAGGAGCAAATTAGAAAGTTGCTTAAAATTGAATGCTCTATCTGAATCATTAAAGAAAAGATTTGGATTTAGTATCCCTTTAAGCACAGCTATACATAATATATATAATTTCGAACAGACAAACAGGTCTTTCTAGTGATACCCTATATGTAGGGTGACCATATTGCCGCTTTAAAAAGAGACACGTATGAAAAATACATGTCAGGGTTCTTATACAAAACATTTCTTTAAACAGCCCTGAAAACAGCCCTGACATATGTATTTTTCATATGTGTCCCTTTTAAAAGCAGCAATATGGTCACCCTACCTATATGGGTATATATAATAACAATACATAGGATTTTAATACTGAAAATTTGTGGGAAAATGGAAATATAAGCATTTTTTTGCAGTTGTCTCTATAACAATTTATACAAAAGTAGTGTAGCTAAAGAAAAATACCTCCAAATCTATTCATTATGTTGTCCTTATGTTATAAATACCCCATATGTCTAGGTTCCCAAGTATTTTTTTTAGCAAATATAGGCCAAATACTACAAAGACATAGCTCCCAACATGTGTGAGAGGGTATCAGGGTCTCAGGAGGCTGATAGGGGCTTGTCACTATTTTGTGAGTGTAGCTATGTTGCGAGGGGTGGAATCATGGGTGAAGTTTTGGTGTTTCTGGCTAGTTTGTGGGTGTGTCTGGCTGGTTGGTGGGTATGGCTGGGTGGTTTGTGGGTGTGTCTGGGTGGTTTGTGGGTGTGTCTTGTGCTCTGGGGGTGGGGCTAAGGGAAATTCTGTAAATAGGGAGGTATGACTGTATCAGCAGGGGACAGCTGGACAGATACATACAATTTAGGTGTAAAATACACACACACACACACAAAACACAATTAGAATTAAATTATAAAAAATAAAGTTTATTCAAATAAAATGTATTTTAAAAAATATGTAAAATTCACTTTATTATTAAATACATTTTATACTTCTTCACTGTATTTGTTTACTGGGAGAGAAGGGGAGGGGCCAACACAAGCCATTGTAAACAAATATTTGTCATTTTGACATTTTGACATGATCACATGACCATAGGGCAATTTTTAATGCATCAATGGACTGCCTTACTCCTGAGGCATCCAGTTATTGGCCACTGGGCCTAATACCAGCATGCACTGGGGCATGCTAGTATCTAGGCTCCATTTTAAGTATACAATCACTGTGACTGGCTGTCACAGTGATTGTATACACAGTAACTGTCATTTATGGCAGTTATTGTACTGCTGCTGGCTAAAATCAACAGCAGGAGAGACACACTGATCGCAGCTTTTATCTTATGAAAGAAGGCACAAGATCACAGGGACACCCGGTCCCTGGGAGGGTCTTCCATTACGCTATATCTGCACTGCCTCACTCCTGAGACATGCAGAAATAGTGTGGTCGTAACTACAGGGCCGACACAGGTGCGCTAACAACTCAGGACACAGCCGCCATACATGGTATGGCTCTGCTCCTTAAGAGATGGTTGTACAGCGCTGGTTGTTAAGTGGTTAATGTCTCACATGGATAAAGAGAAGATTAGCGGTCACCAGTTTCACAAGTAATACACCAGAAATAAAGCAGCCTTTATAAACATATCTAGCTTTTAAACTTCTTTCAGGCAATCAAACAATTGTTAGACAATGTTTTATTCTTACAGAGGTGCAACGTTCTACCAGTTCTGTGATTAGAAATGCATCTCACACAAATTGCTTTGCCTTCTGAAAAATCTATAACTGAATCATATAAACCTACAATTATATAATTACACAGAGGTGTTAGTAATAATAATAGCAATAATCATAATTATAATAATAATAATATAGGTGCAAATCCACAAACCCAGAATTATTACAAATTACAATGTAAATCACAAAAAAAAATATTTATATATATACATACATACACCCAATGATATCTGAACACGAAATACACTTAGCAGAAATGGTACAGACAGAGAATGCTGCACAATGATAGCAAGACAGAATTAACACAATTCACATATAGACACACTGAACTAGATTCACTTACATACTTACAAGCCTCTGCTATCCTTTATAATATTGCACTAAAGCTTTCTGATTTCACTATTCTTTAGTAAATCAGCTCCTCAAAATAATATTCTACATTGACAAGACAGGACAGAACTGAGAGCTGGAACACAGACCTCAAAAATGTGACTGTCCAATGAAATCTACTGCTGGAATCAAGTGTCACTGATACTCCCTGTAAATGACGTACACTGTATATATATTTAACCACTCTGTCTGATGCACATGCACTACACAAATATAACTCTGATACACACACACAGATACACACACATATGCACATACATGTATACACATACATTTACACATACACACACACAGATGCACACACATATGCACATACATGTATACACATACATTTACACATACACACACACAGATGCACACACATATGCACATACATGTATACACATACATTTACACATACACACACACAGATGCACACGCATATGCACATACATGTA
Source organism: Bombina bombina (assembly GCF_027579735.1). NCBI lineage: Eukaryota > Metazoa > Chordata > Amphibia > Anura > Bombinatoridae > Bombina > Bombina bombina. Next base: position 184,258,993 of record NC_069505.1, read on the forward strand.
TACACATACATTTACACATACACACACATTCAGATGCACACACATATGCAGTTACACAATCATATACAGAAATAAACATGCACATATATGCACAAATATATGCAGACACACACACACACATACACCCACATGAACTGTTACACAATTATATACACACAAATATATAGACATAAACACACACATGCACACAAACAGACATATACACAAATACATACCCATACAAGCACACAAACACACATATATACGCAAATACATACACATACATGCACACAAACACACATATATGCAAATACATTCCCATACATGCACACAAACACACATATATGCAAATACATACACATACAAGCACACAAACACACATATATGCAAATACATTCCCATACATGCACACAAACACACATATATGCAAATACATACGCATACATGCACACAAACACACATATATGCAAATACATTCCCATACAAGCACACAAACACACATATATGCAAATACATACACATACATGCACACAAACACACATATATGCAAATACATACACATACATGCACACAAACACACATATATGCAAATACATACATGCACACAAACACACATATATGCAAATACATACACATACATGCACACATATATGCAAATACATACACATACATGCACACAAACACACATATATGCAAATACATACACATACATGCACACAAACACACATATATGCAAATACATACATGCACACAAACACACATATATGCAAATACATACACATACATGCACACATATATGCAAATACATACACATACATGCACACAAACACACATATATGCAAATACATACACATACATGCACACATATATGCAAATACATACACATACATGCACACAAACACACATATATGCAAATACATACACATACATGCACACATATATGCAAATACATACACATACATGCACACAAACACACATATATGCAAATACATACACATACATGCACACATATATGCAAATACATACACATACATGCACACAAACACACATATATGCAAATACATACACATACATGCACAAAAACACACATATATGCAAATACATACACACAAGTGCAGACACACATATACATACTTGCACACACATTTAATCATACAAGCACACAAACACACATATGCAAATACATACACATACATGCATACATACACAAATGTAAACATACAAGCACACAAATACACATATACAAACACTTCTGTTTATATACATTATTCATATCACATATTGTACAGATTGTACACATTAGATAATGAGACATTACACAATAATACAGTGATACATACAAATACAGCCTGGCATGTGGTCTAATAATATGAATGTATTTATTGATATACTACTGTATAAATATTCTTCCTTTTGTCACTGCTGAAAGTAGACACCTGTATTTAGTTTGTACAGAGGATTAGATGTAGCAAATTGTCTATGAGCTGCAATAATCATATAAGCAAAAAAATATATATCACTACAAGAAATAAAAACTCAAACAACAATAGAAAAGTTCCTGTCCACAAGGTCGGTGACCCTGTTACCTGGTCTGATCCAATGCATCCTGGAAAGTGGTGTAGACTCTGCGGTGTTTGCTGCATTAGCTCCTGGGCTCTGTAACAACCCTGTACCCCTCCTGCTGGCTGTTGCTGCAGGTTTGGGAGAGGATTTGGGTATGGGAAGGGATTACACAAGGACCAGTCATGTGTTACAGCTGTACCAGGGCGCCCGGTATCCCTCTGTCACCGGCTCACGCAGGGAACACAAGTTTCCAAAAAAAGCTTCTTAAGGATCTGAGCTCCACCTCACCGAGGGGCAGATATGGGGCGGCCACAGCAGTGATCAGTCTGAATTAAAATAAATCATTGGTACTGTACCACCTGCACTAGGCAAATGCGCACCCCTCTATTTTTAGGAACAACTAAAGGGACATAAAAGACAAAAATAAACTTTCATGGATCAGACAGAGTAGCAATTTTAAGATACTTTTAATTGTACATCTGTTTTCATATATACTTTGTTCTCTTTATATCCTTTGTTGAAAGGCACACCTAGATAGGCGCATGAACAACAATGCACTACTGGGAGCTAGCTGCTGATCTGTAACTACACACATAGGCTTCTTGTCATTGGCTCAGCTAGCACCCAGTAATGCATTGCTGCTCCAGAGCTGACTGCATATTAAAGGGGCATAAAACCTAGGTTCTCTGCTGCTCCTAAACTTGCCTAGATAAACCTTTCAGCAAAGGATAACAAGAGAAGTAAGCAAATTAAATAATAGAAGTAAATAGGAAAGTTGTTTAAAATTGTATTCTCTATCTGAATCATGAAATAAAATATTGGGTTTCATGTCCCTTTAAGAAAAGCATAGAAAGTCTGAGTTACACAGACAGATGTCTTCAGTACATTGTGTATAATGCAGGCAATTCATTTCACTTTAAAGGGCTATAAAACAGTCTGTTACATCGTTATAATAAAAAAGCACTCAGTAGTGGGTTACACTTAATAGAAATATAATTGCAATATTTATTTTTCATCGTTTAAATAGGATTTTACCTTTTATATCTTTATTTTTTAGCTTAATTTGTTAAAGGGACAGTTTACTGTAAAACTGTATACCCCTAATTGTGTTTTCCAATTACTTATTATAACGGCTGCAGAATATAAAATCTATGGGAACTTGCTCCTTTGGGTATATTGTTGTATATGAAATATTTGTTTCTGCTAATTGAAGGAACAAGCCAGTGAAATGGGCTGAGCTTGTAGGTAGAGCAGACCAAATTAGCTTATCTGTCTTATTATTTACATAAATTCCTCATCTTATTTCTCACTGTTTACTCAAACACCAATATATAGAAAGAACAATAGAAAATAAACATTTTAGTACCTATCATACACCCCACCGGGAACATGATTTCATCTAAATGTTCTAGTTTTTCTATAGCCAGTACTAAAGTTACTAAAATAGTCAGTATAGGTGGGATACAACAAACAAAGGCCGCTACTTCAAATGGCAAAATAAAGGTAAATGAGCTGTTTGTAAACTCTTTAAGGTCTCTACAGGAAGGCAAAGTAGCAGTTTTCCTTTGAAGTGTTGTTAGGGGACATCTATAATAGCTGCAGTAAGTTTCTTGCCCATGCTCAATAGAAAACTTTTGTAGCAAACATCATGTGACAATAGAACTTACACTCTGTAATTGTTGCTTTATTATATATCTGCAGACAGTGGCTACACTGAGAAAGAAGAACAAATTCTCTTTTGAATAAAGGGTCACATGCCCCTTTAATATCCAGGTGACTTGATCATTAACTAACTCTTGCAATACAAATGGCAATTACCCACCTAATATATTTATACACACAACACATCCCTCTTGTGAAAGATAGGGTTACCCTCTTTTCTTGTGTCCCCCAAGAACATGGTATTCTGGCCTCTACAAGGGACTCTAACACCCCAATTTAAGCACTAAAATTAGGCAAATGACCCCTCTTTTGGAAAAGGTGACTTTTTGAAATGAGATGGCAGAAGCTCAGATGGGTATGAGCTGATCACCATGGCAACAGTCATTAGCCAATAGAACCTTATGCCCCTTTGTCCCTCTCCCCAGGAGTGTGTCCTGTGTCACACTCCCCTTAATTACTCAGATATAGAGGGGTGTAAGACCCCTTCTATCCAGTGTCCAGGCATAAAAATAATAAATAACATTACATCACAGCATTGGTAGTTTTGTGACTCTAATGAAGCCCTTATCCTTCTCTAATCAAACAAATATATATGTCTGCCCCCTTAAAAACATATCACATATTGTACATTAAGAAGTGATTATTGCAACTTGCACAGGTGTTTTTGTAGTGTAATTACTGTAAGTTCATATACCAAGCAGGTTTCAGATATGTTTAGTGATTAGCCTAATGAAATGACTGATGTGCCGCTGTGAAATGCGTAGTTGAATTGCTTTAAAGTTTAAAATACATTATAAATAAGTTGATTTTTGATACTGACACTGTGATATCTCATTACACTGTAATTAGCCAGTTGCTTTCTCCCAGTGTTACGAAGATATTACACCATGTGGCAATTTTTTTTATATAATTTCAAAGTGATCTATTTGGTGTTTGGCCAAACAGGGTTTGTGGAGCTGCCTGATTGGTACTTTATTTTGGATCACACAGTGAAATATGGGAGCATTATTATTTGCATGGGCATCATTATTATCTTGCTTTGATGTTTACTACTATTTTAGAGACTGTGGTTATTGTAGGTCCTATTTCAGACTCTTGTTGTCGCTTTGGTTTTTACACAAATTACTATTGCTTTAAAGGGACATAATAACACAATAATAACATTTTCTTATGTGATATTATTTTTATTATCACTGCACAAGTGCTTGCATGTAAGTGTATGTGTTTGACCACTGCAAAGGGAAATGAATTACCACTCCAGAGCAGAACATAGCCAGTCAGGGGACAAGCATTTATGCAATAATTTAATGCTCTAACCCCATCATTATGTCCCTTTAAGAACAACTATGTGCAAAAAATCTATTAGCAAATAATTTAGTATTGTAGCTAAACTACCACCTTCGCAATAAGCGTATCTTACCTACAATGACGCTTTGTTGTTGTGGAAAATCTGAGGAACTGCCAGAAATTTGTCTTACAAGAAAGTGCACTTATATAGCACAGAAAAGCTTTCCAAGAAGATAAACAAAATAAGGTATTTCCAATTAATCACAGAGTCATTCCTCCCTATAAAGTAGATGAGAATTATACAAATATAATCATCTACCAAAATCAAGCACTGGTATTTACATTGTGATACACACCCCAGCTGGGTAATGCCAGAACCCTCTCTACAAACACTTGATGGGCATTTTGAAGACACAAATTCATCCTCAGATTTTATAGCTAAAATCTAAAGAATTTGTGAAATGAAAACAGAGCTTGGATCAAATCTAAACAGTTCAGAGCTCTCTTTCAAAATATACAATGACACAGACCCTAATCCTGTAGCAGTAATGCTTTACAACAATACACCCTGACACTATAAACTGCTCTAACACTATGACAAATATTTACTGCACTCAGATAATATCTGGAAATTTACCTTTGTATATCACATAATTTACTTATGAAAAGTGTGTGTTATCCTATTCAAATAACTGTAAATGCCCTCTATAGACTTCAAAATGATAACCCTGTTTCATGTATGTCCCTATGTGGCCTCAGCAGAGGTGATAAGATAGGCTACTGCAAAACAATGCAGTCTCTGCTATCATAATGGAAGCAGCTAGCTGTGCCTTCCCTAGTAACAGCCCTGACTGGCTACTCTAAATAAGGCAAGTGGTGTGTGGAGTTGGGCTGTTAAAAACAACTGAAGCAAATTAGGTGTTGATTTGTTTTGAAAATGTTTGCACTCGTCTGAGCTGTTATTCTATAGTAAGACAACAGAAAATGTATTGTAATTAAAGGTGTTTAGTGTCCCTTTAAATAGGATAGGGCTAATTATTTCTTAATTCCTCTCATTTCTTATTCTCTGTATCCTTTTCCCTGTGGTATAAACAGATAATCTGATGCAGCATGGGTTTACCCCTTGGTGCCAGCACCTAAGTGTTAACATCGGAACAAAGTTCTGATGTAAACATTTTCTGTATAAATGAAATCACACGATCATCGATGCAATCACGTGATTTCAAGGCCGGGATCTTATCATGGGGGACTGCCTACGCTGCTAAGTATGCCCCCAGTCCGAATCTTGGCTACATCAAAGGGGGACGCTGCAGGACGCCATATAAGGTAGGACATTCCATGCCGTCCTAACGGTGTTAGAGCCCAGCACTGTTAGGATGGCATGGAGAGTCATGAAGGGGTTAAATCACTTGTAAATCTTTGCTTTCACATAACATTCTCTTTATTAGACCTAGTATGGTATTCAGTGAATCACTTGGAAGAATAATAACTATCTGTGAGAAATGAAATCTTACAGTGGAAACTATATAGTTCCAATCAGTGTGAATCAGCACAACAGAATATCACCCGGCAGCTGATTTTGGCTGCTTCATTTTCTAATCTTTTATTGTCTTTTGTAAAAATTGCTGCTTGTCCCACGCTCCCTACTGAGACCAAAAGCAAACTGTGTCACCTGCAATTGCTGCACATTATCTGCGCCAGCTATTTGATTTGAAAACCCAAGTTACAGATTTTCTTTTATGGTTTTTCTAGGGAGTGTGGGACAAATATCATTTTTACACAAAAATAAGAGTTGTTAAACCAGGGAAATCTAGTTATCCCCTAGACGCCGTTAGCTCGTTTTAAAATGTACGTGTATTACCTAATTTTCTTTGTCCTCTTGCTATCTTTTATGGAAAGGCATACCTACATAGGCTCAAGAGCAGCAGTGCACTACTGGGAGCTAGCTGCTGATTAGTGCCTGCACATACAGATCTATTGTCATTGGCTCAGCTCTCAGCTGATGTGCTAAGCTAGATCCCAGTAGTACATTGCTGCTCCTTCAACAAAGGATACTAAAAGAATGAAGCAAATATGACCACAGAAGTAAATTGGAAAGTTATTTAAAATTCTGTGACTGAATCATACACGAAAAAAAATGTGGGTTTCATTTCCCTTTAAATATTGATTCATGATGTGCACTATTGATACATTTTTATAATTAGGACTAATTTTATCATTGTGTTTAAACCTTTCTAAGACGTTATTACAAACCATAAATGCACATTTTCAGGATTATAAATATATTGTTTAATTTCTGTACAAAAGCAAAGTTTAAAATCCAGACTTGAACTATATAATTTGATTTTTTAATTAACAAATGTGTTTATTAACAAGTGCAATTACCATTCACAGGAACTTTTACAATAAAAAAAAATGAATTTACCCCCCGCCCCCGCGCCGAGTCTAACTTGAGATTACAAGACCTTATTTTGATTTGCTGTTTTGTGTAAAATACTTTCATCTTTTGTTCAAATAAGGGAAGAAAATAATGCAGCATTAATAACAGAATTTATGTTTACCTGATAAATTACTTTCTCCAACGGTGTGTCCGGTCCACGGCGTCATCCTTACTTGTGGGATATTCTCCTCCCCAACAGGAAATGGCAAAGAGCCCAGCAAAGCTGGTCACATGATCCCTCCTAGGCTCCGCCTACCCCAGTCATTCGACCGACGTTAAGGAGGAATATTTGCATAGGAGAAACCATATGGTACCGTGGTGACTGTAGTTAAAGAAAATAAATTATCAGACCTGATTAAAAAAACCAGGGCGGGCCGTGGACCGGACACACCGTTGGAGAAAGTAATTTATCAGGTAAACATAAATTCTGTTTTCTCCAACATAGGTGTGTCCGGTCCACGGCGTCATCCTTACTTGTGGGAACCAATACCAAAGCTTTAGGACACGGATGAAGGGAGGGAGCAAATCAGGTCACCTAAATGGAAGGCACCACGGCTTGCAAAACCTTTCTCCCAAAAATAGCCTCAGAAGAAGCAAAAGTATCAAACTTGTAAAATTTGGTAAAAGTGTGCAGTGAAGACCAAGTCGCTGCCCTACATATCTGATCAACAGAAGCCTCGTTCTTGAAGGCCCATGTGGAAGCCACAGCCCTAGTGGAATGAGCTGTGATTCTTTCGGGAGGCTGCCGTCCGGCAGTCTCGTAAGCCAATCTGATGATGCTTTTAATCCAAAAAGAGAGAGAGGTAGAAGTTGCTTTTTGACCTCTCCTTTTACCAGAATAAACAACAAACAAGGAAGATGTTTGTCTAAAATCCTTTGTAGCATCTAAATAGAATTTTAGAGCGCGAACAACATCCAAATTGTGCAACAAACGTTCCTTCTTTGAAACTGGTTTCGGACACAGAGAAGGTACGATAATCTCCTGGTTAATGTTTTTGTTAGAAACAACTTTTGGAAGAAAACCAGGTTTAGTACGTAAAACCACCTTATCTGCATGGAACACCAGATAAGGAGGAGAACACTGCAGAGCAGATAATTCTGAAACTCTTCTAGCAGAAGAGATTGCAACCAAAAACAAAACTTTCCAAGATAATAACTTAATATCAACGGAATGTAAGGGTTCAAACGGAACCCCCTGAAGAACTGAAAGAACTAAATTGAGACTCCAAGGAGGAGTCAAAGGTTTGTAAACAGGCTTAATTCTAACCAGAGCCTGAACAAAGGCTTGAACATCTGGCACAGCTGCCAGCTTTTTGTGAAGTAACACAGACAAGGCAGAAATCTGTCCCTTCAGGGAACTTGCAGATAATCCTTTTTCCAATCCTTCTTGAAGGAAGGATAGAATCTTAGGAATCTTAACCTTGTCCCAAGGGAATCCTTTAGATTCACACCAACAGATATATTTTTTCCAAATTTTGTGGTAAATCTTTCTAGTTACAGGCTTTCTGGCCTGAACAAGAGTATCGATAACAGAATCTGAGAACCCTCGCTTCGATAAGATCAAGCGTTCAATCTCCAAGCAGTCAGCTGGAGTGAAACTAGGTTCGGATGTTCGAACGGACCCTGAACAAGAAGGTCTCGTCTCAAAGGTAGCTTCCAAGGTGGAGCCGATGACATATTCACCAGATCTGCATACCAAGTCCTGCGTGGCCACGCAGGAGCTATCAAGATCACCGACGCCCTCTCCTGATTGATCCTGGCTACCAGCCTGGGGATGAGAGGGAATGGCGGGAACACATAAGCTAGTTTGAAGGTCCAAGGTGCTACTAGTGCATCCACTAGAGCCGCCTTGGGATCCCTGGATCTGGACCCGTAGCAAGGAACTTTGAAGTTCTGACGAGAGGCCATCAGATCCATGTCTGGAATGCCCCACAGCTGAGTGACTTGGGCAAAGATTTCCGGATGGAGTTCCCACTCCCCCGGATGCAATGTCTGACGACTCAGAAAATCCGCTTCCCAATTTTCCACTCCTGGGATGTGGATAGCGGACAGGTGGCAGGAGTGAGACTCCGCCCATAGAATGATTTTGGTCACTTCTTCCATCGCTAGGGAACTCCTTGTTCCCCCCTGATGGTTGATGTACGCAACAGTTGTCATGTTGTCTGATTGAAACCGTATGAACTTGGCCCTCGCTAGCTGAGGCCAAGCCTTGAGAGCATTGAATATCGCTCTCAGTTCCAGAATATTTATCGGTAGAAGAGATTCTTCCCGAGACCAAAGACCCTGAGCTTTCAGGGATCCCCATACCGCGCCCCAGCCCATCAGACTGGCGTCGGTCGTGACAATGACCCACTCTGGTCTGCGGAATGTCATCCCTTGTGACAGGTTGTCCAGGGACAGCCACCAACGGAGTGAGTCTCTGGTCCTCTGATTTACTTGTATCTTCGGAGACAAGTCTGTATAATCCCCATTCCACTGACTGAGCATGCACAGTTGTAATGGTCTTAGATGAATGCGCGCAAAAGGAACTATGTCCATAGCCGCTACCATCAACCCGATCACTTCCATGCACTGAGCTATGGAAGGAAGAGGAACGGAATGAAGTATCCGACAAGAGTCTAGAAGCTTTGATTTTCTGGCCTCTGTCAGAAATATCCTAATTTCTAAGGAGTCTATTATTGTTCCCAAGAAGGGAACCCTTGTTGACGGAGATAGAGAACTCTTTTCCACGTTCACTTTCCATCCGTGAGATCTGAGAAAGGCCAGGACGATGTCCGTGTGAGCCTTTGCTTGAGGAAGGGACGACGCTTGAATCAGAATGTCGTCCAAGTAAGGTACTACAGCAATGCCCCTTGGTCTTAGCACAGCTAGAAGGGACCCTAGTACCTTTGTGAAAATCCTTGGAGCAGTGGCTAATCCGAAAGGAAGCGCCACGAACTGGTAATGCTTGTCCAGGAATGCGAACCTTAGGAACCGATGATGTTCCTTGTGGATAGGAATATGTAGATACGCATCCTTTAAATCCACCGTGGTCATGAATTGACCTTCCTGGATGGAAGGAATAATAGTTCGAATGGTTTCCATCTTGAACGATGGAACCTTGAGAAACTTGTTTAAGATCTTGAGATCTAAGATTGGTCTGAACGTTCCCTCTTTTTTGGGAACTATGAACAGATTGGAGTAGAACCCCATCCCTTGTTCTCTTAATGGAACAGGATGAATCACTCCCATTTTTAACAGGTCTTCTACACAATGTAAGAATGCCTGTCTTTTTATGTGGTCTGAAGACAACTGAGACCTGTGGAACCTCCCCCTTGGGGGAAGTCCCTTGAATTCCAGAAGATAACCTTGGGAGACTATTTCTAGCGCCCAAGGATCCAGAACATCTCTTGCCCAAGCCTGAGCGAAGAGAGAGAGTCTGCCCCCCACCAGATCCGGTCCCGGATCGGGGGCCAACATTTCATGCAGTCTTGGTAGTAGTGGCAGGTTTCTTGGCCTGCTTTCCCTTGTTCCAGCCTTGCATTGGTCTCCAAGCTGGCTTGGCTTGAGAAGTATTACCCTCTTGCTTAGAGGACGTAGCACCTCGGGCTGGTCCGTTTCTACGAAAGGGACGAAAATTAGGTTTATTTTTTGCCTTGAAAGGCCGATCCTGAGGAAGGGCGTGGCCCTTACCCCCAGTGATATCAGAGATAATCTCTTTCAAGTCAGGGCCAAACAGCGTTTTCCCCTTGAAAGGAATGTTAAGTAGCTTGTTCTTGGAAGACGCATCAGCCGACCAAGATTTCAACCAAAGCGCTCTGCGCGCCACAATAGCAAACCCAGAATTCTTAGCCGCTAACCTAGCCAATTGCAAAGTGGCGTCTAGGGTGAAAGAATTAGCCAATTTGAGAGCATTGATTCTGTCCATAATCTCCTCATAAGGAGGAGAATCACTATCGACCGCCTTTATCAGCTCATCGAACCAGAAACATGCGGCTGTAGCGACAGGGACAATGCATGCAATTGGTTGTAGAAGGTAACCCTGCTGAACAAACATCTTTTTAAGCAAACCTTCTAATTTTTTATCCATAGGATCTTTGAAAGCACAACTATCCTCTATGGGTATAGTGGTGCGTTTGTTTAAAGTGGAAACCGCTCCCTCGACCTTGGGGACTGTCTGCCATAAGTCCTTTCTGGTGTCGACCAAAGGAAACAATTTTTTAAATATGGGGGGAGGGACGAAAGGAATACCGGGCCTTTCCCATTCTTTATTAACAATGTCCGCCACCCGCTTGGGTATAGGAAAAGCTTCTGGGAGCCCCGGCACCTCTAGGAACTTGTCCATTTTACATAGCTTCTCTGGGATGACCAACTTGTCACAATCATCCAGAGTGGATAATACCTCCTTAAGCAGAATGCGGAGATGTTCCAACTTAAATTTAAATGCAATCACATCAGGTTCAGCCTGTTGAGAAATGTTCCCTGAATCAGTAATTTCTCCCTCAGACAAAACCTCCCTGGCCCCATCAGACTGGGTTATGGGCCCTTCAGAGATATTAGTATCAGCGTTGCCATGCTCTTCAGTATCTAAAACAGAGCAGCCGCGCTTACGCTGACAAGTGTTCATTTGGGCTAAAATGTCTTTAACAGAATTATCCATTACAGCCGTTAATTGTTGCATAGTAAGGAGTATTGGCGCGCTAGATGTACTAGGGGCCTCCTGAGTGGGCAAGACTCGTGTAGACGAAGGAGGGAATGATGCAGTACCATGCTTACTCCCCTCACTTGAGGAATCATCTTGGGCATCATTGTCATTATCACATAAATCACATTTATTTAAATGAATAGGAATTCTGGCTTCCCCACATTCAGAACACAGTCTATCTGGTAGTTCAGACATGTTAAACAGGCATAAACTTGATAACAAAGTACAAAAAACGTTTTAAAATAAAACCGTTACTGTCACTTTAAATTTTAAACTGAACACACTTTATTACTGCAATTGCGAAAAAACATGAAGGAATTGTACAAAATTCACCAAATTTTCACCACAGTGTCTTAAAGCCTTAAAAGTATTGCACACCAAATTTGGAAGCTTTAACCCTTAAAATAACAGAACCGGAGCCGTTTTAAACTTTAACCCCTTTACAGTCCCTGGTATCTGCTTTGCTGAGACCCAACCAAGCCCAAAGGGGAATACGATACCAAATGACGCCTTCAGAAAGTCTTTTCTAAGTATCAGAGCTCCACACACATGCGACTGCATGCCATGCCTCTCAAAAACAAGTGCGCCACACCGGCGCGAAAATGAGGCTCTGCTTATGCTTTGGGAAAGCCCCTAAGGAATAAGGTGTCTAATACAGTGCCTGCCGATATTCTTATATCAAAAAACCCAGATAAAATGATTCCTCAAGGCTAAATATGTGTTAATAATGAATCGATTTAGCCCAGAAAAGTCTACAGTCTTAATAAGCCCTTGTGAAGCCCTTATTTATGATCGTAATAAACATGGCTTACCGGATCCCATAGGGAAAATGACAGCTTCCAGCATTACATCGTCTTGTTAGAATGTGTCATACCTCAAGCAGCAAGAGACTGCATACTGTTCCCCCAACTGAAGTTAGTAGCTCTCAACAGTCCTGTGTGGAACAGCCATGGATTTTAGTTACGGTTGCTAAAATCATTTTCCTCATACAAACAGAAATCTTCATCTCTTTTCTGTTTCTGAGTAAATAGTACATACCAGCACTATTTCAAAATAACAAACTCTTGATTGAATAATAAAAACTACAGTTAAACACTAAAAAACTCTAAGCCATCTCCGTGGAGATGTTGCCTGTACAACGGCAAAGAGAATGACTGGGGTAGGCGGAGCCTAGGAGGGATCATGTGACCAGCTTTGCTGGGCTCTTTGCCATTTCCTGTTGGGGAGGAGAATATCCCACAAGTAAGGATGACGCCGTGGACCGGACACACCTATGTTGGAGAAAAGATAATATAATAATGTAATAAGAAATGCTCCAGGGGGTTATAGCTTTTTATTACTGCACAAATGTTTAGCTTTAACTATGTGTTTACGGCCCTAGCAGGGACTTAAAACCAATGTTAAATACCAGCATGTGTGCAATAATACACTTTGCATTATCAGCTCCCTATAAATCCCTTAATATGTATGAAGGTCATTCTCATATCCCTTCTTTCCCTTCTAGTCTCTAAGTTACCCATATTGAGGTCACGCCATGTTTCCTCATATGTTTTATTGTTTAGAACATGTTCTGATTTTGTAACCTAGTTTGTAAAGTTTCTAGTCCATATGTAACCTTAAACAGTTAAGTCAAAAATAAAAGTTAATGGATAATATAATTTTAAATGTATAGACTTGTCTATATCCTAGCTCCTTATAGTGTTCAGGGGACTGTTTTGAGACACTGTTGAGAGGCATGATTGTGGGCACTAGATGAAACTACATTGTATTTATTAGAGAGTTTTAATATGTCTCTCTATCTTTAGCCGCTCATCCAGTCCTCTAAGTTAACTCACTTTAGATGATATACCCTATTTCACAGTTAGCAACAGCCTCACACAGATACCCTTTTAAAAGACACGAAGAGAGGGAAGCATGGTCAACGCCTACTACTATTTACTTAAACTAATGATCACAAAATCCTTTATCTAGTAAGACACATCACAATGTGTTCAGTCCTAGCCAGGGCACAGCTCTTGGCTTGTACAAATTATCTGTTACTACTGGGCCCCTATCCTCCCTTTCCCGCCGGTACTGGTTGCCGGCGGGTCATATCCCTTCTCCTTTTTCCCGCATCGTCTATAGCTGACATTTCCCCAGGAGAGGGGCTCACCCAGAAGTCCCTTATATTTTATACATACTAATACTCCCCTTTCCACATAACTTTCTTAAGAACTACCCTTATTCATTTTTTCGAAAGCAGATTTATTTGTATTGCGTGTTGAACCAGGAATCAGTCGCCTTCTACTTCACTAGGACCCCTCACTATAGAATAGCGTTAATTCATTTTCTCACGATATAAATAGGGGACAATTCTATTTCGTTGTATATTTTAAAGCTATGAGTTCTCAGTGTATTTACATATTCGACATACTAACTGGCTCCGCCCTCCCACCCCTCCTACTCTATTTTGAGCGGCTCTCGCCCGCTGCATCCCCCTTCCCATAAAACTATAGAGCTACCTCCTCCCTAGCCCTAACCCTTCCTGAATAGATACCCTAATCTTCTTCTTATATAGCTGGGAGAGGACCTTTCTAGTTTATATTACATTTATGATACTCTATGACAAAACTGAAGTCTTTCTATGAGAAAGCCCACATCTTATAGTTACGCTTGAGATATTTGAATACATTACATTGCCAATTATACTATGTGTACATTGTTCTGTATATGTTTTGGGGCATACCCTATATTTTGTATTTGTTTATGACTTCAATAAAAATTGTTTAAAAAATAAATAAAAATAAATAAAAGTTAATGGTTTAGATAGGACATGTCATTTTAAATAACTTTCCAATTTACTTTTATCATCACATTTGGTTTGTTCTCTTGGTATTCGTTGTTGAAGGTTAAACCTAGATGGTTCATAGGCTGATTTCTAGGCCCTTGAAGACCACCTCTTATCTCAGTGCATTTTATTAGCTTTACCCTGCTAGACAGTGCTAGTTGATGTGTCCAATATAGTTAACATTGTGCTCACTCTCATGGAGTTATTTATAAATCAGCACTATATTCTGCAAGGTTGTAAAAAGTACTGAGATAAAGGGTTGGTCTGCAGAGGCTTAGATACAAGGTAAGCACAAAGTTAAACAGTATATTCATATAACAGTGTTGGTTATACAAGTTGACTGTCCCTTTAAGGAGATACGGTCCCCAGAAATGTAGATAATACACACAGTGAGCTTTTCTGCTAATACCTCTTCCAATACAACCAGCATCTTACTGGCCTTACTCACTGAGCTGCTGCCTTGTTTACCAGATTCCAAATGCTCTGAAATAATAATTCACTGAGCAAGAGCGTCAAATGGTTCACTAAAGTCTTTATAAGCTACTTACGTTCATTTATTACTTTATTTATATAGTAAAAGAAAGCAACTAGATTGTATGTGTATTGTTCAGCTTTTTAATTTGTATCTAACGACTTTACCAACAATGCACCTCTTTCACAATAACAACAGCAGCAGACTCATCTACCTAAAATCTGCCGCAGCCCCTGTAATGCAGGCTGCCATACCCACATGAGCTTTATTCATTATAAAACACAATGTTTATATCATGTCCGAGACCCTAGACATGCAGGAATGTGCACTGACAGCACATCATCAGCTGCAGCTCTGTGTATACGCTGTGCTTACATTATACAGGTGGTATGGGCTGCTGGGGACACAAGCACAGCTCTGCACTAGGATACAATGCTGTGCTCTGCAAGTCTGTCTAAAACTCTCAGCATAATATAGAACTAACATTTATAGAGAGGCTAATGATAACCATGGGATAGATTCACTAAACCTTGTTCACACTGGCAGGCTGTACTGTCAGGCAAGTTGCAAGTAAAAGGGTCCTCTCTAGGATACAAGGGCCACTATTTATTAAAGTTGTTGCGGACCTGATCCGACAGTGCGGATCAGGTCCGCAACACCTCGCTAAATGCGGAGAGCAATACGCTCTCCGCATTTAACATTGCACCAGCAGCTCACAAGAGCTGCTGGTGCAACGCCGCCCCCTGCTGACTCGCGGCCGCCAGCAGGGGGTGTCAATCAACCCGATCTTACTCGATCGGGTTGATTTCCGGCGATTCCTGTCCGCCTGCTCAGAGCAGCCGGACAGGGTTATGGAGCAGCTGTCTTTAGACCGCTGCTTCATAATTTGTGTTTTTGGCGAGTCTGAAGACTCGCCAGAAACACGGCCCTTCAAGCTCTGTACGGAGCTTGATAAATGGGCCCCAAAGTGTTTGCTGTGTTGTACTCACAGTGAAAAGACAAATAATGACCCAATGCAGTGAACAGATAAGGCTGTAGAGGCAAAGGCCCATATTTTTCAAGCTCCGTACGGAGCTTGAAGGGCCGTGTTTCTGGCGAGTCTTCAGACTCGCCAGAAACACAAGTTATGAAGCAGCGGTCTAAAGACCGCTGCTCCATAACCCTGTCCGCTTGCTCTGAGCAGGTGGATAGGAACCGCCGGTTATCAACCCAATCGAGTACCTCCCTGCTGGCGGCCGATTGGCTGCGAGTCAGCAGGGGACGGCGTTGCACCAGCAGCGCTTGTGGGCTGCTGGTGCAATGTTAAATGCGGAGAGCGTATTGCTCTCCGCATTTAGCGAGGTCTTGCGGACCTGATCCGCACTGTCGGATCAGGTCCGCAAGACCTTTAATAAATAGGGGCCAGAGAGACAGTTATACTAAAGGGGGTTACAGTAAAAGATAATTATAAAAATAAAATATATAGACAGACAGGGAATCAGCTCATACCTATAACTGTGTTACCATAGGCTAACCAGACTGCCTTCCTCTACACAAATACACAAAATAACACACGCATGTCCCTAAACACACTCACAAATACACAATGAAACACACGCATGTCCCTAAACACACAAGTACACAAAATAACACACGCATTTCCCTAAACACACTCACAAATACACAATAAAACACACGCATGTCCCTAAACACACAAGTACACAAAATAACGCACGCATGTCTCTAAACACACTCACAAATACACAATAAAACACACGCATGTCCCTAAACACACAAGTACACAAAATAACACACGCATGTCTCTAAACACACTCACAAATACACAATAAAACACACGCATGTCCCTAAACACACAAGTACACAAAATAACACACGCATGTCTCTAAACACACTCACAAATACACAATAAAACACACGCACGTCCCCAAACACAATCACAAATACACAATAAAACACACGCATGTCCCCAAACACAATCCCAAATACACAATAAAACAAACACATGTCCCCAAACATATTTACAAATACACAATAAAAACGCACGCATGTCCCCAAACACAATCACAAATACACAATAAAACACACGCATGTCCCCAAACACAATCCCAAATACACAATAAAACAAACACATGTCCCCAAACATATTTACAAATACACAATAAAACACACGCATGTCCCCAAACACAATCACAAATACACAATAAAACACACACATGTCCCCAAACACAATCACAAATACACAATAAAACACACGCATGTCCCCAAACGCAATCACAAATACACAATAAAACACAGGCATGTCCCCAAACGCAATCACAAATACACAATAAAACACAGGCATGTCCCCAAACGCAATCACAAATACACAATAAAACACAGGCATGTCCCCAAACACAATCACAAATACACAATAAAACACACGTATGTCCCCAAACGCAATCACAAATACACAATAAAACACAGGCATGTCCCCAAACACAATCACAAATACACAATAAAACACACGTATGTCCCCAAACGCAATCACAAATACACAATAAAACACACGCATGTCCCCAAACACACTCCCAAATACACAATAAAACACACGCATGTCCCCAAACACAATCACAAATACACAATAAAACACACACATCCCCAAACACACAATAAAACACACACATGTCCCCAAACACACAAATACACAATAAAACACATGCATGTCCCCAAACACAATCACAAATACACAATAAAACACATGCATGTCCTCAAACACACAAATACACAATAATACACACAAATCCCCAAACGCACACTAAAACACACACATGTCCCTAAACACACAAATACACAATAAAACACACACATGTCCTCAAACACACAAATACACAATAAAACACACACATGTCCTCAAACACACAAATACACAATAAAACACACACATGTCCCTAAACACACAAATACACAATAAAACACACACATGTCCCTAAACACACAAATACACAATAAAACACACACATGTCCCTAAACACACAAATACACAATAAAACACACACATGTCCCTAAACACACAAATACACAATAAAACACACACATGTCCTCAAACACACAAATACACAATAAAACACATTCATGTCCACAAATACACAATAAAACACACACATGTCCTCAAATACACAAATACACAATAAAACACACACATGTCCTCAAATACACAAATACACAATAAAACACACACATGTCCTCAAACACACAAATACACAATAAAACACACACATGTCCTCAAACACACAAATACACAATAAAACACACGCATGTCCTCAAACACACAAATACACAATAAAACACACGCATGTCCTCAAACACACAAATACACAATAAAACACATTCATGTCCTCAAATACACAAATACACAATAAAACACACACATGTTCTCAAATACACAAATACACAATAAAACACACGCATGTCCCCAAACACACTCCCAAATACACAATAAAACACACGCATGTCCCCAAACGCAATCACAAATACACAATAAAACACACGCATGTCCCCAAACACACTCCCAAATACACAATAAAACACACGCATGTCCCCAAACACAATCACAAATACACAATAAAACACATATGTCCCCAAACACAATCACAAATACACAATAAAACACACACATCCCCAAACACACAATAAAACACACACATGTCCCCAAACACACAAATACACAATAAAACACATGCATGTCCCCAAACACAATCACAAATACACAATAAAACACATGCATGTCCTCAAACACACAAATACACAATAATACACACAAATCCCCAAACGCACACTAAAACACACACATGTCCCTAAACACACAAATACACAATAAAACACACACATGTCCGCAAACACACAAATACACAATAAAACACACACATGTCCTCAAACACACAAATACACAATAAAACACACACATGTCCTCAAACACACAAATACACAATAAAACACACACATGTCCTCAAACACACAAATACACAATAAAACACACACATGTCCTCAAACACACAAATACACAATAAAACACACGCATGTCCTCAAACACACAAATACACAATAAAACACACACATGTCCTCAAACACACAAATACACAATAAAACACACACATGTCCTCAAACACACAAATACACAATACAACACACACATGTCCTCAAACACACAAATACACAATAAAACACACACATGTCCTCAAACACACAAATACACAATAAAACACACGCATGTCCTAAAACACACAAATACACAATAAAACACACGCATGTCCTCAAACACACAAATACACAATAAAACACATGCATGTCCTCAAATACACAAATACACAATAAAACACACGGATGTCCTCAAATACACAAATACACAATAAAACACACGCATGTCCTCAAACACACAAATACACAATAAAACACACGCATGTCCTCAAACACACAAATACACAATAAAACACACGCATGTCCTCAAACACACAAATACACAATAAAACACACACATGTCCTCAAACACACAAATACACAATAAAACACACGCATGTCCTCAAACACACAAATACACAATAAAACACACGCATGTCCTCAAACACACAAATACACAATAAAACACATGCATGTCCTCAAACACACAAATACACAATAAAACACACGCATGTCCTCAAACACACAAATACACAATAAAACACACGCATGTCCTCAAACACACAAATACACAATAAAACACATGCATGTCCTCAAATACACAATAAAACACAGGCATGTCCCCTAACACAATCACAAATACACAATAAAACACACGCATGTCCCCAAACACACAAATACACAATAAAACACACGCATGTCCTCAAACACACAAATACACAATAAAACACACGCATGTCCTCAAATACACAAATACACAATAAAACACATGCATGTCCTCAAACACACAAATACACAATAAAACACATGCATGTCCTCAAACACACAAATACACAATAAAACACACGCATGTCCTCAAACACACAAATACACAATAAAACACATGCATGTCCTCAAATACACAATAAAACACAGGCATGTCCCCTAACACAATCACAAATACACAATAAAACACACGCATGTCCTCAAACACACAAATACACAATAAAACACACACATCCCCAAACACACAATAAAACACACACATGTCCCCAAACACACAAATACACAATAAAACACATGCATGTCCCCAAACACAATCACAAATACACAATAAAACACATGCATGTCATCAAACACACAAATACACAATAATACACACAAATCCCCAAACGCACACTAAAACACACACATGTCCCTAAACACACAAATACACAATAAAACACACGCATGTCCCTAAACACACAAATACACAATAAAACACACACATGTCCGCAAACACACAAATACACAATAAAACACACACATGTCCTCAAACACACAAATACACAATAAAACACACGCATGTCCTCAAACACACAAATACACAATAAAACACACACATGTCCTCAAACACACAAATACACAATAAAACACACACATGTCCTGAAACACACAAATACACAATAAAACACACACATGTCCTCAAACACACAAATACACAATAAAACACACACATGTCCTCAAACACACAAATACACAATAAAACACACACATGTCCTCAAACACACAAATACACAATAAAACACACGCATGTCCTCAAACACACAAATACACAATAAAACACACGCATGTCCTCAAACACACAAATACACAATAAAACACACGCATGTCCTCAAATACACAATAAAACACAGGCATGTCCCCTAACACAATCACAAATACACAATAAAACACACGCATGTCCCCAAACACACAAATACACAATAAAACACACGCATGTCCTCAAACACACAAATACACAATAAAACACACGCATGTCCTCAAATACACAATAAAACACATGCATGTCCTCAAACACACAAATACACAAATACACAATAAAACACACGCATGTCCTCAAACACACAAATACACAATAAAACACACACTTACAAATACACAATAAAACACACCAAATACACAATAAAACACACACTTACAAATACACAATAAAACACACACAAATACACAATAAAACACACACAAATACACAATAAAACACACACTTACAAATACACAATAAAACACACACTTACAAATACATACATATATGCACTATATGACCGTATGTGGACACAGTCATGCTGGAACAGAAAAGAGCCTTCCCCAAACTGTTGCCACAAAGTTGGAATCTCACAAGCGGTACTTTAACTCTGGGGTTATTCACTCAGACTTGCAGGGTCACTAAACACTGCCGCTAACATTACACACTCAAATAAATTAGATCACATAATTTCTGCACTATAACAGACCACAAAGTCTCTAACTTATCTCTGATATTTATATTAAAAAAAATATATATGCTGCATCTAAAAGAGGAATTTCAAATTGTATAAAAGGATTTACTTTTTAACGTGTCTGTGTGCTAAAATATATATATATTAAATAGGTATGTCACTGTCCGTCAATAGAGGCAGTGAGTTGTCTTTATCATCCAGTGAGCAATCTGTGCACAAACATGCACTGACAGATTCTAAACAACTTTAAATGGACTTGAAAATGAAATCAGACAGAGCACAAAATGTAACGTAAAGTGACAGTCGAGTCAAAATAAAACTTTCATGATTCAGATAGTGCATGCAATTATAAAAAAAACGTTCTAATTTACTTTTATCATAAAATTTGCTTTGTTCTCTTGGTATTCTTTGTTTAAAGCTAAACTTAGGTAGGCTCATATGTTAATTTTGAAGCCCTTGAAGGCCACCACCTATCTCAGTGCATTTTATTAGCTTTTCACAGCTAGATAGTGGTAGTTGATGTGTGCCATATAGATAACATATGAGTCACCACTGATTAGCTAAAATGCAAGTCTGTCAAAAGCACTGAGATAAGGGGTCAGTCTGCAGAGGCTTAGATACAAGGTAATCAGTATATTAATATAACAGTGTTGTTATGCAAAACTGGGGAATGGGTAATAAAAGGATTATCTATCTTTTTAGACAATAACAATTCTGGAGTAGACTGTAGACTGTAGTAGACTGTCCCTTTAAACTTTCATGAATAAGAGTGAGAAGGTAATTTTAAAGAATTTTCCATTTTACTTCTATTATTTAATTTGCTTTGTTTTGTTTGTTATCCTTTATTGAAAATCTTACCTAGGCAGGCTCAGGAGCAGCAATGCATTACTGGGAGCTAGCTGCTGAGTGGTGGCTACACACATATCCCACCAAATTAAACCAAGAGAACAAAGCAAATTAGATAATAGAAGTAAAAGTTGTTTTAACCCCTTAACGACACGAGTCATACAGGGTACGTCGCACACAACCTGGTCTTTAAAGACCAGCGACGTACCCTGTACGACTTTTGGGATTAAAGCGGCTGGAAGCTGTCCTGATCGCTTCCAGCCGCTTTAGGGTTATTGCAGTGATGCCTCAATATCGAGGCATCCTGCAATAACATTTTTCCCCCATCCGATGCAGAGAGAGCCACTTTGTGGCCCTCTCTGCACCGGCATCGAAAGACTGAAGAGAGAGGGGGGCGGGATCGGGGGCGGGGTTGTCGGGAGCGCGCACTGGGGGCGGGTGGGCGCGTGCACGGGGAGGCAGCGGGTGGGAACCGCTACACTACAGAAAAAACATTTGATATAAGTGGCAGTAAGGGGGGATAAAATCCCTAACAAAAGTAAATCTAAGGGATCTGGGAGCGGGTGGGGGATTGGTCTGTGGGGGGGGGAGCTACACTACAGAAAAAAAATTACAAAAAATTACAATTTTTTTTTTTTATTTGCAAACAGGGTACTGGCAGACAGCTGCCAGTACCCAAGATGGCTCCCAGTAAGGTAGAGGTGGAGGGCTAGAGAGCTGTTTGGGGGGGGGGGGATCAGGGAGGTTGGGTGCTAAGGGGGGATCCTACACAGCTGCATATGTAAATATGCTATAAATTTTTTATTTTTTTTTAAATATACCTTTTATTTTAGTACTGGCAGACTTTCTGCCAGTACTTAAGATGGCGGGTACAATTGTGGGATGGGGGAGGGAAGAGAGCTGTTTGGGAGGGATCCTGGGGTGTGATGTGTCAGTTGGGAGGATTATCTCTAAGCTAAAGCTAAAATTAACCCTGCAAGCTCCCTACAAACGACCTAATTAACCCCTGCACTGCTGGGCATAATACACGTGTGGTGCGCATCGGCATTTAGCGGCCTTCTAATTACCAAAAAGCAACACCAAAGTCATATATGTCTGCTATTTCTGAACAAAGGGGAGATCCCAGAGAAGCATTTACAATCATTTATGCCATACTTGCAAAAGTTGTTTGTAAATAATTTCAGTGAGAAACCTAAAATTGTGAAAAAATTTAGGTTTTTTTTTTATTTGATCGCATTTAGCGGTGGAATGGCAGCATGAAATATACCAAGATGGGCCTAGATCAATACTTGGGGTTGTCTACTACACTACACTAAAGCTAAAATTAACCCTAGACGCTCCCTACATGCTCCCTAATTAACCCCTTAACTGCTGGGCATAATAAACGTGTGATGCGCAGTGGCATTTAGGGGCCTTCTAATTAACAAAAAGCAACGCCAAAGTCACATATGTCTGCTATTTCTGAACAAAAGGGATCCCAGAGAAGCATTTACAACCATTTATGCCATAATTGCACAAGTTGTTTGTAAATAATTTCAGTGAGAAACCTAAAGTTTGTGAAAATATTTGGGAAAAAGTGAACAATTGTTTTTATTTGATTGCATTTGGTGGTGAAATGGTGGCATGAAATATACCAAAATGGGCCTACATCAATACTTTGGGATGTAGTCTAAAAAAAATATATACATGTCAAGGGTTAATCAGGGATTCCTGAAAGATATCAGTGTTCCAATGTAACTAGCGCTAATTTTGAAAAAAAGTGGTTTGGAAATAGCAAAGTGCTACTTGTATTTATGGCCCTATAACTTGCAAAAAAAGCAAAGAACATGTAAACATTCAGTATTTCTAAACTCAGGACAAAATTTAGAAACTATTTAGCATGGGTGTTTTTTGGTGATTGTAGATGTGTAACAGATTGTGGGGGTCAAAGTTAGAAAAAGTGTGTTTTTTTTCCATTTTTTCCTAATATTTTATCATTTTTTTAAAGTAAATGATAAGATATGATGAAAATAATGGTATCTTTAGAAAGTCCATTTAATGGCGAGAAAAACGGTATATAATATGTGTGGGTACAGTAAATGAGTAAGAAGAAAATTACAGCTAAACACAAACACCGCAGAAATTTAAAAATAGCCCTGGTCCTTCAGGGAAAGAAATTGAAAAATGGCCTTGGTCCTTAAGGGGTTAAAGTTCAAATCATGTAACCTTTTGGGTTCATGTCCCTTAAAGGAACACTAAACGCAAAGTTTTTCTTTCATGATTCAGATAGAGCAGTAATTTTAAGCAATTTTCTTATTTACTCCTATTATAAATATGTATTCATTCTCTTGCTATCTTTCGGCTAGATTACGAGTTTTGCGTTAGAGGCTGTGCGATGCTAACTTGCACTTTTTTCTCACCGCTCACTTACCTACAGCGCTGGTATTACAGGTTTTTATAAACCTTGCGTTAAAAGTCAAGAAGTGAGCGTAGAGCAAAATTGAGCTCCATACCGCACTCCAATACCAGCGCTGCTTAAGTCAGCGGTGAGCTGGTCGTACGTGCTAGTGCACAATTTCCCCATAGACATCAATGGGGAGAGCCGGCTGAGAAAAACAGAATTTATGTTTACCTGATAAATTACTTTCTCCAACGGTGTGTCCGGTCCACGGCGTCATCCTTACTTGTGGGATATTCTCTTCCCCAACAGGAAATGGCAAAGAGCCCAGCAAAGCTGGTCACATGATCCCTCCTAGGCTCCGCCTACCCCAGTCATTCGACCGACGTAAAGGAGGAATATTTGCATAGGAGAAACCATATGATACCGTGGTGACTGTAGTTAAAGAAAATAAATTATCAGACCTGATTAAAAACCAGGGCGGGCCGTGGGCCGGGCACACCGTTGGAGAAAGTAATTTATCAGGTAAACATAAATTCTGTTTTCTCCAACATAGGTGTGTCCGGTCCACGGCGTCATCCTTACTTGTGGGAACCAATACCAAAGCTTTAGGACACGGATGAAGGGAGGGAGCAAATCAGGTCACCTAAATGGAAGGCACCACGGCTTGCAAAACCTTTCTCCCAAAAATAGCCTCAGAAGAAGCAAAAGTATCAAACTTGTAAAATTTGGTAAAAGTGTGCAGTGAAGACCAAGTCGCTGCCCTACATATCTGATCAACAGAAGCCTCGTTCTTGAAGGCCCATGTGGAAGCCACAGCCCTAGTGGAATGAGCTGTGATTCTTTCAGGAGGCTGCCGTCCGGCAGTCTCATAAGCCAATCTGATGATGCTTTTAATCCAAAAAGAGAGAGAGGTAGAAGTTGCTTTTTGACCTCTCCTTTTACCAGAATAAACAACAAACAAGGAAGATGTTTGTCTAAAATCCTTTGTAGCATCTAAATAGAATTTTAGAGCGCGAACAACATCCAAATTGTGCAACAAACGTTCCTTCTTTGAAACTGGATTCGGACACAAAGAAGGCACGACTATCTCCTGGTTAATGTTTTTGTTAGAAACAACTTTCGGAAGAAAACCAGGTTTAGTACGTAAAACCACCTTATCTGCATGGAACACCAGATAAGGAGGAGAACACTGCAGAGCAGATAATTCTGAAACTCTTCTAGCAGAAGAAATTGCAACCAAAAACAAAACTTTCCAAGATAATAACTTAATATCAACGGAATGTAAGGGTTCAAACGGAACCCCCTGAAGAACTGAAAGAACTAAGTTGAGACTCCAAGGAGGAGTCAAAGGTTTGTAAACAGGCTTGATTCTAACCAGAGCCTGAACAAAGGCTTGAACATCTGGCACAGCTGCCAGCTTTTTGTGAAGTAACACAGACAAGGCAGAAATCTGTCCCTTCAAGGAACTTGCAGATAATCCTTTCTCCAAGCCTTCTTGAAGAAAGGATAGAATCTTAGGAATTTTTACCTTGTCCCAAGGGAATCCTTTAGATTCACACCAACAGATATATTTTTTCCATATTTTGTGGTAAATTTTTCTAGTTACAGGCTTTCTGGCCTGAACAAGAGTATCAATAACAGAATCTGAGAACCCTCGTTTTGATAAGATCAAGCGTTCAATCTCCAAGCAGTCAGCTGGAGTGAGACCAGATTCGGATGTTCGAACGGACCTTGAACAAGAAGGTCTCGTCTCAAAGGTAGCTTCCATGGTGGAGCCGATGACATATTCACCAGATCTGCATACCAAGTCCTGCGTGGCCACGCAGGAGCTATCAAGATCACCGACGCCCTCTCCTGATTGATCCTGGCTACCAGCCTGGGGATGAGAGGAAACGGCGGGAATACATAAGCTAGTTTGAAGGTCCAAGGTGCTACTAGTGCATCTACTAGAGTCGCCTTGGGATCCCTGGATCTGGACCCGTAGCAAGGAACCTTGAAATTCTGACGAGAGGCCATCAGATCCATGTCTGGAATGCCCCACAATTGAGTAATTTGGGCAAAGATTTCCGGATGGAGTTCCCACTCCCCCGGATGTAATGTCTGACGACTCAGAAAATCCGCTTCCCAATCTTCCACTCCTGGAATGTGGATTGCAGACAGGTGGCAGGAGTGAGTCTCCGCCCATTGAATGATTTTGGTCACTTCTTCCATCGCCAGGGAACTCCTTGTTCCCCCCTGATGGTTGATGTACGCAACAGTCGTCATGTTGTCTGATTGAAACCGTATGAACTTGGCCTTTGCTAGCTGAGGCCAAGCCTTGAGAGCATTGAATATCGCTCTCAGTTCCAGAATATTTATCGGTAGAAGAGATTCTTCCCGAGACCAAAGACCCTGAGCTTTCAGGGGTCCCCAGACCGCGCCCCAGCCCATCAGACTGGCGTCGGTCGTGACAATGACCCACTCTGGTCTGCGGAAGGTCATCCCTTGTGACAGGTTGTCCAGGGACAGCCACCAACGGAGTGAGTCTCTGGTCCTCTGATTTACTTGAATCGTCGGAGACAAGTCTGTATAGTCCCCATTCCACTGACTGAGCATGCACAGTTGTAATGGTCTTAGATGAATGCGCGCAAAAGGAACTATGTCCATTGCCGCTACCATCAAACCTATTACTTCCATGCACTGCGCTATGGAAGGAAGAGGAACGGAATGAAGTGCTTGACAAGAGTTTAGAAGTTTTGTTTTTCTGGCCTCTGTCAGAAAAATCCTCATTTCTAAGGAGTCTATTATTGTTCCCAAGAAGGGAACCCTTGTTGACGGAGATAGAGAACTCTTTTCTACGTTCACTTTCCATCCGTGAGATCTGAGAAAGGCCAGGACTATGTCCGTGTGAGCCTTTGCTTGAGGAAGGGACGACGCTTGAATCAGAATGTCGTCCAAGTAAGGTACTACTGCAATGCCCCTTGGTCTTAGTACCGCTAGAAGGTACCCTAGTACCTTTGTGAAAATCCTTGGAGCAGTGGCTAATCCGAAAGGAAGTGCCACGAACTGGTAATGCTTGTCCAGGAATGCGAACCTTAGGAACCGATGATGTTCCTTGTGGATAGGAATATGTAGATACGCATCCTTTAAATCCACCGTGGTCATGAATTGACCTTCCTGGATGGAAGGAAGAATTGTTCGAATAGTTTCCATTTTGAACGATGGAACCTTGAGAAACTTGTTTAGGATCTTGAGATCCAAGATTGGTCTGAACGTTCCCTCTTTTTTGGGAACTACGAACAGATTGGAGTAGAACCCCATCCCTTGTTCTCCTAATGGAACAGGATGAATCACTCCCATTTTTAACAGGTCTTCTACACAATGTAAGAATGCCTGTCTCTTTATGTGGTCTGAAGACAATTGAGACCTGTGGAACCTCCCCCTTGGGGGAGGCCCCTTGAATTCCAGAAGATAACCTTGGGAGACTATTTCTAGTGCCCAAGGATCCAGAACATCTCTTGCCCAAGCCTGAGCGAAGAGAGAGAGTCTGCCCCCCACCAGATCCGGTCCCGGATCGGGGGCCAACATCTCATGCTGTCTTGGTAGCAGTGGCAGGCTTCTTGGCCTGCTTTCCCTTGTTCCAGCCTTGCATTGGTCTCCAGGCTGGCTTGGCTTGAGAAGTATTACCCTCTTGCTTAGAGGACGTAGCACTTGGGGCTGGTCCGTTTCTACGAAAGGGACGAAAATTAGGTTTATTTTTGGCCTTGAAAGACCTATCCTGAGGAAGGGCGTGGCCCTTACCCCCAGTGATATCAGAGATAATCTCTTTCAAGTCAGGGCCAAACAGCGTTTTCCCCTTGAAAGGAATGTTAAGCAATTTGTTCTTGGAAGACGCATCCGCTGACCAAGATTTCAACCAAAGCGCTCTGCGCGCCACAATAGCAAACCCAGAATTTTTCGCCGCTAACCTAGCCAATTGCAAAGTGGCGTCTAGGGTGAAAGAATTAGCCAATTTGAGAGCACGGATTCTGTCCATAATCTCCTCATAAGGAGGAGAATCACTATCGATCGCCTTTTCTAGCTCATCGAACCAGAAACACGCGGCTGTAGTGACAGGGACAATGCATGAAATTGGTTGTAGAAGGTAACCTTGCTGAACAAAAATCTTTTTAAGCAAACCTTCTAATTTTTTATCCATAGGATCTTTGAAAGCACAACTATCTTCTATGGGTATAGTGGTGCGTTTGTTTAAAGTAGAAACCGCCCCCTCGACCTTGGGGACTGTCTGCCATAAGTCCTTTCTGGGGTCGACCATGGGAAACAATTTTTTAAATATGGGGGGAGGGACGAAAGGTATACCGGGCCTTTCCCATTCTTTATTTACAATGTCCGCCACCCGCTTGGGTATAGGAAAAGCTTCTGGGGGCCCCGGGACCTCTAGGAACTTGTCCATTTTACATAGTTTCTCTGGGATGATCAAATTCTCACAATCATCCAGAGTGGATAACACCTCCTTAAGCAGAGCGCGGAGATGTTCCAACTTAAATTTAAATGTAATCACATCGGGTTCAGCTTGTTGAGAAATTTTCCCTGAATCTGAAATTTCTCCCTCAGACAAAACCTCCCTGGCCCCCTCAGACTGGTGTAGGGGCATATCAGAACCATTATCCTCAGCGTCCTCATGCTCTTCAGTATCTAAAACAGAGCAGTCGCGCTTACGCTGATAAGTGGGCATTTTGGCTAAAATGTTTTTGATAGAATTATCCATTACAGCCGTTAATTGTTGCATAGTAAGGAGTATTGGCGCGCTAGATGTACTAGGGGCCTCCTGAGTGGGCAAGACTGGTGTAGACGAAGGAGGGAATTTCACCACAGTGTCTTAAAGCCTTAAAAGTATTGCACACCAAATTTGGAAGCTTTAACCCTTAAAATAACGGAACCGGAGCCGTTTTTATCTTTAACCCCTTTACAGTCCCTGGTATCTGCTTTGCTGAGACCCAACCAAGCCCAAAGGGGAATACGATACCAAATGACGCCTTCAGAAAGTCTTTTTTATGTATCAGAGCTCCTCACACATGCGACTGCATGTCATGCTTCTCAAAAACAAGTGCGCAATACCGGCGCGAAAATGAGGCTCTGCCTATGATTAGGGAAAGCCCCTAGAGAATAAGGTGTCTAAAACAGTGCCTGCCGATATTATTTTACAAAAATACCCATATTAAATGATTCCTCAAGGCTAAATATGTTATATATGAATCGATTTAGCCCAGAAAATGTCTACAGTCTTAACAAGCCCTTGTGAAGCCCTTATTTACTCTGTAATAAAAATGGCTTACCGGATCCCATAGGGAAAATGACAGCTTCCAGCATTACATCGTCTTGTTAGAATGTGTCATACCTCAAGCAGCAAAAGTCTGCTCACTGTTCCCCCAACTGAAGTTACTTCCTCTCAACAGTCCTGTGTGGAACAGCCATCGATTTTAGTAACGGTTGCTAAAATCATTTTCCTCTTACAAACAGAAATCTTCATCTCTTTTCTGTTTCAGAGTAAATAGTACATACCAGCACTATTTTAAAATAACAAACTCTTGATTGAATAATAAAAACTACAGTTAAACACTAAAAAACTCTAAGCCATCTCCGTGGAGATGTTGCCTGTACAACGGCAAAGAGAATGACTGGGGTAGGCGGAGCCTAGGAGGGATCATGTGACCAGCTTTGCTGGGCTCTTTGCCATTTCCTGTTGGGGAAGAGAATATCCCACAAGTAAGGATGACGCCGTGGACCGGACACACCTATGTTGGAGAAAAGCCTAACACCTGCAAAAAAGCAGCGTAAAGCTCAGTAACGCAGCCCCATTGATTCCTATGGGGAAACACATTTTATGTTTACACCTAACACCCTAACATGAACCCGAGCCTAAACACCCCTAATCTTACACTTATTAATCCCTAATCTGCCGCCCCGACATCTACATTATATTTAATAACCCTAATCTGCCGCTCCGGACATCGCCGCCCCTATAATAAAC
This sequence comes from Bombina bombina, assembly GCF_027579735.1. Taxonomy (NCBI): domain Eukaryota; kingdom Metazoa; phylum Chordata; class Amphibia; order Anura; family Bombinatoridae; genus Bombina; species Bombina bombina. Next base: position 184,289,532 of record NC_069505.1, read on the forward strand.
ATGTTAACCCTTAAACTGCTGCACTCCCGCCTCGCAAACACTAGTTAAATATTATTAACCCCTAATCTGCCTTCCCTAACATCGCCGCCACCTACCTTGGATGACGTCACTTAAAGAGACATTCATTTTGGAAGAAGACTTCGTTGTAAGAGGATGCTCCGCGCCGGATGTCTTAAAGATAGACCCGCTCCGCGCCGGATGGATGAAGATAGAAGATGCCATCTGGATGAAGACTTCTGCCCATCTGGAGGACCACTTCTCCCGGCTTCGATGAAGACTTTTTCCGGCTTTGTTGAGGACTTCTTGCCGCTTCGATGAGGACTTCTCCCGGCTTCATTGACGATGGTTATCGGATCTTCAAAACTGTAAGTGGATCTTCAGGGGTTAGTGTTTTTTTAAGGGTTTATTGGGAGGGTTTTATTTTTAGGTTAGGGCTTTGGGCCGCAATAGAGCTAAATGCCCTTTTAAGGGCAATGCCCATCCAAATGACCTTTTCAGGGCAATGGGGAGCTTAGGTTTTTTAGTTAGGGTTTTATTTGGGGGGTTTGGTTGTGTGGGTAGTGGGTTTTACTGTTGGAGGGGTTGTTTTTTTTTTTTTTTTACAGGTAAAAGAGCTGATTTCTTTTGATCAATGCCCCGCAAAAGGCCCTTTTAAGGGCTATTGGTAGTTTAGTTTAGGCTAGGGGTTTTTTAATTTTGGGGGGGGGGCTTTTTTATTTTGATAGGGCTATTAGATAAGGTGTAATTAGTTTAAATATCTTGTAATTTGTTTTTTATTTTGTGTAATTTAGTTTTTTTTTCCGTAATTTAGGTAATTGTATTTAATTTATTTAATTATATTTAATTTAGGTAATTTATTTAATTGTAGTGTAGTGTTAGGTGTTAGTGTAACTTAGGTTAGGTTTTATTTTACAGGTAAATTTGTATTTATTTTAGCTAGGTTGTTAGTAAATAGTTAATAACTATTTAGTAACTTATCTACCTAGTTAAAATAAATACAAACTTGCCTGTAAAATAAAAATAAACCCTAAGCTAGCTACAATGTAACTATTAGTTATATTGTAGCTAACTTAGGGTTTATTTTACAGGTAAGTATTTAGTTATAAATAGGAATTATTTAGGTAATGATAGTAGGTTTTATTTAGATTTATTTTAATTATATTTAAATTAGGGGGTGTTAGGGTTAGACTTAGGTTTAGGGGTTGATAAATATAGTATAGTGGCGACGACGTTGGGGGCGGCAGATTAGGAGTTAATAAATGTAGGTAGGTGGCGGGGATGTTAGGGACAGCAGATTAGGGGTTAATAATATTTAACTAATGTTTGCGAGTCGGGAGTGTGGCGGTTTAGGGGTTAATATGTTTATTATAGTGGCGGCGATGTCGGGAGCGGAAGATTAGGGGTTAATAATTTTATTTTAGTGTTTGCAAAGCGGGAGGGCCTCGGTTTAGGGGTTAATAGGTAGTTTATGGGTGTTAGTGTACTTTTTAGCACTTTAGTTATGAGTTTTATGCTACGACTTTGTAGTGTAAAACTCATAACTACTGACTTTAGAATGCGTTACGAATCTTGCGGGATAGGCTGTACCGCTCACTTTTTGGCCTAAAAAAAAAAGCTTCTAATACCGGCGCTATGGAAGTCCCATTGAAAATAGACTATACGCAAATTGCGTAAGTTAATTTGCGGTAAGGCCAAAAAAGTGTGCGGGACAGCTGTACCTACAAGACTCGTAATAGCAGCGATAGTAAAAAAGCAGCGTTATGAGGCTTAACGCTGCTTTTTTACTCATAGCGCAAGACTCGTAATCTAGCCATTTATTTGAAAAAGCAGGAATGTAAGGTTAGTAGGCAGACCATTTTTGGTTCAGCACCTGGGTAGCGCTTGCTGATTGGTTTAATACATTTACCAATCAATCACTACCCAGGTGCTGATAGTATAGACAAAATTAAACTCTTATGACTCAGAGCAGAAATTTTAAGCAACTTTCTAATTTAATCCTTTTATCAATTTTCCTTGTTCTCTTGCTATATTTATTTTAAAAAGCTGGAATGTACGTTTAGAAGCTAGCCCATTTTGGGTTCAGCACCTGGTTAGCGTTTGCTGATTAGTGTCTACCCAGGTTCTGAACCAAAACTGGGCTGGCTCCTAAGCTTACATTCAAAATAAAGATACCAAGAGAACAAAGAAAAATTTATAATAGGATTAATTTAGAAAGTTGCTTAAAATTGCTGCACTATCTAAATCATGAAAGAAAAATTCTGGGCTTAGTATCCTTTTAAAAAAACAGCTTTGAAAAAAATAAACATCCTTTTTACTGCAAATAGTTTGCAATAGCCAAACTCCCACCATTTGCTTTATTCCGAGGAGCCAATCTGGGCTTTAGTCTGCAGACAACAAGATTAGCCTCTGTTATAAGGTTATTATAAAGTACATTGTTTTACAGTTATCTGATAAAGCCAGATAGGGATAGCTATGTAGCAGAGTTAGCATTGAGAAGTCAGCAGGTGCATTTCTAGTGCTCAGAATTAGAAAATTCTCAAAGCTAAAATACATGAAAAGGGGCAAAATAAACAATGAACATATATTGCAAAGTTGTTTCATTGTGTATACTGTCCTGAGATAAAAATACAGGTTTTATTACTTGTGTAACTCAGAGTTAGGTTGTGAATGTGCTCTGCTGTTGTTTTACTCCAAGGGCATATTTTATTGGGCAATTAAAAGGACCTTGTAAAGCATTACTGACCCCAGTTTACCAAGGGGGTGATCACAATCTATTGATAATCTGCACTGCACAAGCCTTTTACAATTTCATTTTCATTGTTTATCAACAGCATCATTTTATTATGGTCTTGGTGAACAATGGTCCTATATTTAGCCAGTCCTGTTTATCGGATCACAATGCTAATTCTCTGTAAGTAATTACAGCACATTTACTGGGGCATTTTTCACTTATTGATAAACAATGTGATAAACCCCAGAAAATACTTTTTAAAAAGTATTATTGAGTACAGTATTTGTTTTTCTAATGTACGACTGCATGTGCAACACACTGACATTACCCCCGCATTATTGTATGACGTCATCAGACATCACCTGCTCAATCAATTACACTTATAAAATGAATAATGAGCACTTTTACAATAATAAACATTATCCAACTCCATACCCCAACAAACATTCATGCCCACTGAACCCATAATGTCCCTGTTTAAATCCCTTTAAAAGACATACACATGTCTCTACGGTTTTGTAGCACACCAGGTTAATTGGTAGCTATTAATATCACTACATACTGATAAAAGGGACCAGTTACCATACAAGTATCCTACTGGTATATCCAGCACTACAGAATGCTGGAGACGCTTTACAAATAAATATTATTGTTATTATTAGTGTAAGTATTATTAATAATGATAATACTGTTATGTAGAACAATAGGGGGGAGATACAGGGATCACTTACATTTATTATTAGGAGGTGTTACATACATCAGCTTTACTATGCAATAGGCGGAGGTATAGCATGCTGTTAGCAGGGTAATGCAGTTATGCACTAGATATATGGATCAGTATCAGGTTTTAGGATATTTAGGATCTAGGAGTGATACAAATCTATTCTGCTTATGTGGACTGTATAATAAGGCACACCCTGTCATTTAAAGGAACATTAAATAGTACATAAATTGAAATATAATTATGTCTTCAAAGCAAAGATCTGCCTGAGGATAGTATGTAGATGTATTTTTTTTATTAGTTGTTTAAATATTGAATAAAAACATTTAGTTTCTGTAAAGTACTTTTGTTTCTATAAAGTAATGGGAGCCACCATGTTGAAACCTAGGTTTCACGCAAACAATGGCTGTATGGAATATAACAATGTTAAAGTTGTTTTTTAGCAGTGTTTATGGCACCTGTAACTGTAGTAGATTCCACAAAATATCCATACAGCCCTGTCTACACACTGTAATCTGTCCCTAATTGTCCACATCTGAAAATATCAGATAAGTGAGGTCTAGGTTACAACATGGCAGCTCCTGTTGCTTTATAAAACTCAGGGGAATTAAAAAACCCAGCATTAAATTGAATTTTCAGAATTAAATAACAGGAAAATAGGACAAAATAAATAATAAAAGTGTGTATTGCAACATTTTTTATTGCATTTTTATTACAATAACGCACTGTTTAATGTCCATTTAAAGAATTACTGTAGTGTCGTTCACGGGTTGATAAATATATCTAAAGCTTGGTAACCAGTAAGAAAATTAGATATACTATGGACAGATTTTAGAAGTCAGACAGGGGTGCTTCTATAGAGATATACATAGTATATATATATATATATATTAGTGCAGCGGCTCCGCAGTTTGTCAAGCTGTGTAGTTGCAGAGCTTTGGGTAACTCTCTGTGTACACTGAAAGGGTTACAGCTTTCCATATGCCTTCCTGGTATATCCCAGCTGTGCGCCTCCCCCACCTCTGCTTCTTTCTCCAAATATTTTTTCTGATACCCATTTTTTTTAACTAGCTCTTATCTCATAAATTAGCTGAGAGCTGGGGATGCTACATATTTGCAGACTGCCGTAACTCTTTCTCTTCTGAGGGCCCAGTTTCTAGAGAAAAGCCAGCCAAGGGTCAAGGAGGCTGGGTCTGCACCTTCCCAGCAGTCAGGCAGGTACTATAAACATAGCACATTCCCCCAGCCAAACATTACAGCTGTAACCTTATATACCACTGAGCACCTGAACTACATCACCGCACTGACAGCTGCTCTCAGGCCAGGGTGCTCTGGTGGGTGAAAGTGGGCGAATGTGTGGTCAGAGCAAGAGAACTTACTGTGGTCTCAGCATTAAAGACACAGCAAACAAAAGTTTCCGTAGGCACAGGATATAAATATATGTAGTACACAGATAGTATCTGTAAATGATAATAGCCTGTAAGGGCTGTATTCTCTAAAGCTCACTGGTCTGGAGAGATCTAAGATCATTAGCACTGTGATGTCTCTCAAAGAATTTTATAGGTGTGGACAAAATTTAGCTAAACAAATGCTGAATATGGCTGCAGCCAGCAGTACTTGTTTCGTTTTTGTGCCGGATATATCAGTGTGAAAGTCCAACTCACAAAGATATGGATTTGCACAATTATCTGTATATACACATATTAACACATAAATATATATGTATATAAGCATATTCATATATATTTACTGGGAACACTCAGTTCCCATAGACCGCTGTGTAAAGGCACTTTTTAGTGCTGTTTTTTCTAACACCCTACACCCACCAACTTTAGCCCCTAAAAACTGCTTTGTGTAGTTAATTTTTAAGAAAAAGGAAAGATGCTACAATTTTTTTTTTTTTTACAAAAAGGGACTTCACACTTTATTTTGAGGGCAATAGGGGGATATTTTTGGAGCACTATTTGCTACCGCTAGCTCGCGGTAGCAATAACCAGCCGCTTGTAAGGGCTGGTTATTTATCATGCCCCGTAAACATGCAAATTTGCCAGTTTACGGGAGCGCTATAAATTAGAACTCTACTTGTAATCTAGCTAGTTAGTAAATATGTAGTGTGTAGTCCCATATCCCCAGTCATTACTGTATTATATATTAAGTGCATCAAAATCATATACATCAGGGTGGATAAAAATCAATGTGCTTTTTATTTATTTAAATCAGATTTTTTTTCAATTTAAATCAGATTTTGTTTTTATTTAAATCAAATGTATTTAAATATGTTTTTTAATAAAAAGCTTTTTGAGGAAACAAATCTAAATATAGCTTCTATAAAATAGCTTATAATCCAAAGGTTCTTCGTCCTGATTCATTTTTAATTAAGTATATTCATGGCTAATGTTTAATTTTTTGATAAATTATTTCCATTAAAACATTCACAATGTCCTGCTCTCCCAGATGTGTCTGCAATATTATATTGGGCATTTTTTCTATCAATAATCTATCACATATTCTTGGTATTGACGCCTCTTCCCAGCAAACAAATGTTATAAACTAAACATACAGAGTGGATAAATGGACTTTAAAGTGACATAAACACACAAAAAAAAATCCTTTTTATGATTTACCGCTATTATCAAATTTGCTTTATTCTTTTAGTTAAAGAAAACTTTTTACATTTGTATTATTAAGGTAATGATTATTCTTCTCCTTCCAATAAAGTGCAGTTGAAAAGTTGATCAAATATGAATGATTAACCTACTAAACGAGATAATTAATTTAATAATTTTCTATGTATTTCTAATAATATATAAGGAAAAATCAGTACTTTTCTAATATAACTGGAAAATATTGTGAAAATGACAACTTTATGTAGTAAACCGTGAGTTAAAATGAATCTTACCGAATTGTGATTTAAATCAAATCCACCCTGATTAGTCATTTTACCTTCATTAGTAACGAGACACTGTAATGAAGTGTTAACTTACAATTTACTAGAACACGGAGGGGCTATTACTCTATGTGCAGGTTCAGGTAACCTTCAGTTGTATTTTGTTATCACACAGACAACAGGGGCTACAGTCAGTGAAAGTGCCTGATACATAGGTGCCAATGGCGACAGACCTGCAGGTTCATCTTGCCTTGGAGTAGAGAGAGCATACGTCACTGAATGTGCCACCCTCAAAAGCAAGACCTTAAAGGGACATGAAATCTTTTTGTTATGCTTTTATCGAAGGAGCAGCAATGCACTACTGGGAACTAGCTGAGCACTATTGAATCTGCCCATATTTCCTTCTAAAGTGTAACCTTAAAAGGTCATGACACACCTTGTAACTACAACTAAAATTTGTGTAGTTTTGCAATAAATTAACATAATGGCTGAGTGTTTAAACTTTTCAAGTTAACATCTTTTTTTCTGCAATTGTTTTGTTATTTGTCATTTTGTTAGCATTTTTATTTATCTTCCATAATCCCTCTGTTGCAGCCAATTGGGGACACATATGTAACAGGGTTAGACTTGTGAAGCCTGCAATGTGTGCTTGTATTTCTCAGAATTGGAAAACCCACAATATTCAGAATAAAATTACAGGAAAACCAGACAAAATAAATAATTAAATTATAAAGTTTTTTTTTTTACTCTACATAATTAAGCATTTTACATTAATAAACTCATGGCCCTAGAAAAAGAATGCATTATAAAAATGTTGCAGATACTGTATACTTCCACTTGCCTGACTGCTACATAAGGTGCACACTTACTTTACGCTTCTAGATTCCCAGTATAAACGGATAGGCAGACAAATAGAAAAATGTATAAAGCAGCAGACAGACATGTTCTCATGTAGAACCTGTTGTCCACCCGCAATCAATGCAGCATCTCATGGCGAAATTTAAAATTGCACACCCCCTGCTCTTGCGCAACCAACTGCTTGAGAGCAGGGCGTGTCAATCACCCTGAACAAGTGAGTTTGGGTTAATTTATCTCGACCACTTCTGAGGAGGATAAGAAGCAGAACTGCTTCTGAGATCTGTTAGCAGACTTGCCCCCCTATACCAGGAATATAGCTTGATACATTTTCCCCAAAGGCTCCACCAGTCACCTTTTCTACAGTAAAGAGTAAGCAAGAAGTGGCTAAATAAATTCCTTACAATGCTTTCTGTCTCTAGCAGGATTAGATGTATGACTGACGGGCTTCTAATAGAAAAGATGGCATGCGTGATTTAGGCCAGTCAAGTTAAGGGCTGGCTCCGTTTATTGTGCTACCGGGACCCAAATGAAATTACTCCCCCAACACCACCATCAGAAGCCTCAAACATCAGAGATCAACAGAATTACGTTTCACATTAGAGCTTACTGAACTTAACTGCTCACAACAAAAAGGATAAGATAAACACACGCAAGAGGTTTCTCAAATAATTCCTGGACTGCAAAACAATGCAATTTTTTTAATGTGTTTTGTCAGCAGATATTTTGCAGTGCTGGACTTAGTTGCTGATAAATAATGAATATATACTAGGCAAATACATATTTTTAAAGAACCTATGTCCTGGCTTTAGAAACTGTCTGCTTGTGAAAATCCTTGTGCAAACAGTAACATTATGATTATACCTGCACGTTAGTTGTTTTAAAATCTTTTCTTTCTTTGATCCTGTTGCTCTGTGATCCATCCCTTTTGTATCCCTTATCATATCTAAACAGACAGGTCAGGGTGAGAGTTCACGGACACAAGTACAGTGTATGAGTAACAGGGATTCCCTGAACAACAAGAGAGTGCCCTCCGCTGGTTTGTACAGTGCCCTCCGCTGGTTTGTACAGTGCCCTCCGCTGGTTTGTATAGTGCCCTCCACAGGTTTGTACAGTGCCCTCCGCAGGTTTGTACAGTGCCCTCTGCTGGTTTGTACAGTACTCTCCGCTGGTTTGTACAGTGCCCTCTGCTGGTTTGTACAGTGCCCTCTGCTGGTTTGTACAGTACTCTCCGCTGGTTTGTAAAGTGCCCTCTGCTGGTTTGTACAGTGCCCTCCGCTGGTTTGTACAGTGTCCTCTGCTGGTTTGTACAGTGACCTCCGCAGGTTTGTACAGTGCCCTCCGCTAGTTTGTACAGTGCCCTCCACAGGTTTGTACAGTGCCCTCCCCTGGTTTATATAGTGCCCTCCGCAGGTTTGTACAGTGCCCTCCGCTGGTTTGTACAGTGCCCTCCGCAGGTTTGTACAGTGCCCTCTGCTGGTTTGTACAGTGCCCTCCGCTGGTTTGTACAGTGCCCTCTGCTGGTTTGTACAGTGCCCTCGGCAGGTTTGTACAGTGCCCTCTGCTGGTTTGTACAGTGCCCTCCGCTGGTTTGTACAGTGCCTTCCGCAGGTTTGTACAGTGCCCTCCGCAGGTTTGTACAGTGCCCTCCGCTGGTTTGTACAGTGCCCTCCGCTGGTTTGTACAGTGCCTTCCGCAGGTTTGTACAGTGTCCTCCGCAGGTTTGTACAGTGCCTTCCGCAGGTTTGTACAGTGCCCTCCGCTGGTTTGTACAGTGCCCTCCGCTGGTTTGTACAGTGCCTTCCGCAGGTTTGTACAGTGCCCTCCGCAGGTTTGTACAGTGCCCTCCGCTGGTTTGTACAGTGCCCTCCGCAGGTTTGTACAGTGCCCTCCGCTGGTTTGTACAGCCCTCCGCAGGTTTGTACAGTGCCCTCTGCTGGTTTGTACAGTGCCCTCTAATGGTTTGTACAGTACCCTCCGCTGGTTTGTACTGTGCCCTCCGCTGGTTTGTACAGTGCCCTCCGCAGGTTTGTACAGTGCCCTCTGCTGGTTTGTACAGTGCCCTCCGCTGGTTTGTACAGTGCCCTCTGCAGGTTTGTACAGTGCCCTCTGCTGGTTTGTACAGTGCCCTCCGCAGGTTTGTACAGTGCCCTCCGCTGGTTTGTACAGTGCCCTCCGCAGGTTTGTACAGTGCCCACTGCAGGTTTGTACAGTGCCCTCTGCTGGTTTGTACAGTGCCCTCCGCAGGTTTGTACAGTGCCCTCTGCTGGTTTGTACAGTTCCCTCCGCTGGTTTGTACAGTGCCCTCCGCAGGTTTGTACAGTGCCCTCTGCTGGTTTGTACAGTGCCCTCCGCTGGTTTGTACAGTGCCCTCCGCAGGTTTGTACAGTGCCCTCTGCTGGTTTGTACAGTGCCCTCCGCAGCTTTGTACAGTGCCCTCTGCTGGTTTGTACAGTGCCCTCCGCTGGTTTGTACAGTGCCCTCCACTGGTTTATACAGTGCCCTCTGATGGTTTATACAGTGCCCTCCGCAGGTTTGTACAGTGCCCTCCGCTGGTTTGTACATTGCCCTCCGCAGGTTTGTACAGTGCCCTCCGCTGGTTTGTACAGTGCCCTCTGCTGGTTTGTACAGTGCCCTCTGCTGGTTTATACAGTGCCCTCTGCTGGTTTGTACAGTGCCCTCTGCTGGTTTGTACAGTGCCCTCCGCTGGTTTATACAGTGCCCTCTGCTGGTTTGTACAGTGCCCTCCGCAGGTTTGTACAGTGCCCTCCGCTGGTTTGTACAGTGCCCTCCGCAGGTTTGTACAGTGCCCTCCGCTGGTTTGTACAGTGCCCTCCGCAGGTTTGTACATTGCCCTCCGCTGGTTTGTATGCAAAAAGCGCAAATATAACATGTGCTGATGGGGTCTAACAGTTGTAAACGTTGTTTCTCAAGATGTACTCTCCTTACCCTGCTATGCTTTAAAGCAGTCTAAAGTGGCACTCTAAGGACATTTAAAATATAGCTCAACTGCATTTGCTTACCCACAATTCCTTGGTCTAGTGCAAACAGTCACTGAGATTACAAATTGTGCACTAAACCCGGTGCGTAAATAATGCTAAAAATTAAGCGGTACCGCACTTTCCATTGTGCTACCATTACAAATGACAAAAAAAACTTATTTTGTTGTGCGGTATGGTGCGTTAAGCTCAATACCGCACAAAAGCCAAGGCCTGACTTGACTTGCTCGTGCACGTTTTCCCCCATAGACATCAATGGAGAGAAAGTGTTAGAAAAATACACCAGCGGTTGCGGAATGGCGATCGCTATAACAAAATCCCCATTGATGTCTATGGGGACAAGAAGGTTATGTAAAAACCTACCACCCTAACATAAATCCCTAGTCTAAATACCCCTAATCCGCTGCCCCCCTGACATCGGCGAAACAAAATAAAGTGATTAACCCGTATACCACCGCACGCATCGGTAACACCTAAATAAACCTATTAACCCCTAAACCTAACACACCCCTAACTTTAAATTAAAGTTACAATATAACTATCTTAAAATAAATAAAAACTTACCTGTGAAAGCTTAAACTAAAAATAAACCTAACATAACTATTTAAAAAAAAATAAACGAAAAATAAAAAAACTAAGTTACAAAATTAAAAAATCCTAACACTACAAAAAAAATAAAAAAATAAAACTAACATTAAGAAAACCCAAACACTAAAATTATGAAAAATAAAAACAATCTAAAGATTTCAAAACATAATAAACGAAATTATCCAAAATAATAAAAAATAAATCTAATCTAATACCCCTATAAAAACAAAAAAGCCACCCCAAAATAAAAACACCGCCTAATCTAGGGTGACCAGACATCCCCAATTTCCGGGGACAGTCCCCGGACAAATGATGTCCCCGGTAATGTCCCTGGGTGTGACAATGAACTGAGCATGCGTTACAATGAATCGAGCATGTGTGACAATAAACTGGGCATGTGTGACATTTAATTGAGCATGTGTGACAATGAACTTGGCATGTGTGACAATGAATTGAGCATGTGTGACAATGAACTGAGCATGTGTGACAATGAACTTGGCATGTGTGACAATGAATTGAGCATGTGTGACAATGAACTGAGCATGTGTGACAATGAACTGGGCATGTGTGACAATGAATTGAGCATGTGTGACAATGAACTGAGCATGTGTGACATTGAACTGGGCATGTGTGACAATGAATTGAGCATGTGTGACAATGAACTGAGCATGTGTGACAATGAACTGGGCATGTGTGACATTGAATTGAGCACAAGTGAGATTTATAGTCTCTTAAAGAAGTGGGGAAATAGATAAAGTGGACTTTCAGTGGGAACAACATTTAAAATTTTAGAAACATAATTTCTAATTTCTAATGGAGGTCTGAATGTGTCAAATTAGACAAATCTGGCCCATGTGTCATATCAGACAGATCCTGCCCATGTGTCATATCAGACAGATTCTGCCCATGTGTCATATGATCAGACAGATTCTACCCATGTGTCATATCAGGCTTAAAAAGAGCAGATGCCAATGAGTCAAGTGGTAGTGATGTTAATCTGAAACAGATGTTATCTGTATATTTTTACTAGATAAGGAAAAGTCTGCATAAGGAGGTGCATAAAGTAATATTCTGCATTCAAATTGCCAGACCAATAACAAAGAGCTTTTTACAAAGAAATACCTTGAGGATGAATAAAAACGGAATAACCAAATCCACTGAACTTGTTTTGTAATGTCACACATGCCTGTTCATTGTCACACATGCTAAGTTCATTGTCACACATGCTAAGTTCATTGTCACACATGCTCAGTTCATTGTAACACATGCTCAGTTCATTGTCACACATGCTCAGTTCATTGTCACACATGCTCAATTCATTGTCACACATCTCCACTTTCATTGTTACTCTTTCCCTGTTCAACCCATACCCAGCTCAGTCTCCCTCATTCTCACTTCAGTCTCAGCTATACTCAGCTCAGTATCACTCATTTTAAGCTCAGTCTCACCTATACCCAGCTCAGTCTCACTCATTCTCACGTCAGTCTCACCCATACCCAGCTCAGTCTCACTCATTCTCACTTCAATCTCACATATACCCAACTCAGTCTCCCTCATTCTCACTTCAGTCTCACCTATACTCAGCTCAGTCTCACTCATTCTCACTTCAGTCTCAACCATACCCCGCTCAGTCTCACTCATTCTCACTTCAATCTCACCAATACTCAGTCTCACCTATACCCAGCTCAGTCTCACTCATTTTCAGCTCAGTCTCACCCATACCAAGCTCAGTCTCACTCATTCTCAGCTCAGTCTCACCCATACCCAGCTCAGTCTCACTCATTCTCACTTCAGTCTCACCTATACCCAGATCAGCCTCACTCATTCTCAGCTCAGTCTCACCCATACTCAGCTCAGTCTCACTCATTCTCAGCTCAGTCTCACCCATACCCAGCAAAGTCTCACTCATTCTCAGCTCAGTCTCACCCATACCCAGCTCATTCTCAGCTCAGTCTGACCCATACCCAGCTCAGTCTCACTGATTCTCACTTCAGTCTCACCTATACACAGCTCAGTCTCACTCGTTCTCACTTCAGTCTCACCCATACCCTGCTCAGTCTCACTCATACCTAGCTCAGTCTCACCCATACCCAGTTCAGTCTCACTCATTCTCAGCTCTGTCTCACCCATACCCAGCTCATTCTCACCAATTCTCAGCGCAGTCTCACTGATTCTCAGCTCAGTCTCACTTATTCTCAGCTCACTCTCACTTATTCTCAGTTCAGTCTCACTCATTCTCACTTCAGTCTCACTTATACCAGCTCAGTCTCACTTATTCTCAGCTCAGTCTCACTTATTCTCAGCTCAGTCTCACTTATTCTCAGTTCAGTCTCACCCACATCCAGCTCAGTCTCACTCATTCTAAGCTAAGTATCACCCATACCCAGATCAGTCTCACTCATTCTCAGCTCAGTCTCACCCATACCTAGCTCAGTCTCACTCATTCTCAGCTCAGTCTCATCCATAACCAGCTCAGTCTCACTCATTCTCACTTAAGTCCCACCCATAACCAGCTCAGTCTCACTCATTCTTAGCTCGGTCTCCCCTATACCCAGCTCAGTCTCACTCATTCTCAGCTCAGTCTCATTCATTCTCAGCTCAGTCTCATTCATTCTCAGCTCAGTCTCACCTATACCCAGCTCAGTCTCACTCATTCTCACTTCAGTCTCACCTATACCAGCTCAGACTCACTCGTTCTCACTTCAGTCTCACATATACTAAGCACACTATCACTCATTCTCACTTCAGTCTCACCCATACCCTGCTCAGTCTCACTCATTCTCACTTCAGTCTCACCCATACCCAGCTCAGTCTCACTCATTCTCACTTCAGTCTCACCCATACCCAGCTCAGTCTTACTCATTCTCAGCTCAGTCTTATCCATACCCAGCTCAGTCTCACTCATTCTCCGCTCAATCTCCCCTATACTCAGCTCAGTCTCACCCATATCCAGCTCAGTCTCACTCATTCGAACTTCAGTCTCACCTACACCCAGCTCAGTCTCACTCATTCTCACTTCAGTCTCACTCATACCTAGCTCAGTCTCACTCATTCTCACTTCAGTCTCACCTATACTCAGCTCAGTCTCACCAATACCCAGTTCAGTCTCACTCATTCTCAGCTCAGTCTCCCCTATACTCAGCTCAGTCTCACCCATACCCAGCTCAGTCTCACTGATTCTAACTTCAGTCTCACCTATACTCAGCTCAGTCTCACCAATACCCAGTTCAGTCTCACTCATTCTCAGCTCAGTCTCACTCATTCTAACTTCAGTCTCACCCATACCCAGCTCAGTCTTACTCATTCTCAGCTAAGTCTCACCTATATCCAGCTCAGTATCACTCATTCTCACTTCAGTCTCACTCATACCTAACTCAGTCTCACTCATTCTCACTTCAGTCTCACCTATACGCAGCACAGTATCACTCATTCTCACTTCAGTCTCACCTATACGCAGCTCAGTCTCACCTATACCCAGCTCAGTCTCACTCATTCTCACTTCAGTCTCACCTATACCTAGCTCAGTCTCACTCATTCTCAGCTCAGTCTCACCTATACCCAGCTCAGTCTCACTCATTCTCACTTCAGTCTCACCTATACCAGCTCAGTCTCACTCATTCTCACTTCAGTCTCACATATACTAAGCACAGTATCACTCATTCTCACTTCAGTCTCACCTATACCCAGCTCAGTCTCACCTATACCCAGTTCAGTCTCACTCATTCTCACTTCAGTCTCGCATATACTAAGCACAGTATCACTCATTCTCACTTCAGTCTAACCCATACCCAGCTCAGTATCACTCATTCTCACTTCAGTCTAACCCATACCCAGCTCAGTATCACTCATTCTCACTTCAGTCTAACCCATACCCAGCTCAGTCTCACTCATTCTCATTTCAGTCTCACCTATACCAGCTCAGTCTTACTCATTCTCACTTCAGTCTCACATATACTAAGCACAGTATCACTCATTCTCACTTCAGTCTCACCTATACCCAGCTTAATCTCACTCAATCTCACGTCAGTCTCACCTATACCCAGCTCAGTCTCACTCATTATCACTTCAGTCTCACCTATACCAGCTCAGTCTCGCGCATACCCAGCTCAGTCTCACTCATTCTCAGCTCAGTCTCATCCATACCCAGCTCAGTCTCACTCATTCTCACTTCAGTCTCACCCATACCCAGCTCAGTCTCACCCATACCCAGCTCAGTCTCACTCATTCTCAGCTCAGTCTCCCCTATACCCTGTTCAGTCTCACTCATTATCACTTCAGTCTCACCTATACCAGCTCAGTCTCACGCATACCCAGCTCAGTCTCACTCATTCTCAGCTCAGTCTCACCCATACCCAGCTCAGTCTCACTAATTCTCACTTCAGTCTCACCCATACCCAGCTCAGTCTCACTCATTCTCACTTCAGTCTCACTCATACCTAGCTCAGTCTCACTCATTCTCACTTCAGTCTCACATACACTAAGCACAGTATCACTCATTCTCACTTCAGTCTCACCTACACCCAGCTCAGTCTCACCTACACCCAGCTCAGTCTCACCTATACCCAGCTCAGTCTCACTCATTCTCAGCTCAGTCTCCCCTATACTCAGCTCAGTCTCACCCATACCCAGCTCAGTCTCACTGATTCTAACTTCAGTCTCACCCATACCCAGTTCAGTATCACTCATTCTCACTTCAGTCTCGCTCATGCTCAGTGCCCATTTGAACTGCTCCCAGGAGTTAAACACATAATTATTTGACAGCAATAATAACATTCTAACAGATTAGATCATGTTCTCTTTGCACCAGCATGTCCCTTAAATGCATCACATTGAACTGTTATAAATTTTTTAGACAGGTGCATTATTTGAAAAATATAAATTGTACTTATAACACTTTTTCTGCCCACTGTTCTGCCAGCACAGCCAATAAATGTCTGCATGACTCAATCCTACATCCCGCTGTTTGCTGGTCCTTTCTTGTTAACTAGGAATACAATAAAGTGACTAGCCATAGATTGTTTCAGCCTGTACTGTACAATGGCTGCATGACTCAAGCCTATATCCGCACTGTTTGCTGGTCCTTTCTTGTTAACTAGGAATACAATAAAGTGACTAGCCATAGATTGTTTCAGCCTGTACTGTACAATGGCTGCATGACTCAAGCCTATATCTGTGCTGTTTGCTGGTCCTTTCTTGTTAACTAGGAATACAATAAAGTGACTAGCCATAGATTGTTTCAGCCTGTACTGTACAATGTCTGCATGACTCAAGCCTATATCCCGCTGTTTGCTGGTCCTTACGTGTTAACTAGGAATACAATAAAGTGACTAGCCATAGATTGTTTCAGCCTGTACTGTACAATGGCTGCATGACTCAAGCCTATATCCCGCTGTTTGCTGGTCCTTTCTTGTTAACTAGGAATACAATAAAGTGACTAGCCATAGATTGTTTCAGCCTGTACTGTACAATGTCTGCATGACTCAAGCCTATATCCCGCTGTTTGCTGGTCCTTTCTTGTTAACTAGGAATACAATAAAGTGACTAGCCATAGATTGTTTCAGCCTGTACTGTACAATGTCTGCATGACTCAAGCCTATATCCCGCTGTTTGCTGGTCCTTTCTTGTTAACTAGGAATACAATAAAGTTACTAGCCATAGATTGTTTCAGCCTGTACTGTACAATGACTGCATGACTCAAGTCTATATCCGCGCTGTTTGCTGGTCCTTTCTTGTTAACTAGGAATACAATAAAGTGACTAGCCATAGATTGTTTCATTCTGTACTGTACAATGGCTGCATGACTAGGGTGACCATATTGCCGCTTTAAAAAGGGACACATATGAAAAATACATATGTCAGGTTCTTATAATGGAA
Organism: Bombina bombina; assembly: GCF_027579735.1. Lineage (NCBI taxonomy): Eukaryota > Metazoa > Chordata > Amphibia > Anura > Bombinatoridae > Bombina > Bombina bombina. The sequence continues at coordinate 184,306,187 of NC_069505.1, forward strand.
CATTATTCAAAAGATTTCTTTAAACAGCCCTGACATATGTATTTTACATATGTGTTCCTTTTTAAAGCAGCAATATGGTCAGTCTATGCATGACTCAAGCCTATATCCGCGCTGTTTGCTGGTCCTTTCTTGTTAACTAGGAATACAATAAAGTGACTAGCCATAGATTGTTTCTGCCTGTACTGTACAATGGCTCCATGACTCAAGTCTATATCCGCGCTGTTTGCTGGTCCTTTCTTGTTAACTAGGAATACAATAAAGTGACTAGCCATAGATTGTTTCAGCCTGTTAACTAGGCTTGTTAACTAGGAATACAATAAAGTGACTAGCCATAGATTGTTTCAGCCTGTACTGTACAATGGCTGCATGACTCAAGCCTATATCCCGCTGTTTGTTGGTCCTTACGTGTTAACTAGGAATACACTAAAGTGACTAGCCATAAATGGTTTCAGCCTGTAATGTACAATGTCTGCATGACTCAAGCCTATATCCGCGCTGTTTGCTGGTCCTTTCTTGTTAACTAGGAATACAATAAAGTGACTAGCCATAGATTGTTTCAGCCTGTACTGTACAATGGCTGCATGACTCAAGCCTATATCCCCGCTGTTTGCTGGTCCTTTCTTGTTAACTAGGAATACAATAAAGTGACTAGCCATAGATTGTTTCAGCCTGTACTGTAAAATGGTTGCATGACTCAAGCCTATATCCCGCTGTTTGCTGGTCCTTTCTTGTTAACTAGGAATACAATAAAGTGACTAGCCATAGATTGATTCAGCCTGTACTGTACAATGGCTGCATGACTCAAACCTATATCCCGCTGTTTGCTGGTCCTTTCTTGTTAACTAGGAATACAATAAAGTGACTAGCCATATATTGTTTCAGCCTGTACTGTACAATGGCTGCATGACTCAAGCCTATATCCCGCTGTTTGCTGGTCCTTTCTTGTTAACTAGGAATACAATAAAGTGACTAGCCATAGATTGTTTCAGCCTGTACTGTACAATGGCTGCATGACTCAAGCCTATATCCCGCTGTTTGCTGGTCCTTTCTTGTTAACTAGGAATACAATAAAGTGACTAGCCATAGATTGTTTCAGCCTGTACTGTACAATGGCTGCATGATTCAAGCCTATATCCCGCTGTTTGCTGGTCCTTTCTTGTTAACTAGGAATACAATAAAGTGACTAGCCATAGATTGTTTCAGCCTGTACTGTACAATGGCTGCAAGACTCAAGCCTATATCCCGCTGCTTGCTGGTCCTTTCATGTTAACTAGGAATACAATAAAATGACTAGCCATAGATTGTTTCAGCCTGTACTGTACAATGGCTGCATGACTAGGGTGACCATATTGCCGCTTTAAAAAGGGACACATATGAAAAATACATATGTCAGGTTCTTATAATGGAACATTATTCAAAAGATTTCTTTAAACAGCCCTGACATATGTATTTTACATATGTGTTCCTTTTTAAAGCAGCAATATGGTCAGTCTATGCATGACTCAAGCCTATATCCGCGCTGTTTGCTGGTCCTTTCTTGTTAACTAGGAATACAATAAAGTGACTAGCCATAGATTGTTTCAGCCTGTGCTGTACAATGGCTGCATGACTCAAGCCTATATCCCGCTGTTTGCTGGTCCTTTCTTGTTAACTAGGAATACAATAAAGTAACTAGCCATAGATTGTTTCACCCTGTACTGTACAATAGCTGCATGACTCAAGCCTATATCCCGCTGTTTGCTGGTCCTTTCTTGTTAATTAGGAATACAATAAAGTGACTAGCCATAGATTGTTTCAGCCTGTACTGTACAATGGCTGCATGACTCAAGCCTATATCCCTGCTGTTTGCTGGTCCTTTCTTGTTAACTAGGAATACAATAAAGTGACTAGCCATAGATTGTTTCAGCCTGTACTGTACAATGGCTGCATGACTCAAGCCTATATCCCGCTGTATGCTGGTCCTTTCTTGTTAACTAGGAATACAATAAAGTGACTAGCCATTAATTGTTTCAGCCTGTACTGTACAATGGCTGCATGACTCAAGCCTATATCCCCGCTGTTTGCTGGTCCTTTCTTGTTAACTAGGAATACAATAAAGTGACTAGCCATAGATTATTTCATCCTGTACTGTACAATGGCTGCATGACTCAAGCCTATATCCCGCTGTTTGCTGGTCCTTTCTCGTTAACTAGGAATACAATAAAGTAACTAGCCATAGATTGTTTCAGCCTGTACTGTACAATGGCTGCACGACTCAAGCCTATATCCCCGCTGCTTGCTGGTCCTTTTTTGTTAACTAGGAATGCAATAAAGTGACTAGCCATAGATTGTTTCAGCCTGTACTGTACAATGGCTGCATGACTCAAGCCTATATCCCGCTGTATGCTGGTCCTTTCTTGTTAACTAGGAATACAATAAAGTGACTAGCCATAGATTGTTTCAGCCTGTACTGTACAATGGCTGCATGACTCAAGCCTATATCCCGCTGTTTGCTGGTCCTTTCTTGTTAACTAGGAATACAATAAAGTGACTAGCCATAGATTGTTTCAGCCTGTACTGTACAATGACTGCATGACTCAAGCCTATATGCCTGCTGTTTGCTGGTCCTTTCTTGTTAACTAGGAATACAATAAAGTGACTAGCCATAGATTGTTTCAGCCTGTACTGTACAATGGCTGCATGACTCAAGCCTATATCCCGCTGTATGCTGGTCCTTTCTTGTTAACTAGGAATACAATAAAGTGACTATCCATAGATTGTTTCAGCCTGTACTGTACAATGGCTGCATGACTCAAGCCTATATCCCAGCTGTTTGCTGGTCCTTTCTTGTTAACTAGGAATACAATAAAGTGACTAGCCATAGATTGTTTCAGCCTGTACTGTACAATGGCTGCATGACTCAAGCCTATATCTCGCTGTTTGCTGGTCCTTTCTTGTTAACTAGGAATACAATAAAGTGACTAGCCATAGATTGTTTCAGCCTGTACTGTACAATGGCTCCATGACACAAGCCTATATCCCGCTGTTTGCTGGTCCTTTCTTGTTAACTAGGAATACAATAAAGTGACTAGCCATAGTTTGTTTCAGCCTGTACTGTACAATGGCTGCATGACTCAAGCCTATATCCCGCTGTTTGCTGGTCCTTTCTTGTTAACTAGGAATACAATAAAGTGACTAGCCATAGATTGTTTCAGCCTGTACTGTACAATGGCTGCATGACTCAAGCCTATATCCCGCTGTTTGCTGGTCCTTTCTTGTTAACTAAGAATACAATAAAGTGACTAGCCATAGATTGTTTCAGCCTGTACTGTACAATGGCTGCATGATTCAAGCCTATATCCCGCTGTTTGCTGGTCCTTTCTTGTTAACTAGGAATACAATAAAGTGACTAGCCATAGATTGTTTCAGCCTGTACTGTACAATGGCTGCAAGACTCAAGCCTATATCCCGCTGCTTGCTGGTCCTTTCATGTTAACTAGGAATACAATAAAGTGACTAGCCATAGATTGTTTCAGCCTGTACTGTACAATGGCTGCATGACTCAAGCCTATATCCCTGCTGTTTGCTGGTCCTTTCTTGTTAATTAGGGATACAATAAAGTGACTAGCCATAGATTGCTTCAGCCTGTACTGTACAATGGCTGCATGACTCAAGCCTATATCCCGCTGTTTGCTGGTCCTTTCTTGTTAACTAGGAATACAATAAAGTGACTAGCCATAGATTGTTTCAGCCTGTACTGTACAATGGCTGCATGACCCAAGCCTATATCCCTGCTGTTTGCTGGTACTGTCTTGTTAACTAGGAATACAATAAAGTTACTAGCCATAGATTGTTTCAGCCTGTACTGTACAATGACTGCATGACTCAAGCCTATATCCCCGCTGTTTGCTGGTCCTTTCTGTTTACTAGGAATACAATAAAGTGACTAGCCATTGATTATTTCAGCCTGTACTGTACAATGGCTGCATGACTCAAGCCTATATCCCGCTGCTTGCTGGTCCTTTCTTGTTAACTAGGAATACAATAAAGTGACTAGCCATAGATTGTTTCAGCCTGTACTGTACAATGGCTGCACGACTTAAGCCTATATCCCCGCTGCTTGCTGGTCCTTTCTTGTTAACTAGGAATGCAATAAAGTGACTAGCCATAGATTGTTTCAGCCTGTACTGTACAATGGCTGCATGACTAAAGCCTATATCCCGCTGTATGCTGGTCCTTTCTTGTTAACTAGGAATACAATAAAGTGACTAGCCATAGATTGTTTCAGCCTGTACTGTACAATGGCTGCATGACTCAAGCTTATATCCCGCTGTATGCTGGTCCTTTCTTGTTAACTAGGAATACAATAAAGTGACTAGCCATAGATTGTTTCAGCCTGTACTGTACAATGGCTGCATGACTCAAGCCTATATCCCACTGTTTGCTGGTCCTTTCTTGTTAACTAGGAATACAATAAAGTGACTAGCCATAGATTGTTTCAGCCTGTACTGTACAATGGCTGCATGACTCAAGCCTATATCCCTGCTGTTTGCTGGTCCTTTCTTGTTAACTAGGAATACAATAAAGTGACTAGCCATAGATTGTTTCAGCCTGTACTGTACAATGGCTGCATGACTCAAGCCTATATACCGCTGTATGCTGGTCCTTTCTTGTTAACTAGGAAAACAATAAGGTGACTATCCATAGATTGTTTCAGCCTGTACTGTACAATGGCTGCATGACTCAAGCCTATATCCCCACTGTTTGCTGGTTCTTTCTTGTTAACTAGGAATACAATAAAGTGACTAGCCATAGATTATTTCAGCCTGTACTGTACAATGGCTGCATGACTCAAGCCTATATCTCGCTGTTTGCTGGTCCTTTCTTGTTAACTAGGAATACAATAAAGTGACTAGCCATAGATTGTTTCAGCCTGTACTGTACAATGGCTCCATGACTGAAGCCTATATCCCGCTGTTTGCTGGTCCTTTCTTGTTAACTAGGAATACAATAAAGTGACTAGCCATAGATTGTTTCAGCCTGTACTGTACAATGGCTGCATGACTCAAGCCTATATCCCGCTGTTTGCTGGTCCTTACTTGTTAACTAGGAATACACTAAAGTGACTAGCCATAAATTGTTTCAGCCTGTAATGTACAATGTCTGCATGACTCAAGCCTATATCCGCACTGTTTGCTGGTCCTTTCTTGTTAACTAGGAATACAATAAAGTGACTAGCCATAGATTGTTTCAGCCTGTACTGTACAATGGCTGCATGACTCAAGCCTATATCCCCGCTGTTTGCTGGTCCTTTCTTGTTAACTAGGAATACAATAAAGTGACTAGCCATAGATTGTTTCAGCCTGTACTGTACAATGGCTGCATGACTCAAGCGTATATCCCGCTGTTTGCTGGTCCTTTCTTGTTAACTAGGAATACAATAAAGTGACTAGCCATAGATTGTTTCAGCCTGTACTGTACAATGGCTGCATGACTCAAGCCTATATCCCCGCTGTTTGCTGGTCCTTTCTTGTTAACTAGGAATACAATAAAGTGACTAGCCATAGATTGTTTCAGCCTGTACTGTACAATGGCTGCATGACTCAAGCGTATATCCCGCTGTTTGCTGGTCCTTTCTTGTTAACTAGGAATACAATAAAGTGACTAGCCATAGATTGTTTCAGCCTGTACTGTACAATGGCTGCATGACTCAAGCTTATATCCCGCTGTATGCTGGTCCTTTCTTGTTAACTAGGAATACAATAAAGTGACTAGCCATAGATTGTTTCAGCCTGTACTGTACAATGGCTGCATGACTCAAGCCTATATCCCACTGTTTGCTGGTCCTTTCTTGTTAACTAGGAATACAATAAAGTGACTAGCCATAGATTGTTTCAGCCTGTACTGTACAATGGCTGCATGACTCAAGCCTATATCCCTGCTGTTTGCTGGTCCTTTCTAGTTAACTAGGAATACAATAAAGTGACTAGCCATAGATTGTTTCAGCCTGTACTGTACAATGGCTGCATGACTCAAGCCTATATACCGCTGTATGCTGGTCCTTTCTTGTTAACTAGGAAAACAATAAAGTGACTATCCATAGATTGTTTCAGCCTGTACTGTACAATGGCTGCATGACTCAAGCCTATATCCCCACTGTTTGCTGGTTCTTTCTTGTTAACTAGGAATACAATAAAGTGACTAGCCATAGATTATTTCAGCCTGTACTGTACAATGGCTGCATGACTCAAGCCTATATCTCGCTGTTTGCTGGTCCTTTCTTGTTAACTAGGAATACAATAAAGTGACTAGCCATAGATTGTTTCAGCCTGTACTGTACAATGGCTCCATGACTGAAGCCTATATCCCGCTGTTTGCTGGTCCTTTCTTGTTAACTAGGAATACAATAAAGTGACTAGCCATAGATTGTTTCAGCCTGTACTGTACAATGGCTGCATGACTCAAGCCTATATCCCGCTGTTTGCTGGTCCTTACTTGTTAACTAGGAATACACTAAAGTGACTAGCCATAAATTGTTTCAGCCTGTAATGTACAATGTCTGCATGACTCAAGCCTATATCCGCACTGTTTGCTGGTCCTTTCTTGTTAACTAGGAATACAATAAAGTGACTAGCCATAGATTGTTTCAGCCTGTACTGTACAATGGCTGCATGACTCAAGCCTATATCCCCGCTGTTTGCTGGTCCTTTCTTGTTAACTAGGAATACAATAAAGTGACTAGCCATAGATTGTTTCAGCCTGTACTGTACAATGGCTGCATGACTCAAGCGTATATCCCGCTGTTTGCTGGTCCTTTCTTGTTAACTAGGAATACAATAAAGTGACTAGCCATAGATTGTTTCAGCCTGTAATGTACAATGGCTGCATGACTCAAGCCTATATCCCCGCTGTTTGCTGGTCCTTTCTTGTTAACTAGGAATACAATAAAGTGACTAGCCATAGATTGTTTCAGCCTGTACTGTACAATGGCTGCATGACTCAAGCCTATATCCCGCTGTTTGCTGGTCCTTACTTGTTAACTAGGAATACACTAAAGTGACTAGCCATAAATTGTTTCAGCCTGTAATGTACAATGTCTGCATGACTCAAGCCTATATCCGCGCTGTTTGCTGGCCCTTTCTTGTTAACTAGGAATACAATAAAGTGACTAGCCATAGATTGTTTCAGCCTGTACTGTACAATGGCTGCATGACTCAAGCCTATATCCCGCTGTTTGCTGGTCCTTTCTTGTTAACTAGGAATACAATAAAGTGACTAGCCATAGATTGTTTCAGCCTGTACTATACAATGGCTGCATGACTCAAGCCTATATCCCGCTGTTTGCTGGTCCTTTCTTGTTAACTAGTAATACAATAAAGTGACTAGCCATAGATTGTTTCAGCCTGTACTGTACAATGGCTGCATGACTCAAGCATATCCCGCTGCTTGCTGGTCCTTTCTTGTTAACTAGGAATGCAATAAAGTGACTAGCCATAGATTGTTTCAGCCTGTACTGTACAATGGCTGCATGACTAAAGCCTATATCCCGCTGTATGCTGCTCCTTTCTTGTTAACTAGGAATACAATAAAGTGACTAGCCATAGATTGTTTCAGCCTGTACTGTACAATGGCTGCATGACTCAAGCTTATATCCCGCTGTATGCTGGTCCTTTCTTGTTAACTAGGAATACAATAAAGTGACTAGACATAGATTGTTTCAGCCTGTACTGTACAATGGCTGCATGACTCAAGCCTATATCCCACTGTTTGCTGGTCCTTTCTTGTTAACTAGGAATACAATAAAGTGACTAGCCATAGATTGTTTCAGCCTGTACTGTACAATGGCTGCATGACTCAAGCCTATATCCCTGCTGTTTGCTGGTCCTTTCTTGTTAACTAGGAATACAATAAAGTGACTAGCCATAGATTGTTTCAGCCTGTACTGTACAATGGCTGCATGACTCAAGCCTATATACCGCTGTATGCTGGTCCTTTCTTGTTAACTAGGAAAACAATAAAGTGACTATCCATAGATTGTTTCAGCCTGTACTGTACAATGGCTCCATGACTGAAGCCTATATCCCGCTGTTTGCTGGTCCTTTCTTGTTAACTAGAAATACAATAAAGTGACTAGCCATAGATTGTTTCAGCCTGTACTGTACAATGGCTGTATGACTCAAGCCTATATCCCGCTGTTTGCTGGTCCTTACTTGTTAACTAGGAATACACTAAAGTGACTAGCCATAAATTGTTTCAGCCTGTAATGTACAATGTCTGCATGACTCAAGCCTATATCCGCGCTGTTTGCTGGTCCTTTCTTGTTAACTAGGAATACAATAAAGTGACTAGCCATAGATTGTTTCAGCCTGTACTGTACAATGGCTGCATGACTCAAGCCTATATCCCCGCTGTTTGCTGGTCCTTTCTTGTTAACTAGGAATACAATAAAGTGACTAGCCATAGATTGTTTCAGCCTGTACTGTACAATGGCTGCATGACTCAAGCGTATATCCCGCTGTTTGCTGGTCCTTTCTTGTTAACTAGGAATACAATAAAGTGACTAGTCTTAGATTGTTTCAGCCTGTACTGTACAATGGCTGCATGACTCAAGCCTATATCCCCGCTGTTTGCTGGTCCTTTCTTGTTAACTAGGAATACAATAAAGTGACTAGCCATAGATTGTTTCAGCCTGTACTGTACAATGGCTGCATGACTCAAGCCTATATCCCGCTGTTTGCTGGTCCTTACTTGTTAACTAGGAATACACTAAAGTGACTAGCCATAAATTGTTTCAGCCTGTAATGTACAATGTCTGCATGACTCAAGCCTATATCCGCGCTGTTTGCTGGTCCTTTCTTGTTAACTAGGAATACAATAAAGTGACTAGCCATAGATTGTTTCAGCCTGTACTGTACAATGGCTGCATGACTCAAGCCTATATCCCGCTGTTTGCTGGTCCTTTCTTGTTAACTAGGAATACAATAAAGTGACTAGCCATAGATTGTTTCAGCCTGTACTATACAATGGCTGCATGACTCAAGCCTATATCCCGCTGTTTGCTGGTCCTTTCTTGTTAACTAGTAATACAATAAAGTGACTAGCCATAGATTGTTTCAGCCTGTACTGTACAATGGCTGCATGACTCAGGCGTATATCCCGCTGTTTGCTGGTCCTTTCTTGTTAACTAGGAATACAATAAAGTGACTAGCCATAGATTGTTTCAGCCTGTACTGTACAATGGCTGCATGACTCAAGCCTATATCCCCGCTGTTTGCTGGTCCTTTCTTGTTAACTAGGAATACAATAAAGTGACTAGCCATAGATTGTTTCAGCCTGTACTGTACAATGGCTGCATGACTCAAGCCTATATCCCGCTGTTTGCTGGTCCTTACTTGTTAACTAGGAATACACTAAAGTGACTAGCCATAAATTGTTTCAGCCTGTAATGTACAATGTCTGCATGACTCAAGCCTATATCCGCGCTGTTTGCTGGCCCTTTCTTGTTAACTAGGAATACAATAAAGTGACTAGCCATAGATTGTTTCAGCCTGTACTGTACAATGGCTGCATGACTCAAGCCTATATCCCGCTGTTTGCTGGTCCTTTCTTGTTAACTAGGAATACAATAAAGTGACTAGCCATAGATTGTTTCAGCCTGTACTATACAATGGCTGCATGACTCAAGCCTATATCCCGCTGTTTGCTGGTCCTTTCTTGTTAACTAGTAATACAATAAAGTGACTAGCCATAGATTGTTTCAGCCTGTACTGTACAATGGCTGCATGACTCAAGCATATCCCGCTGCTTGCTGGTCCTTTCTTGTTAACTAGGAATGCAATAAAGTGACTAGCCATAGATTGTTTCAGCCTGTACTGTACAATGGCTGCATGACTAAAGCCTATATCCCGCTGTATGCTGGTCCTTTCTTGTTAACTAGGAATACAATAAAGTGACTAGCCATAGATTGTTTCAGCCTGTACTGTACAATGGCTGCATGACTCAAGCTTATATCCCGCTGTATGCTGGTCCTTTCTTGTTAACTAGGAATACAATAAAGTGACTAGACATAGATTGTTTCAGCCTGTACTGTACAATGGCTGCATGACTCAAGCCTATATCCCACTGTTTGCTGGTCCTTTCTTGTTAACTAGGAATACAATAAAGTGACTAGCCATAGATTGTTTCAGCCTGTACTGTACAATGGCTGCATGACTCAAGCCTATATCCCTGCTGTTTGCTGGTCCTTTCTTGTTAACTAGGAATACAATAAAGTGACTAGCCATAGATTGTTTCAGCCTGTACTGTACAATGGCTGCATGACTCAAGCCTATATACCGCTGTATGCTGGTCCTTTCTTGTTAACTAGGAAAACAATAAAGTGACTATCCATAGATTGTTTCCGCCTGTACTGTACAATGGCTGCATGACTCAAGCCTATATCCCCACTGTTTGCTGGTTCTTTCTTGTTAACTAGGAATACAATAAAGTGACTAGCCATAGATTATTTCAGCCTGTACTGTACAATGGCTGCATGACTCAAGCCTATATCTCGCTGTTTGCTGGTCCTTTCTTGTTAACTAGGAATACAATAAAGTGACTAGCCATAGATTGTTTCAGCCTGTACTGTACAATGGCTCCATGACTGAAGCCTATATCCCGCTGTTTGCTGGTCCTTTCTTGTTAACTAGGAATACAATAAAGTGACTAGCCATAGATTGTTTCAGCCTGTACTGTACAATGGCTGTATGACTCAAGCCTATATCCCGCTGTTTGCTGGTCCTTACTTGTTAACTAGGAATACACTAAAGTGACTAGCCATAAATTGTTTCAGCCTGTAATGTACAATGTCTGCATGACTCAAGCCTATATCCGCGCTGTTTGCTGGTCCTTTCTTGTTAACTAGGAATACAATAAAGTGACTAGCCATAGATTGTTTCAGCCTGTACTGTACAATGGCTGCATGACTCAAGCCTATATCCCCGCTGTTTGCTGGTCCTTTCTTGTTAACTAGGAATACAATAAAGTGACTAGCCATAGATTGTTTCAGCCTGTACTGTACAATGGCTGCATGACTCAAGCGTATATCCCGCTGTTTGCTGGTCCTTTCTTGTTAACTAGGAATACAATAAAGTGACTAGCCATAGATTGTTTCAGCCTGTACTGTACAATGGCTGCATGACTCAAGCCTATATCCCCGCTGTTTGCTGGTCCTTTCTTGTTAACTAGGAATACAATAAAGTGACTAGCCATAGATTGTTTCAGCCTGTACTGTACAATGGCTGCATGACTCAAGCCTATATCCCGCTGTTTGCTGGTCCTTACTTGTTAACTAGGAATACACTAAAGTGACTAGCCATAAATTGTTTCAGCCTGTAATGTACAATGTCTGCATGACTCAAGCCTATATCCGCGCTGTTTGCTGGTCCTTTCTTGTTAACTAGGAATACAATAAAGTGACTAGCCATAGATTGTTTCAGCCTGTACTGTACAATGGCTGCATGACTCAAGCCTATATCCCGCTGTTTGCTGGTCCTTTCTTGTTAACTAGGAATACAATAAAGTGACTAGCCATAGATTGTTTCAGCCTGTACTATACAATGGCTGCATGACTCAAGCCTATATCCCGCTGTTTGCTGGTCCTTTCTTGTTAACTAGTAATACAATAAAGTGACTAGCCATAGATTGTTTCAGCCTGTACTGTACAATGGCTGCATGACTCAAGCATATCCCGCTGTTTGCTGGTCCTTTCTTGTTAACTAGGAATACAATAAAGTGACTAGCCATAGATTGTTTCAGCCTGTACTGTACAATGGCTGCAAGACTCAAGCCTATATCCCGCTGCTTGCTGGTCCTTTCTTGTTAACTAGGAATTCAATAAAGTGACTAGCCATAGATTGTTTCAGCCTGTACTGTACAATGGCTGCATGACTCAAGCCTATATCCCGCTGTTTGCTGGTCCTTTCTTGTTAACTAGGAATACAATAAAGTTACTAGCTATAGATTGTTTCAGCCTGTACTGTACAATGGCTGCATGACTCAAGCCTATATCCCACTGTTTGCTGTTCCTTTCTTGTTAACTAGGAATACAATAAAGTGACTAGCCATAGATTGTTTCAGCCTGTACTGTACAATGGCTGCATGACTCAAGCCTATATCCCGCTGTATGCTGGTCCTTTCTTGTTAACTAGGAATACAATAAAGTGACTAGCCATAGATTGTTTCAGCCTGTACTGTACAATGGCTGCATGACTCAAGCCTATATCCCGCTGCTTGCTGGTCCTTTCTTGTTAACTAGGAATACAATAAAGTGACTAGCCATAGATTGTTTCAGCCTGTACTGTACAATGGCTGCATGACTCAAGCCTATATCCCACTGTTTGCTGGTCCTTTCTTGTTAACTAGGAATACAATAAAGTTACTAGCTATAGATTGTTTCAGCCTGTACTGTACAATGGCTGCATGACTCAAGCCTATATCCCACTGTTTGCTGTTCCTTTCTTGTTAACTAGGAATACAATAAAGTGACTAGCCATAGATTGTTTCAGCCTGTACTGTACAATGGCTGCATGACTCAAGCCTATATCCCGCTGTATGCTGGTCCTTTCTTGTTAACTAGGAATACAATAAGGTGACTAGCCATAGATTGTTTCAGCCTGTACTGTACAATGGCTGCATGACTCAAGCCTATATCCCGCTGCTTGCTGGTCCTTTCTTGTTAACTAGGAATACAATAAAGTGACTAGCCATAGATTGTTTCAGCCTGTACTGTACAATGGCTGCATGACTCAAGCCTATATCCCGCTGTATGCTGGTCCTTTCTTGTTAACTAGGAATACAATAAAGTGACTAGCCATAGATTGTTTCAGCCTGTACTGTACAATGGCTGCATGACTCAAGCCTATATCCCCGCTGTTTGCTGTTCCTTTCTTGTTAACTGACTATAAAAAGACTGTGCAGAATTTGATAATGGAAGTAAATTGGAAAGTGTCTTAAAACTGCTGCTCTATCTGAATCATAAATGTATATTTTGACTTGAGTTTCCCTTTAACTAGGATCATAATAAAGTGACTTAGCCATAGATTGCTTCAGCCTGTACTGTACAATGGCTCCATGACTCAAGCCTATATCTCGCTGTTTGCTGGTCTTTTCTTGTTAACTAGGAATACAATAAAGTGACTAGCTATAGATTGTTTCAGCCTGTACTGTACAATGTGCTGCGTTGAGCATTTGCTCCTTAGGGTCAATAAAATGAAAACACAAATACGAGAAGATTTAACAGTACTGGTCTATATATCACATAATTACACGTCTTCATCACTGTATGCATTTATGTGCATTCATATGTTTATCAAATATCTATTTGCTTATTGCAATGAACTCTGATTAAGGAATGTATTAAAGATAATCCGTTTCCAATAAACAACTAAAAGAAAATCACCCAAGGTCACCATGTGATATGTACTTTTCCGTGCATCATTAAAGGCGGTGCTCAATACATTTGTTCAAAATCTAAGACAGGTGTGTAAAATATAGGAGTGAGGAGAAATTGCGTGTATATGTGTGTATGTGTGTGTATGTGTATATGTGTGTATACGTATGTATATGTGTGTATGTGTGTGTATGTGTATATGTGTGTATACGTATGTATATGTGTGTATGTACAGTATATGTGTATATGTATGTATATGTGTGTATATGTATGTATATGTGTGTATATGTGTGTATATGTGTGTATATGTGTGTATATGTGTGTATATGTATGTGTATGTGTATGTGTATATGTGTGTATATGTGTGTATGTGTATGTATATGTGTGTATATGTATGTATATGTATCTATGTATATGTGTGTATATGTATGTATATGTGTGTATATGTGTGTATATGTATGTATATGTGTGTATATGTATGTATATGTGTGTATATGTGTGTATATGTATGTATATGTATGTATATGTGTGTATATGTGTGTATAAACTAAAAAACTCTGGTATTTCTGATCGCCCGTTAACGTGGTTTAAATCATATGTATCGGATTGTTCACAATATGTCTCTGTCTCTAACAGTGACTCCCTCCCTCTCCCAGTCACGTGTGGTGTTCCCCAAGGTTCCATTCTCGGCCCCCTACTATTCACAGTATTTATAAATGATTTGCCGCAGCTTGAAGCAGTGCTCCAAGACCAGTTCACAGAGGTAGAAAAGTGGATCTCGAAAAACAAACTCTTCCTAAACACTGACAAAACGGTCACAATGATCTTTGGAACGGGATCTAAAATACAAAAATTACAAAATTCCCATCTTCGCATCAAAACAAAATCCAATTGCACGCTGACCGCAGTCCACTCTTTTAAATACTTAGGTATGTTGTTAGACCCCAATCTATCTTTTTGACTCCACATAGAAAAACTTGCCTCTAAACTTTATCCAAAACTAGGTGCCCTGTACAGAAACAAATCTTGCCTCAGCCCTACAGTAAAGGAAAAGATTGTACAGCAAATGCTGATGCCTATATATATATATGTGTATATGTGTGTATATATGTGTATATGTGTGTATATGTATGTATATATGTGTATATGTGTGTATATGTGTGTATATGTGTGTATATGTATGTATATGTGTGTATGTGTATATATATGTGTGTATGTGTATGTATATGTGTGTATATGTGTGTATATGTGTGTATATGTATGTATATGTATGTATATGTGTGTATATGTATGTATATGTGTGTATATGTATGTATATGTGTGTATATGTATGTATATGTGTGTATATGTATGTATTTGTGTGTATATGTGTGTATATGTATGTATATGTGTGTATATGTATGTATATGTATGTATATGTATGTATATGTATGTATATGTGTGTATATGTATGTATATGTGCGTATATGTATGTATATGTGTGTATATGTATGTATATGTATGTATATTTATGTATATGTGTGTATATGTATGTATATGTGTGTATATGTATATATATATATGTATATGTGTGTATATGTGTGTATATGTATGTATATGTGTGTATATGTATGTATATGTGTGTATATGTATGTATATGTGTGTATATGTATATATATATGTATATATGTGTATATGTGTGTATATGTATGTATATGTATGTATATGTGTGTATATGTATATATATGTATATATGTGTATATGCGTGTATATGTGTGTATATGTATGTATATGTGTGTATATGTATGTATATGTGTGTATATGTATATATATATATATATATATATATATATATGTATATATGTGTATATGTGTGTATATGTGTGTATATGTATGTATATGTGTGTATATGTATGTATATGTATGTATATGTGTGTATATGTATGTATATGTATGTATATATATATGTATATATGTGTATATGTGTGTATATGTATGTATATGTGTGTATATGTATGTATATATATATATATGTATATATGTGTATATGTGTGTATATGCGTATATAATCGCTTACATGCAGCAATAACCAAGCCTTTCGCTGCCATTAACCCTCTGGTTGTCAGTAGGTCACAGAACACTGATATTAACCCCTTGCTTGTTGATAACACAGAAAAGTAACAAAAACAATTATATTAAACCCTTGGTACCAGTAACATTGATATTTATCCCTTGTCTGTCAATAACACAAAGAACTGTAGCAAAATCATGGTAATAACCCTTTGGTTACTAGTAACACGCAGAACACTGATATTAACCCAATTTGTCTCTCAATAACACAAAGATCTGTAACCAAAACACAGATAACATTGCGGTTGGGGGAAAAATCTACGCTAAGAAGTGTAGGATTGTTCTGACGCAGCAAAGTGAACAATAATGCAGTTTATCAAAAGGTCTTCCTATTAATAATGGTTTCTATTTCATTATCAGTTTCCAGCTTCAAACGAAACCAAAGCTTTTACAATAACGTTGCTAGATAGTTGTTCTGGTTACACCTCTGCTGTTTAAAACACAGAACACACTAAAAATATATCATACAGATAAAGAAGGATAAAAAATATGTTAAAGTGATGTAAACTCTCTCCTTTTTAAAATCAGATCCAGAATGTTAGTGATATTTTAGATGAAGTTTAATTCATCAGATGTAATGAAAATTATTATTATTATCGGTTATTTGTAGAGCGCCAACTGATTCCGCAGCGCTAAAATTGCTCTATAACTTGCTTTTTAATATAGATGTAAAAAATTCAAATACCCCGCGCTCAGCCGTCCACTTTAAATGTCAAGTTGTCTGTGAGCTAACGGTTTTAACTGTATTCCAATAAGCACTCTCCCCTTTGGGCGCCTTTTGTTGTAGCTAGAGCACTGATTGGACAACAATTCAGACCTTTAGCTCACAGAAAAATTTACTTTTGAAGTGGGCGGCGGAGTGCAGGGTATTTAAATTTCATATATATATTAAAAAATAAGTTATAGCGCAACTTTATTACAACTGATTAATTAAATTCCATCTAAAAATTCCATTTAAAATATCACTAACAGTCCGGATATAATTTTATAAAGGGGAGAGTTTACCATCAATTTAAGTTAAAGGGACAGGAAACCCCACAATTTTATTTCGTGATTTGGATAGAACATACAATTTTAAACAACTTTACAATTTACTTCTATTGTCAAAATTGCTTCATTCTCTTGTTATCCTTTGCTGAAGGAACAGCACTGCACTACTGGCAGCTAGCAGCACACATCTATTTAGCCAATCACAAGAGACAAATGTGTGCAGGCACCAATCAGCAGCCTGCTCCCACTAGTGTAGGATATGTGCGTATTCTTTTTCAACAAGAGATAACAAGAGAATGTAACACATTTGAAACTAGAAGTGAATATAAAAGTGTCTTAAAATGAAAAGCTCTATTTGAATCATAGCAAGTTTAAATTTGAGTTTCCTATCCCTTTAAAGCTGTTAACTGTGATTTTGAAGGTAACAGGAAGTACAACTGGGTCTTAAACAGCTCTAGTTTTTGAATAAACCTGAGCTTTGTTCCACACCTGCTAGAGAGTAAAAAGTAATGTCTGTAACCTTCTGCAAATTGTCTAAAGCAGCTGTTTGATTTTTGGCTTCTCAATACAGTTTTTACACAAAAGCAAGAGGTGTTTTTCATGTACCTTTCGTTCTGACTGCTGATAAGACAGTGACGTTCCTGGCAATTATAAAAACAACAATCTCTGCACAGGAACATCTGCTTTACAAAATATAAACTGTTTAACATTTTAAAACGATCCTCTTTAGATTCAACATAGAGAAAGAAATGACTTGTGTCCATTTAAATCCAGACTAGTGTTGTGTGTGATGATTCTAATGACAACAGCTATAGCCTTTCCATTAAAGGGCCATAATACCCAAATGTTGAAACATTTGAAAGTGATGCAGCATAGCTGTTAAAAGCTGACTAGAAAATATCACCTGAACATCGCTATGTAAAAAAAGAGAGATATTTTACCTCAAAAGTTCCTCAGTTGCCACATCCCTTTGTAAAGGACTTCTAAGCAGCAAATCAGTATGTCTGTCCCGGGACAGCTAATGGGTTGAGCCTTGTGCACTCTCATGTTATTTCCCTATTCAGTTTAAAGGACGTTTACTATGAAATCACATGAGAGTTAAGTCAAATCTCATGAGATCACAGTAAAAGAGTTCATGACCTAAGCACTGCTGATGCTGATTGGCTGCAGTTCATTTCTTCATTTTTTTATTTTTTATACCTGCAGCTGGGAGCAGCTGAGTATAACTTTTTACACAGAACTTACTCTGCTGAGCTGAGGAAATTGTGAGGTAAAATATCTTCCTTTTTTACAATGCTCAGGTGATATTATCAGCTTTTTACAGTTATACTGCATCAGTTTCAAGTGATTTAGCATATGAGTATTATGTCCCTTTAAACAGTAAGATGTTGTGTTCTAGTATTTTAAATCCTGCAAGTCTGATATAAATGATTGTAAAGGTTCCTATAGCTCTAAACACGAGGGCATCAGATTCTGCAGCAATTGCTACTGAACTGACTCATCTCACGGCTCCTGCAAACACAGTGGCTACGGTACAGATATGATGATTTTATTGTATATAAATTAGTTCCATACACTCATACAGCTGAAAATAGGAAAACAATTATAGAGACAGTAAAGTAATAATTCAACTTTCACGATTCAGGTAGAACATGCCATTTTAAACAATTTTCCAGTTTACCTGTATTATCTAATTTGCTTTGGTTTCTTTTTTCTCCTTTGTTGAAAAGCATACCTAGGTAGGCTCAGGAGCAACAATGTATTAAAAACTAGCTGCTGATTGGTGGCTGCACATATATCTATCTTGTCATTGGCTCATTAGATTTGTGCAGCTCACACGGAGTAGTGCACTGCCGCTCCTTCAACAAAGGATAACAAGAGATTTAAGCAAACTTGATAACAGAAGTACATGGAAAGTTGTTTAAAATTGTATGTTCTATCTCAAACATGAACGTTCCATGTCCCTTTAATTATGAAGTTCCTAACAGCACAGTTGTTACCTGTATCACATCAGATAAATAAGTTTGTTTTAAAAGGACAGTCGAGATTAAAAATAAAAAAGCTCTATTTTGTACTTTCCTTTACTATGTGTTTAATCCCTTGCAACAGGGGCAAATGCACATTAAACTAAGCTCCTATGCCACTCCAAATGAGTGTACAGTTTATTAGCCAACCTGTGCTCCTAACGACATATCTGAAGCAGAATGGTGTGTTCTCTCTCTCACTCTCTCTCTCTCTCTCTATATATATTTATATATACTGTATATATATATATATATATATATATATATATATATATATATATATATATATATATATATATATATATATACAGGGAGTGCAGAATTAGGCAAGTTGTATTTTTGAGGATTAATTTTATTATTGAACAACAACCATGTTCTCAATGAACCCAAAAAACTCATTAATATCAAAGCTGAATAGTTTTGGAAGTAGTTTTTAGTTTGTTTTTAGTTATAGCTATTTTAGGGGGATATCTGTGTGTGCAGGTGACTATTACTTTGCATAATTATTAGGCAACTTAACAAAAAACAAATATATACCCATTTCAATTATTTATTTTTACCAGTGAAACCAATATAACATCTCAACATTCACAAATATACATTTCTGACATTCAAAAACAAAACAAAAACAAATCAGTGACCAATATAGCCACCTTTCTTTGCAAGGACACTCAAAAGCCTGCCATCCATGGATTCTGTCAGTGTTTTGATCTGTTCACCATCAACATTGCGTGCAGCAGCAACCACAGCCTCCCAGACACTGTTCAGAGAGGTGTACTGGTTTCCCTCCTTGTAAATCTCACATTTGATGATGGACCACAGGTTCTCAATGGGGTTCAGATCAGGTGAACAAGGAGGCCATGTCATTAGATTTTCTTCTTTTATACATTTTCTTGCCAGCCACGCTGTGGAGTACTTGGACGCGTGTGATGGAGCATTGTCCTGCATGAAAATCATGTTTTTCTTGAAGGATGCAGACTTCTTCCTGTACCACTGCTTGAAGAAGGTGTCTTCCAGAAACTGGCAGTAGGACTGGGAGTTGAGCTTGACTCCATCCTCACCCCGAAAAGGCCCCACAAGCTCATCTTTGATGATACCAGCCCAAACCAGTACTCCACCTCCACCTTGCTGGCGTCTGAGTCGGACTGGAGCTCTCTGCCCTTTACCAATCCAGCCACGGGCCCATCCATCTGGCCCATCAAGACTCACTCTCATTTCATCAGTCCATAAAACCTTAGAAAAATCAGTCTTGAGATATTTCTTGGCCCAGTCTTGACGTTTCAGCTTGTGTGTCTTGTTCAGTGGTGGTCGTCTTTCAGCCTTTCTTACCTTGGCCATGTCTCTGAGTATTGCACACCTTGTGCTTTTGGGCACCCCAGTGATGTTGCAGCTCTGAAATATGGCCAAACTGGTGGCAAGTGGCATCTTGGCAGCTGCACGCTTGACTTTTCTCAGTTCATGGGCAGTTATTTTGCGCCTTGGTTTTTCCACACGCTTCTTGCGACCCTGTTGACTATTTTGAATGAAACGCTTGATTGTTCGATGATCACGCTTCAGAAGCTTTGCAATTTTAAGAGTGCTGCATCCCTCTGCAAGATATCTCACTATTTTTGACTTTTCTGAGCCTGTCAAGTCCTTCTTTTGACCCATTTTGCCAAAGGAAAGAAAGTTGCCTAATAATTATGCACACCTGATATAGGGTGTTGATGTCATTAGACCACACCCCTTCTCATTACAGAGATGCACATCACCTAATATGCTTAATTGGTAGTAGGCTTTCGAGCCTATACAGCTTGGAGTAAGACAACATGCATAAAGAGGATGATGTGGTCAAAATACTTATTTGCCTAATAATTCTGCACTCACTGTATATATATTCATATAGTAACATATGTCATCTGTTATAACATAAAATGCTCCAACAATACAGAGCAGACTTGGTTTATCAGTACTAGATGTTTGTGTACAACTTTTAAAGCACTCACTTTCCTTGGATGCTTATACTAGGACTGTGTTACTTTGGCAGAGTAAAATTAAAATATAACCTTTATTACAATGATTAAAAAAATGGAAACATTAAAAGCACAAGAAAACTGAGCTGGATAATATATATTCGTAAGTATGATCAAAAGTGGATAAGGATACTATCCCTTTAACAGGCCTAGGATGTGGATATTAATCCATGATTCAAAGTAACAAAGTTGGCACCTGTTAAATAGTTGTGCGTATTCCCTGTAGCCCTCTATTATCAACACTCTCTCACTACCATATTAAACCTCCTGTGTTAAACAACGGATTCGTACCGCTCTGGTCAGCCTCAGATGGGGGCGTATACTCACGGTCCGCCGGACACTGTAACAGCTTCTTTCTCGTTCATTCCAAGCAATCCTGCTGTTATCCGAATCTCTAGAGAGGTTCTGCCAAATGTGCAGATGCCTAAAACTGCCCTTATTCCGCTTGCTCCCCTCGGCTGCCCTTGAGTATTTTCCTCTGGCGGGTGACATCACAAGCTATGCGATCACATGGAAGGTAGTGGGAGTGTTGGCTACAGGCTGGGGTAGGATTTGCTGGTGTGCTCACTGTGTATCCAATTCAGTCTGTGTACAAAGAAAAAATGGAGGATCACTTCCATGAATCTTAAAAAGTAACTTTTATTTGACTGCTTCAAATAAAATTCCATATTGCAAAATTGACAGCAAAAAGGTGAGGAGGGTTGGTCGGCAAATCCTTAGACTCACTGACTCTTATCGGCTGAACACTACGATTACGGCTGTTCTGCCGAAACACGTCAGTGAGTCTAAGGATTTGCCGACTAACCCTCCTCACCTTTTTGCTGTGAATTTTGCAATATGGAATTTTAATGGAAGCAGTCAAATAAAAGTAACTTTTTACGATTTATGAAAGTGCTCCTCCATTTTTTCTATGTACACAGATATTAATCCATGGTCAGTTAATGCGCCAGTATATTCTTAGCCCACTGTAATAACTCCAAATACGGGCTGCACTATACTTATATACTACCAAAAGTTAAACAAGTTCTTGAAATGATCCACTTACAAATGAGAGGACCATTAGTTATTAAACTGTATACGACAGATATAGTCTAATAGTAACTGCCCTGCCACGGTGAAAATATGAGCTCACGTATAAGCTAGGGCTCCATATAGTCCTCAGCCACCTTGAATTAACTTAATATGCCTTATTGCTTAAAGCAATCTAATCATATCTAATAAATATTATCAAACATAGGGTTGTATACCATATTACAGTTAAACGGTAAGTACTTCCATCACGCTGCATATCCAATGGTGCTATCAATGGATTAACACTATGTGCTACAATATTCTCCAAACGTTTCTACAGAGCAGATTCTTTTATACTAGAATGTCCATGTAGCCCCCTAAAGAAATGCTATTTACATATGGTGATGACATATGGTTACAAAGAATGTGGGAAGCAAGTGATTATTATTATATGTACGTGAATTGTAATATTTTCTTCACCTTTATCATAGTAACTGAAGCTACAGGTAGTCACTACGTATGTCTGATAAATTCATCATTGTTTCGTTGCTTCTGGCAAAGGTACACTAGCTATATTTATAATGCTATCGATTTTAACAAATTCCATATAAATCTCAGTGACTCATATGACAAGAATGTCTTCAACATGGAAAAATCCCTTCCCAGGACTTCTAATCACATTCTCTCCTCATTATCTCCTATGTGCAAACGTCAAATAAAACGTTCTATTATGTATACGTCCTGTGAATGCGGATATGGGTTTCTCAATCAAAGTGGTGGATCCAGCACCCAGGAAGTTGATTTTTAAGGAGTGGTGAGGAGGATATATAAATTTGTGTGTAGATGTGTGTGCGTATGTATGTAGGTGTGTATGTGAGTATGTGTGAATGTATGTAGGTGTGTGCGTGTGTGTATGTATGTAGGTGTGTATGTGTCTGTGTATGTATGGAGGTGTGTATGTACATATGTGTGAATGTGTCTAGGTGTGTATGTATGTTTGTATGTGTGTATGTGTGCAATTATGTGCTTGTTTATATGTGTATCTGTGCATGTGTGTCTGTGTGCGTGCATATGTGTGTATGTGCGTATGTGTGAATGTATAAAGGTGTGTATGTGTGAATGTATATAGGTATGTATGTGCGTATGTGTGAATGTATGTGCATGTATATGTGTGCATATGTGTGTGTATGTATGTAGGTGTGTATATATGTATGTGTGTATCTGCGTATGTGTGTATGTGTGCGTAGGTGTGTGTGTGTATGTATGTTGGTATGTATGTCTGTATATGTGTGTATGTACATGTGTTTCTATGTGTGCATGCATGTAGGTGTGTATGTGTGTGTATATGTGGTTAGGCATGTACAGTATCCCACAAAAGTGAGTACACTGCTCACATTTTTGCAAATATTTTATTATATCTTTTCATGTGACAACACTGAAGAAATGACACTTTGCTACAATGTAAAGTAGTGAGTATACAGCCTGTATAACAGTGTAAATTTGCTGTCCCCTCAAAATAACTAAACACACATTCATTAATGTCTAAAACGTTGGCAACAAAAGTGAGTACACCCCTAAGTGGAAATGTCCAAATTGGGCCCAAAGTGTCAATATTTTGTGTGGCCACCATTATTTTTCAGCACTGCCTTAACCCTCTTGGGCATGGAGTTCACCAGAGCTTCACAGGTTGCCACTGGAGTCCTCTTCCACTCCTCCATGACAACATCACGGAGCTGGTGGATGTTAGAGACCTTGCGCTCCCCCACCTTCCATGTGAGGATGCCCCACAGATGCTCAATAGGGTTTAGGTCTGGAAACATGCTTGACCAGTCCATCACCTTTACCCTCAGCTTCTTTAGCTCAGCAGTGGTCATCTTGAAGGAGTGTTTGGGGTTGTTATCATGTTGGAATACTGCCCTGCGGGCCCAGTCTCCAAAGGGAGGGGATCATGCTCTGTTTCAGTATGCCACAGTACATGTTGGCATTCATGGTTCCCTCAATGAACTGTAGCTCCCCATTGCTGGCAACACTCATGCAGGCCCAGACCATGACACTCCCACCACCATGATTGGCTGTAGGCAAGGCACACTTGTCTTTGTACTCCTCAGCTGGTTACCGCAACACACATTTGACACCATCTAAACCAAATAAGTTTATCTTGGTCTCATCGGACCACAGGACATGGTTCCAGTAATCCATGTCCTCAGTCTGCTTTTCTTCAGCAAACTGTTTGCGGGCTTTCTTGTGCATCATCTTTAGAAGAGGCTTGCTTCTGAGACAACAGCCATGCAGACCAATTTGATGCAGTGTGCGGCGTATGGTCTGAGCACTGACAGGCTGACCCCCCACCCCTTCAACCTCTGCAGCAATGCTGGCAGCACTCATACTTCTTTTTCCCAAAGACAACCTCTGCATATGATGCTGAGCACGTGCACTCAACTTCTTTGGTTGACCATTGGCGAGGCCTGTTCTGAGTGGAACCTGTCCTGTGAAACCACTGTATGGTCTTGCCCACCATGCTGCAGCTCAGTTTCAGGGTCTTGGCAATCTTCTTATAGCTTAGGCCATCTTTATGTAGAGCAACAACTCTTTTTTTCAGATCCTCAGAGTTCATTGCCATGAGGTGCCATTTTGAACTTCCAGTGACCAGTATGAGAGAGTGTGAGAGAGCGATAACACCAAATTTAACACAACTGTTCCCCATTCACACCTGAGACCTTGTAACACTAACAAGTCACATGACACCGGGGAGGGAAAATGACTAATTGGGCCCAATTTGGACATTTCCACTTAGGGGTGTACTCACTTTTGTTGCCAACGGTTTAGACATTAATGGCTGTGTGTTGAGTTATTTTGAGGGGACAGCAAATTTACACTGTTATACAGGCTGTACACTAACTACTTTACATTGTAGCAAAGTGTCATTTCTTCAGTGTTGTCACGTGGAAAGATGTAATAAAATATTTACAAAAATGTGAGGGCTGTATTTACTTTTGTGGGATACTGTATGTGTGTGTATATGTATGTACTGTATGTTGGTGTGTATGTCTGTATTTGTTTGTATGTCTGTCTGTATGTGTGTGTGTGTGTGTATATCTATGTATGTTTGTGGGTGTCTATGTACGTAAGTGTGTATGTAATGAAGTGATAATGCGCAGTGAATATGCAGTTCATCTGTCCAGATAAAATCCAGTGTCTTACTCCTGTGTAAAAAACGCTACAACAAAACTGCATTGAACCAATTTCAATACAACAGCAATACAATATAGTCACAATGCAGTGACACCTAAATCCATCACTCCGGTCAGCCTAGAGAGTATACACTGCCCCATTTCAGTGCCACAATATGATGCAGATAATAGGACATTAAAGAAGTGTTTTTATATATATAGGATAATAAGAGGGCACTCTAAAGTTTGGTATGAAGGGACCATATAGCTCCACTTAAACTCCTAAAATACCAAATACATTAAGAATTATGTGCATATAACAAATTTTAGTATAACATATTAATCAAACCATATATTCCAATGATAGTTAGTAGGGAAAGTCCCAGTAAGGAGTTCCAATTAGGATATCAATCAAGAAATGGTGTAGTATATCCAAAGTGATGAAGTAATCCAACTCAGTAAATCGGACACATATACCAGGCTGCTCTCCTCCTCACAGACTTATCTGGAAGTAGCTATAGAAAAAACAGGAGATTAGAGGGGCGCCTCGTGTGTATATCAGTATGTCAGATTCAATCAATCAAATAAGCAAAGCCAAGTTGGTACTCACATTTGGCCCAAGTACACTTATGTACTGGTAGAAGCAGGCTGGTAATTTGGGGTGTACCAGCTGACCCTTTCCAAGCTTAGATCGATCAGTGCAGGGAGATCCTGTCACGCTCCGTGTGAATAGATAACAGTTGCAGTGGTTGTCAAGAAGGTGATGAACCAGAGCTTGTGTAAAACAAGTTAGTTTATTAAAAGCAGAATTAAAAACAGTAACAAGCAATGGTTACATATAATGCAACGCGTTTCTCAGCCCCAGCATGGGCCGTTTCATCCGGCATAATACACCTTCCAACTGACAACCTATTTAAACTAAATCTAGCCAATAGTTAGCCAGGCCACACCCATTATGGGCGTGTAATGCTACATTGATTCCTAATTGGTTAATTGACAATAAGAAAGAAATGTATGATGAAAAAATGGATACATAGCAAGCATATATAATGTTGTATATTAAAAACTACACTAAACATTGTGATCTAGATTCTAAACATAACAAACCTTCACAACAATCTATAGTGGCAATAGTATGTTCGTTTGAGTAGTATCAAAATACCATGTTACACTGTAATCATACATAATAAGAGTGTAATGATTTGTACAATATCAAATGTCTATAATAAATGTATCTATATACATGACTGTTGTGTCTTTACACATGACTGCTGTACATATTCAAATATTATCCTCCAATGAGCAAATAAACCATAGCAGTAAGTAGCATTGGACACATGCACATCACATATCTCAATCCTCATCCAAATTGAGAATTTACTAGTTTAGTAAAGGTGTACTGTGTAATACTCACAGTTTTACTCAGTGATCACTTCTTGGGCCAAATGTGAGTACCCACTTGGCTTTGCTTATTTAGTTGATTGAATCTGACATATTGATATACACACAAGGCCCCTCTATTCTCCTGTTTTTTCTATAAGAAGTGTTTTTAGTCTTTATTTTATTTTTACATATGAAAAATAGATTAACAATTAAGCAAATAAAGGGACATTAAACACAAAATAAATACCAGACAGAATAATATATTCAAAGCAAAGATTAGCCTCAGAATCATATGCAGATGTATTTTTTAAAATTATATTAGTTGTTTAAATATAAAAAAGGGGTAAAGTTTTAGTGTCTATTAAACAATGAGTGCTACCATGTTGTAACCTAGGCTACCGCCAACTCTCTTTGAGAAAGCGCCACAACTGTGTGAAACGCGTCAGATGACGTAGGTCGTATTCCTAAGTGTTCCTAGACTCCTCTGTTTAAGTCCTCGGAACTATGTAAGTTTTAAAGTTTTTGGAATAAATTTTGGAATTTTTATTTTTGAGTGGTGTGCCTTTTGATATTGTTGCCTTGTACATTTTGGGACCCTGCATATAAGTTTTGTGGATATTCTGTCTTTTCTTATTTTATACACGAGCTGCAGCTGGCGTATATTTATGGCTGGCGAAACACCAGACATTTTATCCCAAACATTTTAATGTTTGTTCTATAGGAGCCTCAATTCCATATTGGTACTGACAATAAGGCACAGTAATAATTAGCAACTAGAGTGTGTAACCAATGGCTGTGTAGGATATAGCAGTGTTATGTCTGTAGTCTGCACTTCCATTTTTAACAGAAATCAGAAAAGGGACACAACAGTCAAAACATAACGCTTCAGGATTCATTTTAATTTGATATATTTCTGCATTATATCTGTAATAATAAAAACAGTTCTGGCAAAAGCTCTCACTATTTCAGCAGCATACGCACATATGCTACATGTCCTCTGTGCACACTCATTTAGACATTTTGTCTGCTCAGTCCAAGTGTGGTGTGTGAGCACGGGTGCCCGGGGTAGGTGGAGTATAAGCTATTGAGACCATGACAGCTTTCAGTAAAAATGCATGTAAATGACAAAAATACTTCTATTCAGGCACATTTCAAGTTTGACTCTTAAGTTCCATTAAAGGGATAGTAGAGTCAAAACTAAACTTTCATGATTCAGATAGAGCATATCATTTAAAATTACTTTCCAATTTACTCCTATTATCAAATTTACTTTATTCTCTTTGCATTCTTTATTGAAAGGTACGTGCAGGGACAGCAAAGCACTACTGGGAGCTAGCTGCTAATTGGAGGTTCAGTTGGGTCCCGTTTGGGACATTAGGTCACACTAGGGCATCACTACTTCTGAGCCTAACTAGGTTTAGGGTCTGAGTATCTAAACCTCACCAGATCAGATATAATTTTTCACGCCGACAGTCGCAGGGGCTGTCCTGGTGGAATTATCTTTAAAAAGGGCGGTTCCTGAGAGTGGTGAGATGTCTCTGATGGAAAATAATGGAGCTCGCTGGGTAGAGCAAAGTTAGCAGTGAGCTGGGGATGCACTTTAAAAATTAAAACCTGCATAAAAAAGAAATCACATTAAGCTGCTTTCTTTGTATAGCATCTTACATTCACCTCTATTTTCATATGCACGTTTATCTATTAGTGTATTAAAGGGACAGTAAAGTCAAAATTAAAATTTCATGATTCAGATAGAGCAGAAAACAACTTTCCAATTTACTTCCATTAGTCTTTTTATATTTACACTTTTTGAGTCACCATCTCCTACTGAGCATGTGCAAGAATTCACAGAATATACGTATATTCATTTGTGATTGGCTGATGGCTGTCACATGATACAGGAGTGGAAATAGACATAACTTTGAAATTTGTCAGAAGAAAATCTACTACTCATTTGAAGTTCAGACTAAGAGGCCTATCTATCAAGCCGTCAACTGTGCTGCATTCAACAGCACCAAAACGCTCGCCTAACATTGCGGCCACGGACCTGAATACGTTCTCCATATTTATATAAAAAGCTGTCAAAAAGCTGCGCACCAAGTACGGTGCGATGAGCATTGGACTGTTGTTAACTAACAGTCATCGATCTCGCTGCTATTCGGCCTTTTCCCAACTTTATTTATACCCTGTCACTAAACACCACCACTATACTAAAATGTTTAACCCCTATCCCACCGCTCCCGACCCCGTCGCAACTCTAATAAATGTATAAACCCCTAGCCCTCCGCTCCCGGAGCCCACCGCAACTCTAATAATTGTATTAACCCCTATCCCTCTGCTCCCGGAGCCCACCACAACTCTAATAAATGTATTAAGCCCTATCCCTCCGCTCCCGGAGTCCACCGCAACTTTAATAAAGTTATTAACCCCTATCCCCCCGCTCCCGGACCCCTCCACAACTAAATAAATGTATTAACCCCTAAACCCCTAGCCTCCCACATCACTACCACTTACTAAACATATTAACCCCTAAACTGCCAGTCCCCCACATCGCCATAAACTAGATTAAGCTATTAACCCCTAAACCTAAAAACCTGCCAACTGTACATTATAATTACCTCATCCCTATCTTATAATAAATTTAAACTTACCTTTAGAATTAAAATAAACTATATTAAACTACTAATTAACCTACCCTAACTATTATACTAAAATTACATTAAACTATATCAAACTACTAATTAACCTACCATAACTATTATACTAAAATTACATTAAACTATATTAAACTATTCATTAACCTACCCTATTATACTAAAATACATTAAACTACCAATAAAATGAACTATATTACATATTTAAAAACCAAACCATACTCAAGTTATTTAAATCTACTATAAAGAATTACTAAGTTAGAAAAAAATAACAACTAAGTTACACAAAATAAAAAACACTAAGTTACACAAAATAAAAAACACTAAGTTAAACAAAATAAAAAAGAAATTATCAAATATTTAAACTAATTATACCTAATCTAATAGCCCTATCAAAATAAAAAAGCCCCCCCCCCAAATAAAAAAAACCCTAGCCTACAATAAACTACCAATGGCCCTTAAAAGGGCCTTTTGCAGGGCATTGCCCCAAAGAAATCAGCTCTTTTACCTGTAAAATAAAATACAAACACCCCCCAACAGTAAAACCCACCACCCACAAAACCAACCCCCAAATGCCTGAAAAGGGCATTTGTATGGGCATTGCCCTTAAAAGGGCATTTAGCTCTTTTTCTGCCCAAAGTCCCTAACCTAAAATTAAAACCCACCCAAAAAACCCTTAAAAAACCTAACACTAACCCCCAAAGATCCACTTACAGTTTTCGAAGAGCGGACATCCATCCTCATCCAAGCGGCAGAAGTCCTCAGCGAAGCCGGCATAAGTCTTCATCCAAGTGAGCCGAGGTCTTCATCCATACCGGCAGAAGTCTTCATCCAGACAGCATCTTCTATCTTCAACCATCTGGCGCGAAGCGGCTCCATCTTCAAGACATCCGGCGCGGAGCATCCTCTTCTTACGATGACTCTTGCAGAATGAAGTTTCCCTTTAAATGACGTCATCCAAGATGGTGTCCCTTACATTCCGATTGGCTGATAGAATTCTATCAGCCAATAGGAATTAAGGTGGAAAAAAATTGGAATAGCCAATAGAATGCAAGCTCAATCCTATTGGCTGATTGCAACAGCCAATAGGATTTTTTCCACCTTAATTCCTATTGGCTGATAGAATTCTATCAGCCATTCGGAATGTAAGGGATGCCATCTTGGATGACATCATTTAAAGGGAAACCGCGCCGGATGGATGAAGATAGAAGATGCCGCCTGGATGAAGACTTCTGCCGGCTTGGATGAAGACTTCGGCCGACTTGGATGAAGATGGATGTCCGCTCTTCCAAAACTGTAAGTGGATCTTCGGGGGTTAGTGATAGTTTTTTTTAAGGGTTTATTGGGTGGGTTTTAATTTTAGGTTAGGGACTTTAGGCAGAAAAAGAGCTAAATGCCCTTTTAAGGGCAATGCCCATACAAATGCCCTTTTCAGGGCAATGGGGAGCTTAGGTTTTTTAGATAGGGTTTTATTTGGGGGTTTGGTTGTGTGGATGGTGGGTTTGTATTTTATTTTACAGGTAAAAGAGCTGATTTCTTTGGGGCAATGCCCCGCAAAAGGCCCTTTTGAGGGCCATTGGTAGTTTATTGTAGGCTAGGGTTTCTTTTCTTTTAGGGGGGGGGGCTTTTTTATTTTGATAGGACTATTAGATAAGGTGTAATTAGTTTAAATATTTTTTTTTTTAAAACAATTTTTATTAAAGTTTCATGTAAAAATAAAATACAAAAATTTGCCCATTTGTAATATTGGCATCAGAATATGACACACAATATTGTTACATTGCAACTAGGAGGAGGGTAACGGTTCTAAGCATCAAATTGAGACGTTAATGTTGGAGCTTGCAAAGATAATCATAACGATATTAAAGCTAAAAATTCAACCAAAACAAATGAGAACATATGTCATGTCATGAGGGGTGTCAAATATAGATTTGGGCTAACTAAGATAGAATTTAATTTTATATTTTAGTAATTAGAACCTGGTCTCCACACCTATAGAAAGAATGAGTTATAATTTCCTATTACAGTTGTCATAATGTGGAGAGTTGGCTTTTATAATGACCACAGGTGGGTCACAGAAAGTGGGAAAGGAAAGGTATTGCAGTAGGCCAGAGCTACTCGATTTATGGGAAAGATGGGAAGGGGAGGATGAGGAAGGGAGGGCGGAGCCAGCCATAGTAGAGCTGTAGGGTGAGCTTATATACAACATTATGTAGGCTATAAATACAGACATAGCAATGACTAAAATAGGGTGCCAAGGCAGGTAATTTGTTTGCTAAGAATACTTAAGGAGCACAGGTAGTCATATCAATGGTAGCTGAGGGCGAGGGAGGAGGAGAGGCGGAGCATTCTAAGTGTACCATAGTGGAGACTATGTTGGAAAAAATAAGCAAATAATATAGAGCAGGGATATTGGTGTAGTGGTGTCTTATCCAATTTACTGGTCTAGAAATAGCTCTATGGTGATCTCAGACCATCTGAATCATCGGTTCTAGGTGGAGGTCCAAAAATCATATGCATATAGTATGAGCCTTATAAGGGAAGTTCCCCATATATGTATTGCCAAAACTAGACATCACATACGCAACATTATACAGAAGACTAAGACATTAACATGTATAAGATAACTACAAATAAGGTAAACTTATGTAATACAGTACCATTACAGATCCATGTGGCCAAAATAATCCTCCTACACATAGTACTCCATTTAACTTGAGGCATATAAACAGAAACAATAACCCAACTGGTAGTAAATCTGCACTTAAGTAAAACAGATGTCTATATAGGTTAGTATTTTAAATAAAACCTGCTCAGCAGCCTCCCAGATTGCCTGGAATAAATATAGCTCTAGCTATCAGAAGTTTCAGCTGCCAATGCATATATGAGAGAGCATCTATTGTAAATTGGCAATGGTAATTGAATGTTTAAGTAACTAGATAACTAATATCCCCATTCAAATTTCCCATTAAATAGGTTGGATAATAATGTGAGAATGGAGTACAGATGACTACCAATTTCTGTACATACCCATACACGCCTATGGACAATAAAATAAACCAAAAAGGAGCTAGTAAGGCTAACAAAACTGTTAATATATTACTACGCATCTATTTACACATGTTTTGACGGTAGATTGGCTGAAGTCACACTAGAAATTGTAGTTTACCCTACTCCGGGTTTTGGAGTAACAAATATATCCCTTGTAAAAATAAGAGGGAGAAAGACTCTAGTCCTATGTCTCTTTCTGTGGTACATGTATGAAAAGTGCTCAAGGGGGCAACAGCTTGAAGCAAAAGGGAGCGAAATGGGGATTGTGGAAACAGTCTCTGACAACCTTAACTGTGAATATAAAGTTTTTTTAAAATTTTAAAATTTAGCCGATACCAGATTTTCTCAGGTGTTTGTCAGAGTGATCAAAGAAGAGTTCTCCCCGGAACCAACAAGGCACAGGGTATGTAAACCTTGATTTGTTCTCTGTAGGGAAAGAAGCGGTGCTTGTACTCCTGTGGTCTAGATCCTTCATGAGGTCCTCCGTCTGTCTAGGATTAGCTGTGCATCTTGGGGTAGCTACAGGAGATAGCGTCGAGCTCACAGTTCCATATAGAGAATAAACAGACGTGACACTGCCTAGAAATATTGCAGCGAGTATGTCGGCTTCAAGCTCCGCCCCGATCGGCCGCTTCGGAGCGAAGTCCTGGGCAATAGCAGTGGTGTCTGGATTAAGGGCAGGACAGATCAGTGGTGTAACAAGGACGCCATTGTGGGGGTCTGTGTAGTTAGGCCGCACCGCCATCTTGGTGCGATCGGCTGACAGGTAAGTGCAGATAGGGATCTCTATGCAAGGTGAAGGCTCCGGCTCGAGCTCCAAGATGGCTGTGGAATCCTCCCGGTCTATAAAGATGCAGTGACGGAGCGAGGTGAAATGGGCATCCATCCGGATCTCAAATGCAGCTAGTGCGTTCAGAATTTTGTTACCCATCTTAGGAGGGTGTTGGACCGGGAGCTTATGGCGATTACAGGTTATAGAGCTGTTGATCACTTTAGTGGGATAGAAACAATTACCCCAGAGAATTTAGAGGAAAGCTGCGGTCAGGAGATAGGGCCTCTGTCTTCTTTCAGCTTAGTTAAGTCCGCTCCTGTTGAATCCTATGATATGATCTTGACATTCTTATAATCAGCTAATAATTTAGCAGCTGGGGAGAGTATTTTTAGTGTTGGATGTCAAAGTATGAGAAAGAGATTCAATAAATTAGTACGAGGAAACCAGGAGCTTCATATTATGCGTCTTATCATGGCCAAGTCTTGGCTCCGCCCTCCATTAGTTTAAATATTTGATCATTTCTTTTTTATTTTGTGTAACTTAGTGTTTTTTATTTTGTGTAACTTAGTTGTTATTTTTTTGTAATTTAGTAATTCTTTATTGTAGATTTAAATAACTTGAGTAGGGTTAGGTTTTTAAATATGTAATATAGTTAATTTAATTGTTAGTTTAATGTAATTTTAATATAAAAGTTAGGGTAGGTTATTTAATAGTTTCATATAGTTTAATGTAATTGTAGGATAATAGTTAAGGTAGGTTAATTAGTAGTTTAATATAGTTTAATTTAATTCTAAAGGTAAGTTAAAATTTATTATAAGATAGGGATGAGGTAATTATAATGTTAAGTTAGCGGGTTGTTAGGTTTAGGGGTTAATAGCTTAATTTAGTTTATGGCGATGTGGGGGGCTGGCGGTTTAGGGGTTAATAGGTTTAGTAAGTGGTAGTGATGTGGGAGGCCAGGGGTTTAGGGGTTAATACATTTATTTGTGGAGGGGTCCGGGAGCGGCGGAATAGGGGTTAATACTTTTATTTCGTTGCGGAGGGGTCCGGGAGCGGCGGAATAGGGGTTAATACTTTTATTTAGTTGTGGAGGGGTCCGTGAGTGGCAGGATTGGGGTTAATACTTTTATTTAGTTGCAGAGGGGTCTGGGAGGCGGGATAGGGGTAAATAACATTATTTAGGTTGCAGCGGGATCCAAGAGCGATAGGATAGGGGTTAATAACATTATTTAGGTTGCGATGGAGTCCGGGAGCGGCGGGATAGGGGTTAATATATTTTATGTAGGTGGCGGCGATGTCGGGGTGGCAGATTAGGGGTGTTTAGACTCGGGGCTTATGTTAGGGTGTTAGGTGTACACGTTACTTTTAGTCTACCATAGATATCAATGGGATATCTGGCAGCATTGAACATAAGCTTTCGCTGCTTTCAGAGTTCCATTGATTCCTATGGAATCCGCGGCCTCCAGGGTGGCGGATTGAAAAACAGGTACGCTGGGCCGGAATAGCCGCTAGCGTACCTGTTAACTATTTGATAACTTGCAAAAGTTGTCAGATAGTGCCAAATTTGTATTCGGAACATCTGTAATAACGTAAGCATCGATCTGTGTTAGATTGAGACCGGCGGATTGTATGTTAGTCACAAATTTTAACTTTTACTGGTCTGTAGGCTTTGATAAATGGGGCGAATCAGGCTCGCCACAATTACGCTGCGGAATTCCAGTGTATTTGCGGTTGACGGCTTGATAAATATCCCTCTAAGAGCTATTGCATTGTCTTTTTTATCATTCATTTGTTAATTATGCAAATCTACTGTATTCACTGGTCCTTTAAGTATTTTGTGTATTTTGTCACAACCTCGCCACCTTTTAGTTTACGAAAAAAGTGAGATCAGTAGGGCGGAAATATATAGACAATTACACTTGAATTGAGAGAAAATTTCGTACATGCCCATGTTCAGCCCATTTTACCATAAAACAACAATTATGCTTTGTATTTTGTATTTATAAGTACAAATTTCTTGCTTTCTTTGCACATTCAATGTACTTAAATTACGATTTACACTGTGAATATTTACTACAATGTATTCCCATGTAATTTACATACAAATGTTACACTTTTGATAAAATACGATTTGTGATGAACAATTTTGTTTTGATTTTTGATGCACCTAAACAATAAATTTTTTCCTGCTTATTTATGTATGAATGGTTCAGTTATTTGTTTTGTCTGATATTTAAATTACGATTTTCATTGTGCACTTTTGTAATATATGTATCTCCTTCCCATACGAAAATGCAGTATACGCCCCTTAGCAAGACACCCTGTTTTCAGTGTAAAAAGTGGCTTTAGATAAATCCACCA
The DNA here is from genome assembly GCF_027579735.1 of Bombina bombina. Lineage (NCBI taxonomy): Eukaryota > Metazoa > Chordata > Amphibia > Anura > Bombinatoridae > Bombina > Bombina bombina. Next base: position 184,341,129 of record NC_069505.1, read on the forward strand.
GGGAATCATAGGTACTGGTGAGTATTCTTATAGAATCTCACCAGCCATAGACCTTTAGATAATCAGGCCATTATTCTTCAACAAAGAATACCAAGAGACCAAAGCTAATTTGATAATAGATTTAAATTGAGACGTTGTTTAAAAGTACCAGCTCTATTTGAATCGCCTACGTTTACTTTTAACTTTACTGTCCCACTGTTAATTATGTTCATTAAATCTCTTGCTGTAGCTAATAAGAGACAGCTATAAATGGCTTCCTGCATTAATAAAAAAAATAAATCATTGGGTAGCGTGTTGCTAGTTCAGGTTCTGCAATCTGAAGAGCACACTCCAGCTGGGGCAGTGGAAAAACTACACAATTAAGAGAAAAGTTATGATAAAAGCCAACAAAATAAAATAAATAAAGTATACTGACATTTTTTTATGTTTAATCCATATTATATAATTAGTGATTATTTGTTCTCTTAAATTGTTCTCTATAAAAAAAAATGTACCAGCCGGCATCTTAAACTGAACAAAACAATTGGTAAATATTTTTATTAAACAATATATGAAAGATAACCTTCTACTAAATGTCATAATATGTTTTATATTATAGAGCATATCAACAAACGCAAATCAATACTATCAGCCCTATTAATTATTTGTTAACTGACTGACTGACACCGTATTTAAAGGAACCGTCAATTACAAAATTGTTATTGTTTAAAAGGATAGATAATCCCTTTATTACCCATTCCCCAGTTTTGCATAACTAACACTGTTATATTAACCCTTTGAGTGCTAATGACGGCTCTGAGCCGTCATTAGCACCAGAGTGAGAAACTCTGTGACGGCTCAGAGCCGTCATTAGCACTCTCCCACCTTGAGGGAGATCTGGGGGCTCCTAACTGCTCCTACCCCGGCGATCGTGCCTGTAGAGTGACAGGCATCGCCGGGGCTTCACATGATGCGCGGTGACGTCACGCGCAATAACGTAATGATGTCACTGCGCAACTTCATTTATACTTAACAATGTTAAGTATAGGAGGAGGGGGCATGCTGCTTAGAAGCCTGTATCTCAGGCATCTAAGCAGCTACAGACCCCCAAGACCCACTGTTGGAAAGGTAATCACCTAATCTTTCCAACAGTGTAAGTCTTGGGGGTCTGTAAAAAAAAATGTTTTTTAAAAAAATTAAACAAATTAAAAAAAATATAGAAAATATTAGCACCCAGGTGGGAAAGTGCTTAGCACTCAAAGGGTTAATATACTTTTTACCTCTGTGATTACCTTGTATCTATGCCTCTGCAGACAGCCCCCTGATCACATGAATTTGTATTTATTAACTATTGACTTGCATTTTAGCCAATTAGTGCTGTGTTGTACACAACTTCACGGGCGTGAGCACAATGTTATCTATATGGCCCACATGAAATAGCAGTCTCTTGTGAAAAGCTAATACAAAATCATGTGATAAGAGGCCATCTGTAGTGGTTTAGAAACAGGCAGAAATGTACATGTTTAAATGTTATAAATAATATTTATATAACAATGCTGGTTGTGCAAACATGAGGAATGGGAAGTAAAAGCGTAATCTATCTTTTTAAACAATAACAATTTTGGTGTTGACTGTCCCGCTTTGCTATGCGCTCCAATTAAAGGTAAAGTAGAACTTAAACTTTCATGATTAAGATGGAGCATTCAATTTTAAACAACTTTTCAATTTACTTCTATTATCTAATTTGTTTCATTCTCTTGGTATCCTTTGTCAAAACGCATACCTAGGTAGGCTCAGGAGCAGCAATGCTCTGCTGGGAGCTAGTTGCTGATGGCTGTACACATATGCCTTTTGTCATTGGCTCACCAGTTGTGTTCAGCTACCTACGAGTAGTGCATTGCTGCTCCTTCAAAAAAGGATACCAAGGGATTGAAGCAAATTTATTAATAGAAGTAAATTAGAAAGTTATTTAAAACTATATGCTCTTTCTGAATCATAAAAGAAAACAAAATGGGTTCCATATCCCTTTAAACATATACAAATATGTAACAAATAAACGCACACTAATATGTAACAAATAAAGACATACTAATATGTAACAAATAAACATATACTAATATGTAACAAATTAACACATACTAATATGTAACAAATAAACACATACTAATATGTAACAAATAAACACATACTAATATGTAACAAAAAACATACTAATATGTTACAAATAAACACATACTAATATGTAACAGATAAACACATACTAATATGTAACAAATAAACACATACTAATATGTAACAAATAATATAACTAATATGTAACAAATAAACACATACTAATATGTAACAAATAAACATATACTAATATGTAACAAATAATATATACTAATATGTTACAAATAAACACATACTAATATGTAACAAACACATACTAATATGTAACAAAAAATACTAATATGTTACAAATAAACACATACTAATATGTAACAAATAATATAACTAATATGTAACAAATAAACACATACTAATATGTAACAAATAATATAACTAATATGTAACAAATAAACACATACTAATATGTAACAAATAATATAACTAATATGTAACAAATAAACACATACTAATATGTAACAAATAATATAACTAATATGTAACAAATAAACACATACTAATATGTAACAAATAAACATATACTAATATGTAACAAATAATATATACTAATATGTTACAAATAAACACATACTAATATGTAACAAACACATACTAATATGTAACAAAAAATACTAATATGTTACAAATAAACACATACTAATATGTAACAAATAAACACATACTAATATGTAACAAATAAACATATACTAATATGTAACAAATAATATATACTAATATGTTACAAATAAACACATACTAATATGTAACAAACACATACTAATATGTAACAAATAAATACTAATATGTTACAAATAAACACATACTAATATGTAACAGATAAATACATACTAATATGTAACAAATAAACACATACTAATATGTAACAAATAAACATATACTAATGTGTAACAAATAAACATATACTAATTGGTTACAAATAAACACATAATAATATTTTACAAAACATATACTAATATGTTACAAATAAAGATATACTAATATTTTAGTAAGAAATATATACTAATATGTTACAAATAAGCATATACTAATATTTTAGTAATACATATATACTAATATGTTAATACAAATAAACAAATACTAATATGTTGCAAATAAACATATACTAATATGTAACAATTAAACACATACTAATATGTAACAAATAAAACATACTAATATGTAACAAATAAACACATACTAATATGTGACAAATAAACACATACTAATATGTAACAAATAAACACAGAGTAATAGGTAACAAATACACACATACTAATATGTAACAAATATATATATATATATATATATATATATATATATATATATATATATATATATATATATATATGCATTGGAGCCCTTTGCAGTCAGATGAAAACATGTAAAATCATATTTATGCAATATTCATATTTAATAAAGTCTTATGTGTATTTACTGTAAATATTTCACATTAGGGGAATATGTTCTAAGTATTTTAAAATAGATATTCCTATTTTACCCAAAAAAATAAGATATATATATATATATATAGCAATATGTACAGATAGCCCTCAGTTTACGCCGGGGTTAGGTTCCAGAAGGAATGGTTGCAAATCAAAACCGTTGTAAATTGAAACCCAGTTTATAATGCAAGTCAATGGGAAGTGAGGGAGTTAGGTTCCAGGCCCCTCTCAAAATTGGCATAAGTAACACCCAATACATTATTTTTAAAGCTTTGAAATGAAGACTTTAAATGCTAAACAGCATTATAAACCTAATAAAATAATCACACAACACAGAATATATCATTAAACTAAGTTAAATGAACAAAAACATTTGCTAAACAGCATTATAAACCTGATAAAATAATCACACAACACAGACTTTACTTGCATTTTTCTGCAAACAGTTCTTTCTATGCATTCCAATCTGGACTGATTTATAGACAGGAAGATCTTGTTCCTTTGCAAGCTGCTCGATAGCTCAGGTCTGGTTACACTGATTAATTTCAGCTTGCTTGGCTTGCATATATTTGATGCAACACAAGCGGTCAGCTCCACCTACTGGCTATTTTAATCAATGCACTGCTTCTCAATGCTTTTCAATAGCAGTCACATGACTGGAAAAAAAGCTTGTTATTCTGAAACGGTGCAAATTGAACCGTTGTAAACCGAGGGCCACCTGTATTTAAGAATAAATAGAATATATTATTCTATGTGAAAAACATTGGAATGTGAAATATGATTATTTTATGTTGGGTTAGCGCACTTGAGAAAATGTGATCAAGGTGTTATATGTAACATCTTTTATGCAAATAAGTATTTTTAACCTGCTTAACCCTTTCCCGCCAGGACTTATTTCTCTTAGTTCCAATGTAAACAAATAAGTAAAAATTTAAATCACGCTGTCGTTCATGCAATCGCGTGATTTCAATGATGGGATCGTGTCAGGGGGGAGTGCCAATGGATAGATAGAGAGATAGATATATAGACAGATAATATAAAAATAGATAATAGATAGATAGATAATTTATGGTTAGATAGATAGATAGATAGATACAGACAGATAGACACACAGATATACAGATAGATATACAGATAGATAAATAGATAGATAGACAGATAGATAGATAGAAAGATAGATAGACAAACAGCATTTTTTTCAGTCAGTCCTCAACTAACCAGGTTTTGCCACAAATACTGATTGGTGCTAGCAAGACGTATACTATAGTTTTCACACTCTGCTATACAAATTAACAGTATGGATATATTGTTCAGTGTAATTTACTATTATGAAAGAACAATCAGTTTTAGCTCTTTCAGATCATTAAAAGAAAGTGAATGCATTTTATTATATGCAAATATTTTATGCTGAATATAAATGAATAGTTTGTAATGTTATTTTTGTTTAAGCTTCGTAGACACCCTCACGACTTTCTATATAAAATGGGGGATGTGAAGAAATAATAAAGAGATGATCTAATGTAAAACAACAAACCTACCAACCTGTAAGTAAAGTTCTGGTAAAGCAGGAAACTAGTGGTTAGTTAACACAAGAGTCTGCAATACACAAGCTGCATGCACTAACCAATTAGATAATGTAGTTTTAATCTGCATATCATGTAATAATCACAACAAGATGACAGGGAAGAACTTATAAGACTCATTTTTTGTATCAGAAAGTCTTTTATAATTAACCCCAACTTTATGTGTTTAACCCCCACAAAATTGATTAACGGAAAGTACTGCAAGGTAGGTGCCGAGCACAGCTGGTCCCCAGCGGAAACTACACCCAATCAGGAGTGGTAGTTACACAGCTAGGTTGTGCAACTACTACTTCTGATTGGGCTAAGTCACTACACGCAGTCCTCTGCAGCTCACAAGCGGTACTTTAACTATGCATTTAAACTATTTGCATGGGTTAAACACATAGAGTTGGGTAGTCGCTAGTGTTAAAATGGCATGTACATGTAATTTGTCAATATTATGGCCCTTTAAAAATACATTTATCTCAAACATCAACACAATTTATTAACATAGATACCAGTAACAATGCAATCTGAGAATGTGCACTATCACTATAACTTTTGTGAAAGCGATATTTGCGCTCCACTGAGTAATACCAGCGCACGCAAAGTTACAAGTTAGGTGCAATGCGAAAGCGACCTCGCATTCACATTGCACAGATGCTTTGTGCTAAAGAGAGCACGTTTCTATAGGCTCCAATGGGAGCCTCGTTCTAATGCCATCAGACATGCCAGAGACCATAGCAAAGCGAATGGGGTAAGTCACGCAGTGATGGGCAGCAGATTGTTAAAGGACCAGTCAACACAGTAGATTTGCATAATCAACAAATGCAAGATAACAAGACAATGCAATAGCACTGAGTCTGAACTTCAAATGAGTAGTAAAAAAATTTCTGACAATTTTAAAAGTTATGTCTTTTTCCACTCCCCCTGTACCATGTGACAGCCATCAGCCAATCACAAATGCATACACGTACCATGTGACAGCCATCACTTATTCTTGCACATGCTCAGTAGGAGCTGGTGACTCAAAAAGTTTAAATATAAAAAAACTGTGCACATTTTGTTAATGGAAGTAATTGGAAAGCTGTTTAAAATGGCTGCTCTATCTGAATAATGAAAGTGTAATTTTGATTGAGTGTCCCTTTAATATATATGTATATGAATATATACATATATATTTATGCGTTTATATGTGTATGAAATCTAGCCCAAGTGTTTTATTTTTCTGGTAATAACTATTACAGTCAGGAAACAGCCTCAGTACAACTAATCTGACTTTTAATGAAGAATTAAATAAAAAAAGGTTTGTTATTAAAGTTGTCACAATTTTCAGAATACAAATATATTTATGTGAAACTGATATTTAGATGCCCACTGTTCCTTAACTGGTAGAGACAACTATTTAATTCTATTGGTTGACAAAGACATGCCTCCAAATGTTTGAGTATGAAAAGTAGCTTTACTAAAAAACAGGAAATTTAGTTTAAAATTAAAAAAAAATCTATAATATATTTTGAAACAGAATTGAATATTTTACCCCTTTAATACAGAAGGTGAAATTATTCCTTTTTCTAAAAACACTGAATGTTTGTTTAACATTAAGGGGCTTATTTATCAAAAGTCTGGCGGACCTGATCCGACAGTGCAGATCATGTCCGCCAGACCTCGCTGAATGCGGAGAGCAATATGTTCTCCGTATTCAGCACTGCACCAGCAGCTCTTGTGAGCTGCTGGTGCAACGCCGCCCCCTGCAGATTTGCGGTCAATCGGCCGCCAGCAGGGGGATGTCAATCAACCCGATCGTACTCGATCGGGTTGAATTGCGGCGATGTCTGTCCACCTGTTAAGAGCAGGCGGACAGGTTATGGAGCAGCGGTCTTTAGACCGCTTTTTCATAACTGGTGTTTCTGGCGAGCCTGAAGGGATAAATGGGCCCCTAATACTCACCATTATAGCTATAGATTTATCAGCTTCCATTATTCAAGGACAAAATACCATAATACACTAGAAACAAAGGTATAAAACTAGGCAGAATAAGGGTTAATCGTGTTATCAACCCAACTTACAAAATGGAAAAACAAAGCTAAGACTTGTTGACTTTATCGTCAGAGCTGGGAAAAAATGTTTTCTGATTCTTAATGAGTTGAAGATTTTAGTTTTACCCCAATAAGGACAATAAAATAAAAATACATTATCAATATAAAAAACAACAGCAGTTTAAAGACTAGAAAGAAAATATATATATATATATATATATATATATATATATATATATACAAATGAAGTGCTAAATCAAATGGTTCATTTAGTGTTACAAATGTATGATTTGTACTTTAGATGATTTGTACTATAGATCAGAGCTTGACAAATATGTTTAAAAATTTGGAGCCAGTAAGAATATTTGGGAGCCAGGCATATTTTTAGGAGCCAGACAGTTGGATTTGTATATAGATATATGGAGAATAATCCCAAAAGTTAGGAGCCAGGGGTAAAATGATAGGAGCCAGTGGCTCCCAGGCTCCTGGGTTTGTCGAGCCCTGCTATAGATTTATAAAGAAAAGAGTGTTAATAAACATTTTTCCAATATACCTTGCAGACAAACACATCACAAAATGGGCATTTGAACGTTAGAAGCTGTAGCACTCAGAAAAACTGATATGGCTCCATTTCACCTAGCGCACACAATATATAGATACCAAACTTGTTCTGCTTTGTCAAAAGGATTTTGAGCCCTGAAATTCACTGGGCCTCAAAGGGTCGAAGTACATTTTGGCAACAAAAAGGTTAACTGGAAAAGGTAATGTAACCTTACAACATGCAATGCCTACGCACCGAATAAATGCAAATCACTAATGTACACAAGGAGTTAATATATACGTGTATAGTAACACACGCGTGCAACTAAAAAATAGTGCAAATTCTTAACTTTTTATTTAAGCTCTGTATAAAAAGTTATCTTGGACTTATATACAGTAATTATTATTTAAATATATATACACATATAAACACACAAATATTTTGCACAGATGCGTTATACCTTACAGTACCATTTGTAGAGAAGATTTAAAGATAAAAAGTGTTATTTGCTTCAATTTTATCAACTAATATTAAAAAATTACATTTATTCTTAAAATTTTATATCTACTAATTCTGTTAGTTTATGGTATACACTCTACACAACATAATACAACATTAGTTTATGGTGCACTCTACACAACATAATACAACATTAGTTTATGGTATACACTCTACACAACATAATACAACATTAGTTTACACACACTACACAACATAATACAACATTAGTTTACACACACTACACAACATAATACAACATTAGTTTATGGTACACTCTACACAACGTAATACAACATTAGTTTATGGTATTCACTCTACACAACATAATACAACATTAGTTTACACACACTACACAACATAATACAACATTAGTTTACACACACTACACAACATAATACAACATTAGTTTATGGTATACACTCTACACAACATAATACAACATTAGTTTACACACACTACACAACATAATACAACATTAGTTTATGGTATACACTCTACACAACATAATACAACATTAGTTTATGGTATACACTCTACACAACATAATACAACATTAGTTTATGGTACACTCTACACAACATAATACAACATTAGTTTATGGTATACACTCTACACAACATAATACAACATTAGTTTACACACACTACACAACATAATACAACATTAGTTTATGGTATACACTCTACACAGCGTAATACAACATTAGTTTATGGTATTCACTCTACACAACGTAATACAACATTAGTTTATGGTATTCACTCTACACAACATAATACAACATTAGTTTATGGTACACTCTACACAACGTAATACAACATTAGTTTATGGTATTCACTCTACACAACGTAATACAACATTAGTTTATGGTATACACTCTACACAACATAATACACCATTAGTTTATGGTATTCACTCTACACAACGTAATACAACATTAGTTTATGGTACACTCTACACAACATAATACATTAGTTTATGGTATACACTCTACACAACATAATACACCATTAGTTTATGGTATACACTCTACACAACGTAATACAACATTAGTTTATGGTATACACTCTACACAACGTAATACATTAGTTTATGGTATACACTCTACACAACATAATACACCATTAGTTTATGGTATACACTCTACACAACGTAATACAACATTAGTTTATGGTATACACTCTACACAACGTAATACAACATTAGTTTATGGTACACTCTACACAACATAATACAACATTAGTTTATGGTACACTCTACACAACGTAATACAACATTAGTTTATGGTATACACTCTACACAACGTAATACAACATTAGTTTATGGTATACACTCTACACAACGTAATACAACATTAGTTTATGGTATACACTCTACACAACGTAATACAACATTAGTTTATGGTATACACTCTACACAACGTAATACAACATTAGTTTATGGTATATACTCTACACAACGTAATACAACATTAGTTTATGGTATATACTCTACACAACGTAATACAACATTAGTTTATGGTACACTCTACACAACGTAATACAACATTTGTTTATGGTACACTCTACACAATGTAATACAACATTAGTTTATGGTATACACTCTACACAACATAATACACCATTAGTTTATGGTATACACTCTACACAACGTAATACAACATTAGTTTATGGTATACACTCTACACAACATAATACACCATTAGTTTATGGTATACACTCTACACAACGTAATACAACATTAGTTTATGGTATACACTCTACACAACGTAATACATTAGTTTATGGTATACACTCTACACAACATAATACACCATTAGTTTATGGTATACACTCTACACAACGTAATACAACATTAGTTTATGGTATACACTCTACACAACGTAATACAACATTAGTTTATGGTACACTCTACACAACATAATACAACATTAGTTTATGGTACACTCTACACAACGTAATACAACATTAGTTTATGGTATACACTCTACACAACGTAATACAACATTAGTTTATGGTATACACTCTACACAACGTAATACAACATTAGTTTATGGTATACACTCTACACAACGTAATACAACATTAGTTTATGGTATACACTCTACACAACGTAATACAACATTAGTTTATGGTATATACTCTACACAACGTAATACAACATTAGTTTATGGTATATACTCTACACAACGTAATACAACATTAGTTTATGGTACACTCTACACAACGTAATACAACATTTGTTTATGGTACACTCTACACAATGTAATACAACATTAGTTTATGGTATATACTCTACACAACATAATACAACATTAGTTTATGGTATACACTCTACACAACATAATACAACATTAGTTTACACACACTACACAACATAATACAACATTAGTTTACACACACTACACAACATAATACAACATTAGTTTATGGTACACTCTACACAACATAATACAACATTAGTTTATGGTATACACTCTACACAACATAATACAACATTAGTTTATGGTATACACTCTACACAACATAATACAACATTAGTTTATGGTACACTCTACACAACATAATACAACATTAGTTTATGGTACACACACTACACAATATAATACAAAATTAGTTTATGGTACACACACTACACAACATAATACAACATTAGTTTATGGTACACTCTACAGAACAGAATAAAACACGTTAGTATATGTTACACACTCTACACAACATAATACAATATATGGTACACACTCTATTACAACATAATACAACATTAGTTTATGGTACAAACTGCACATCATACAGCATATTAGTTTATGGTACACACTACACAACATAATACAACACATTAGTTTATGTTACACACTACACTACACAAAATAATACAACACATTAGTTTATGGTACACACTACACTACAGAATACAACACATTAGTTTATGGTACAAACTAAACAACAGAATACAGCATATTAGTTTATGGTACAAACTACACAACAGAATACAAGACATTAGTTTATGGTACAAACTACACAACAGAATACAACATATTAGTTTATGGTACAAACTACACAACAGAATACAACACATTAGTTTATGGTACAAACTACACAACAGAATACAAGATATTAGTTTATGATACAAACTACACAACAGAATACAACACATTACTTTATGGTACAAACTACACAACAGAATACAACATATTAGTTTATGGTACAAACTACACAACAGAATACAACACATTAGTTTATGGTACAAACTACACAACAGAATACAACACAATAGTTTATGGTACAAACTACACAACAGAATACAACATATTAGTTTATGGTACAAACTACACAACAGTATACAACATATTAGTTTATGGTACAAACTACACAACAGAATACAACATATTAGTTTATGGTACAAACTACACAACAGAATACAACACATTAGTTTATGGTACAAACTACACAACAGAATACAACACAATAGTTTATGGTACAAACTACACAACATAATACAACATTAGTTTATGGTACAAACTACACAACAGAATACAACATATTAGTTTATGGTACAAACTACACAACAGAATACAACACATTAGTTTATGGTACAAACTACACAACAGAATACAACATATTAGTTTATGGTACAAACTACACAACAGAATACAGCATATTAGTTTATGGTACAAACTACACAACAGAATATAACACATTAGTTTATGGTACAAACTACACAACAGAATACAGCATATTAGTTTATGGTACAAACTACACAACATAATACAACATTAGTTTATGGTACAAACTACACAACAGAATACAACATATTAGTTTATGGTACAAACTACACAACAGAATACAAGATATTAGTTTATGGTACAAACTACACAACAGAATACAACATATTAGTTTATGGTACAAACTACACAACAGAATACAACATATTAGTTTATGGTACAAACTACACAACAGAATACAACATATTAGTTTATGGTACAAACTACACAACAGAATACAACACATTAGTTTATGGTACAAACTACACAACAGAATACAGCATATTAGTTTATGGTACAAACTACACAACATAAAACAAGATATTAGTTTATGGTACATACTACACAACAGAATAAACCATATTAGTTTATGGTACAAACTACACAACATAATACAACATTAGTTTATGGTACAAACTACACAACAGAATACAACACATTAGTTTATAGTACAAACTACACAACAGAATACAACATATTAGTCTATGGTACAAACTACACAAAAGAATACAGCATATTAGTTTATGGTACAAACTACACAACATAATACAACATTAGTTTATGGTACAAACTACACAACAGAATACAACACATTAGTTTATGGTACAAACTACACAACAGAATACAACATATTAGTTTATGGTACAAACTACACAACAGAATACACCACATTAGTGTATGGTACACACTACACAACAGAATACACCACATTAGTGTATGGTACAAACTACACAACAGAATACAACATATTAGTTTATGGTACAAACTACACAACATAATACAAGATATTAGTTTATGGTACATACTACACAACAGAATAAACCATATTAGTTTATGGTACAAACTACACAACATAATACAACATTAGTTTATGGTACACACTGCACAACAGAATACAACACATTAGTTTATGTTACAAACTACACAACAGAATACAGCATATTAGTTTATGGTACAAACTACACAACAGAATACAACATATTAGTTTATGGTACAAACTACACAACAGAATGCAACACATTAGTTTATGGTACAAACTACACAACAGAATACAACATATTAGTTTATGGTACAAACTACACAACAGAATACAACATATTAGTTTATGGTACAAACTACACAACAGAATACCACATATTAGTTTATGGTACAAACTACACAACATAATACAACATTAGTTTATGGTACAAACTACACAACAGAATACAACACATTAGTTTATGGTACAAACTACACAACAGAATACAACATATTAGTTTATGGTACAAACTACACAACAGAATACAGCATATTAGTTTATGGTACAAACTACACAACATAATACAACATTAGTTTATGGTACAAACTACACAACAGAATACAACACATTAGTTTATGGTACAAACTACACAACAGAATACAACACATTAGTTTATGGTACAAACCACACAACAGAATACAACACATTAGTTTATGGTACACACTACACAACAGAATACAACATATTAGTTTATGGTATAAACTACACAACAGAATACAACATATTAGTTTATGGTACAAACTACACAACAGAATACACCACATTAGTGTATGGTACAAACTACACAACAGAATACAGCATATTAGTTTATGGTACAAACTACACAACATAATACAACATTAGTTTATGGTACACACTACAGAACAGAATACACCACATTAGTTTATGGTACAAACTACACAACAGAATACAACATATTAGTTTATGGTACAAACTACACAACATAATACAACATTAGTTTATGGTACACACTACAGAACAGAATACACCACATTAGTGTATGGTACAAACTACACAACAGAATACAACACATTAGTTTATGGTACAGACTACACAACAGAATACAAGATATTAGTTTATGGTACAGACTACACAACAGAATACAAGATATTAGTTTATGGTACACACTACACAACAGAATACACCACATTAGTGTATGGTACAAACTACACAACAGAATACAACACATTAGTTTATGGTACAGACTACACAACAGAATACAAGATATTAGTTTATGGTACACACTACACAACATAATACAACACATTATTTTATGGTACAAACTACACAACAGAATACAGCATATTAGATTAAGGTGCACATTTTACACAACATTATACAAACATTTCCATATCCTATCAGTTATACATATTTGTTCCTCTATACTTCTCACCAGCAGGCTTGGGAGCTACACAAAACAACACACAGCTACACGTGCCTTACCTTCAAAAAAGCGTTGCAAAGCCTCTGTCTCATCCACAACCTCCATATCTCTGTCCTAGAGGTGCTGCTGTGTACTAGAGAGTTATTGCCATGAAGCAGAAGTAGTTTGTACCGCTGACACAACACAAAGCCTCTCCCCTGCCAACTCCAAAACGGTTTACTAAGGTGCCCAGGTTGCTCAGGCTCCTCACACAAGTCTGGGGCTCTATCGTTGTGTATCTGCTCCTCTCCCCCTGTTCTCACTCACTGGGGTGGATCAGTGTAACTGCAGCGGATCAAACAACGTGTATCTCTTTCTCCCCTTCTTCCTCAGGGACTTTCAGAGCTGGGTAGTGTCAGGTCTAGCTCAGCACTTGTGTTTCAGGTCCTCACTGCTTTAGCTCTGGGGATGCTCCAGCAACTGATGCGCAGCTCCTCCACCTGGCCGCTCCGCGCAATTACAGGATGCTCAAATTATATGAAGTGAATCGCCTAGTTATTTCTATTTATATGAAACCAAATGTTACATATAACTTAAAAACTCACGTGTGTTGTCTATAAATGTGTGTTTTAATAGTATTTGTAGCATTAAACAATTGTTTTACAATTATTAAATTATTAATAAAAAGAGCTAAGATAAAATTGTTTTTATTCAACAAACTTTTGTTATTATGTTTTAATTCTTCAATAAGTTGAGTGATTATTTGTTAAGTAATTTGAAGGCAGATTTATCACAATTGCGTGTATTTTGCAACAAACTGCACCCAATACATCCTTATATATATAAATAAGTGAATTCTCATACGGCTAGATTAACGGCTAGATTTAGAGTTTTGTCGGTAACGACCCGCGTAGCTAACGCTGGCTTTTTTCTGGCCGCACCTTTAAAATAACTCTGGTATTGAGAGTCCACAGAATGGCTGCGTTAGGCTCCAAAAAAGGAGAGTAGAGCATATTTAACGCAACTTCAACTCTCGATACCAGAGTTGCTTACGGACGCGGCCAGCCTAAAAAACGTGCTCGTGCACGATTCCCCAATAGAAAACAATGGGGCTGTTTGACCTGAAAAAAAACCTAACACCTGCAAAAAAGCCGCGTTCAGCTCCTAACGCAGCCCCATTGTTGTCTATGGGGAAACACTTCCTACGTCTGCACCTAACACCCTAACATGTACCCCGAGTCTAAACACCCCTAACCTTACACTTAGGGGTTAATCCATTTATTAGAATAGCGGTGAGCTCCAGTCGGCAGATTAGGGGTTAATGTTTGAAGTTAGGTGTCGGCGATGTTAGGGAGGGCAGATTAGGGGTTAATACTATTTATTATAGGGTTAGTGAGGCGGATTAGGGGTTAATAACTTTATTATAATAGCGGTGCAGTCCGCTCGGCAGATTATGGGTTAATAAGTGTAGGCAGGTGGAGGCGACGTTGTGGGGGGCAGATTTGGGGTTAATAAATATATTATAGGGCTCGGCGGTGTTAGGGGCAGCAGATTAGGGGTACATAAGGATAACGTAAATAGCGTCGCTTTGCGGTCGGCAGATTAGGGGTTAATAAGTGTAGGCAGGTGGAGGCGACGTTGTGGGGGGCAGGTTAGGGGTTAATAAATATAATACAGGGGTGTTAGGGGCAGCAGATTAGGGGTACATAAGGATAACGTAGGTGGCGGTCGGGAGATTAGGGGTTAAAAAAATTTAATCGAGTGGCGGCGATGTGCGGGACCTCGGTTTAGGGGTACATAGTTAGTTTTTGGGTGTTAGTGTACTTTAGAGCACAGTAGGTAAGAGCTTTATGAACCGGCGTTAGCCCAGAAAGCTCTTAACTACTGACTTTTTTCTGCGGCTGGAGTTTTGTCGTTAGAATTCTAACGCTCACTTCAAACACGACTCTAAATACCGGAGTTAGGAAGATCCCATTGAAAAGATAGGATACGCAATTGACGTAAGGGGATCTGCGGTATGGAAAAGTCACGGCTGAAAAGTGAGCGTTAGACCCTTTTTTGACTGACTCCAAATACCGGCGGTAGCCTAAAACCAGCGTTAGGAGCCTCTAGGCCTTAGAGTTTTGTCGGTAACGACCCGCGTAGCTAACGCTGGCTTTTTTCTGGCTGCACCTTTTAAATAACTCTGGTATTGAGAGTCCACAGAATGGCTGTGTTAGGCTCCAAAAAAGGAGCGTAGAGCATATTTAACGCCACTTCAACTCTCGATACCAGAGTTGCTTACGGACGTGGCCAGCTTCAAAAACGTGCTCATGCACGATTCCCCCATAGGAAACAATGGGGCTGTTTGACCTGAAAAAAAACCTAACACCTGCAAAAAAGCCGCGTTCAGCTCCTAACGCAGCCCCATTGTTTGCTATGGGGAAATACTTCCTACGTCTGCACCTAACACTCTAACATGTACCCCGAGTCTAAACACCCCTAACCTTACTCTTATTAACCCCTAATCTGCCGCCCCCGCTATCGCTGACCCCTGCATATTATTATTAACCCCTAATCAGCCGCTCCGTAAACCGCCGCTACTTACATTATCCCTATGTACCCCTAATCTGCTGCCCTAACATCGCCGACCCCTATATTATATTTATTAACCCCTAATCTGCCCCCCACAACGTCGCCTCCACCTGCCTACACTTATTAACCCCTAATCTGCCGAGCGGACCGCACCGCTATTATAATAAAGTTATTAACCCCTAATCCGCCTCACTAACCCTATAATAAATAGTATTAACCCCTAATCTGCCCTCCCTAACATCGCCGACACCTAACTTCAAACATTAACCCCTAATCTGCCGACTGGAGCTCACCGCTATTCTAATAAATGTATTAACCCCTAAAGCTAAGTCTAACCCTAACACTAACACCCCCCCTAAATTAAATATAATTTAAATCTAACGAAATTAATGAACTCTTATTAAATAAATTATTCCTATTTAAAGCTAAATACTTACCTGTAAAATAAATCCTAATATAGCTACAATATAAATTATAATTATATTATAGCTATTTTAGGATTTATATTTATTTTACAGGTAACTTTGTATTTATTTTAACCAGGTACAATAGCTATTAAATAGTTAAGAACTATTTAATAGCTAAAATAGTTAAAATAATTACAAATTTACCTGTAAAATAAATCCTAACCTAAGTTACAATTAAACCTAACACTACACTATCAATAAATAAATTAAATAAAATACCTACAATTACCTACAATTAAACCTAACACTACACTATCAATAAATGAATTAAATACAATATCTACAAATAAATACAATTAAATAAACTAACTAAAGTACAAAAAATAAAAAAGAACTAAGTTACAAAAAATAAAAAAATATTTACAAACATTAGAAAAATATTACAACAATTTTAAACTAATTACACCTACTCTAAGCCCCCTAATAAAATAAAAAAGCCCCCCAAAATAAAAAAATGCCCTACCCTATTCTAAATTACAAAAGTTCAAAGCTCTTTTACCTTACCAGCCCTGAACAGGGCCCTTTGCGGGGCATGCCCCAAGAAATTCAGCTCTTTTGCCTGTAAAAAAACACATACAATACCCCCCCCAACATTACAACCCACCACCCACATACCCCTAATCTAACCCAAATCCCATTAAATAAACCTAACACTAAGCCCCTGAAGATGTTCCTACCTTGTCTTCACCTCACCGGGTATCACACCGATCCGTCCTGGCTCCGATATCTTCATCCAACTCAAGCGGGGGCTAGACATCCATCATCCAACGGCTGAAGAAGTCCAGAAGAGGGTCCAAAGTCTTCATCCTATCCAGGAAGAAGAGTGGATCCGGACAGGCAACCATCTTCTTCCAAGCGGCATCTTCTATCTTCATCCGATGAGGACCGGCTCCATCGTGAAGACCTCCAGCGCGGACCCATCTTCTTCCAGCGACGTCCAACTGAAGAATGACGGTTCCTTTAAGGGACGTCATCCAAGATGGCGTCCCTCGAATTCCGATTGGCTGATAGGATTCTATCAGCCAATCGGAATTAAGGTAGGAAAATTCTGATTGGCTGATGGAATCAGCCAATCAGAATCAAGTTCAATCCGATTGGCTGATTCAATCAGGCAATCAGATTGAGCTTGCATTCTATTGGCTGATCGGAACAGCCAATAGAATGCGAGCTCAATCTGATTGGCTGATCGGATCAGCCAATCGGATTGAACTTGATTCTGATTGGCTGATTCCATCAGCCAATCAGAATTTTCCTACCTTAATTCCGATTGGCTGATAGAATCCTATCAGCCAATCGGAATTCGAGGGACGCCATCTTGGATGACGTCCCTTAAAGGAACCGTCATTCTTCAGTTGGACGTCACCGGAAAAAGATGGGTCCGCGCTGGAGGTCTTCACGATGGAGCCGGTCCTCATCGGATGAAGATAGAAGATGCCGCTTGGAAGAAGATGGTTGCCTGTCCGGATCCACTCTTCTTCCTGGATAGGATGAAGACTTTGGACCCTCTTCTGGACTTCTTCAGCCGTTGGATGATGGATGTCTAGCCCCCGCTTGGGTTGGATGAAGATATCGGAGCCAGGACGGATCGGTGTGATACCCGGTGAGGTGAAGACAAGGTAGGAACATCTTCAGGGGCTTAGTGTTAGGTTTATTTAAGGGGATTTGGGTTAGATTAGGGGTATGTGGGTGGTGGGTTGTAATGTTGGGGGGGGGTATTGTATGTGTTTTTTTACAGGCAAAAGAGCTGAATTTCTTGGGGCATGCCCCGCAAAGGGCCCTGTTCAGGGCTGGTAAGGTAAAAGAGCTTTAAACTTTTGTAATTTAGAATAGGGTAGGGCATTTTTTTTATTTGGGGGGGCTTTGTTATTTTATTAGGGGGCTTAGAGTAGGTGTAATTAGTTTAAAATTGTTGTAATATTTTTCTAATGTTTGTAAATATTTTTTTATTTTTGTAACTTAGTTCTTTTTTATTTTTTGTACTTTAGTTAGTTTATTTAATTGTATTTATTTGTAGATATTGTATTTAATTCATTTATTGATAGTGTAGTGTTAGGTTTAATTGTAGGTAATTGTAGGTATTTTATTTAATTTATTTATTGATTGTGTAGTGTTAGGTTTAATTGTAACTTAGGTTAGGATTTATTTTACAGGTAAATTTGTAATTATTTTAACTATTTTAGCTATTAAATAGTTCTTAACTATTTAATCGCTATTGTACCTGGTTAAAATAAATACAAAGTTACCTGTAAAATAAATATAAATCCTAAAATAGCTATAATATAATTATAATTTATATTGTAGCTATATTAGGGTTTATTTTACAGGTAAGTATTTAGCTTTAAATAGGAATAATTTATTTAATAAGAGTTAATTTATTTCGTTAGATTTAAATTATATTTAACTTAGGGGGGTGTTAGGGTTAGGGTTAGACTTAGCTTTAGGGGTTAATCCATTTATTACAGTAGCGGCGAGATTCGGTCGGCAGATTAGGGGTTAATAATTGAAGTTAGGTGTCGGCGATGTTAGGGAGGGCAGATTAGGGGTTAATACTATTTATTATAGGAGGATAGAAAAACAAGGGGCGCCAACATAGTGTGAATCAGTTTGGAAATGTTTCCAAGACTTGCTGAAACATTGGAAACTCGTTTGGAAACAAGGCTGATCGTGTGAGCAGCTACCCTTTTGGGATAAACAACACAGCCCTTTGGACTTCCACAGTGGCGATCCAGCTCACCAGACGACACACAGCCGACTCCATCTACCTCATCTGACCCACCCACAGGTCTCCCGGGTGAGACCCCCAGCGTACTGACTGCTGGTCCTGAATGTCAGCCTGCCTGTATGCACCCAGTTGGTTCTAGGTGCCACTCCACTTGTGAGTAGATTTTATTATAACTACTGTTATACAGTTTTCCAAACTGATTCACACTATGTTGGCGCCCCTTGTTTTTCTATCATCCTAGATTTCCTGATTCATCACACCTTGGATTCAAGCGGAGCAAGCCATTTGTTTTGATCCTTTGAACTTTTGTTCTTTATATATCCTTTACATTGAATTTGGACTTTTTATCTCTGAACACTTATCACATATTGGACTTTTCAGTTTTTTGAGTTTAATCAAATTCAACTGTTCACATATTTTGTTGCAAGTCTTTAGTTCTTTGCAATATTCCAACTGATTTTTTGTTTAGGTATCACAATTGTTTCATGATTTTTTTGCTTATGTATCACAATTGTTTCAAGTCTTACGGTTTGTAACAAGTCACACATTCTCCTTTGATTAACAAGATTTCACTCAATCATATACACATATACACCTCTACTCTCACATACTTATCTGTCACGGTTCAACTCACACGATACCAGAGGAATTTCATTCACATCAACACAATTTTTATCAATACTACAGCGCGTCCCCTTAGTTTTTTCTTATAGAAAATACTTCTATACTATTTATTATAGGGTTATTGAGGCGGGAGTGAGGCGGATTAGGGGTTAATAACTTTATTATAGTAGCGGTGCGGTCCGCTCGGCAGATTAGGGGTTAATAAGTGTAGGCAGGTGGAGGCGACATTGAGGGGGGCAGATTAGGGGTTAATAAATATAATATAGGGGTCGGCGGTGTTAGGGGCAGCAGATTAGGGGTACATAAGTATAACGTAGGTGGCGGTCGGCAGATTAGGGGTTAATTATTGTAGGTAGCTGGTGGCGACGTTGTGGGGGGCAGGTTAGGGGTTAATAAATATAATATAGGGGTCGGCGGTGTTAGGGGCAGCAGATTAGGGGTACATAAGTATAACGTAGGTGGCGGTCGGCAGATTAGGGGTTAAAAATTTTTAATTGAGTGGCGGTGATGTGGGGGGACCTCGGTTTAGGGGTACATAGGTAGTTTATGGGTGTTAGTGTACTTTAGAGCACAGTAGTTAAGAGCTTTATGAACCGTCGTTAGCCCAGAAAGCTCTTAACTACTGACTTTTTTCTGCGGCTGGAGTTTTGTCGTTAGAATTCTAACGCTCACTTCAGCCACGACTCTAAATACCGGAGTTAGAAAGATCCCATTGAAAAGATAGGATACGCAATTGACGTAAGGGGATCTGCGGTATGGAAAAGTCGCGGCTGAAAAGTGAGCGTTAGACCCTTTCCTGACTGACTCCAAATACCGGCGGTAGCCTAAAACCAGCGTTAGGAGCCTCTAACGCTGGTTTTCACGGCTACCGCCAAACTCCAAATCTAGGCCAGGATACGCAATTGACGTAAGGGGATCTGCGGTATGGAAAAGTCGCGGCTGAAAAGTGTGCGTTAGACCCTTTCCTGACTGACTCCAAATACCGGCAGTAGCTTAAAACCAGCGTTAGGAGCCTCTAACGCTGGTTTTCACGGCTACCGCCAAACTCTAAATCTAGGCTATAGAAAATAAACTATTTTCCATTGGATAAAAGCTGCCAACTCTGCTGCAACAAAATCTTTTTATTGGACTTGCCAGCTGATGTATGATATCAAATTGATGCTCTGAATAAGAATGAAAGGGATTTGAAACACAACATTTTTCTTTTGTCATTATGACAGAGCATAGCATTTTTTTTATTGTCAAATTTGCTTTGATCCCATGATATGAATCATGAAAGAAAACATTTGGGTTTCATATCCCTTTAACACATTTATCTAAAGTCAAAATTAAACTTCCATGATTCAGACAGAACATGCAATTATAAGAAACTTTCCAAATAACTTCCATTACCAATTCGTACAGTCTTTTTATAGGCACATTTTCTGAGCAACAAAAGCTCCTACTGAGCATGTGCAGGAATGCACAGTGCATAGATACTGTATATGCATTTTGAGATTGGCTAATGGCTGTCACATGATGCAAGGGGAAGGAAAATGGAAATAACTTTAAAAATTGTCAGAAAAAAAATCTACTACTCATTCAGTCCTTTTGCATTTTTATTATGAATTTGTTGATTATGCAATTCTACTATATTTAATTGTCCTTAATGTGTTCTAATACATGATATCGCTCACAGCACACAAAAACTGCTATAAATACGGAAAAGTAACCATTATATGCACAACACACATGCAATTGTTTAATATCTTCATTACGGTTTTGTTATGTTACAGCTGTCTCCCTATTTAAAACCATATTTGTTGCTGCAATCCGATAGACGCAAATGAGGTGTTGCCATTGGGCATTCTGGAGACATGGTTGGGATTTTTTTTTTACCAGAAACAGGACTCAAGATGTGGGATTTTTATTGGTTGTGTGTAGTATCTTGTCCCACGGTCGTGTCTCACCATCTTAAAACTTGCGCGGTTGTCTTAAAATTGTATTTTTTAGATTTTTTTATGTATTTGTTAGAAGGGTTTATAGAGGGCAGCATTTTTAATCGTTTTAATTTTTTATTTTTTTTTTAAATAGTTTTGTGATGATGGTTTCCAGGGGAGTAACTAAACGTCTCTGGGCCCCAAATTAAGCCTGTGGCCCCTTTTCTTTCTGTTTGCAATCAGCAGAATCAGAGCTGGAACCCACATAGGAGCAGACTAGGCTGTGCTAGAGGATATAGACTTGCACAGCCTTCCTGTACAAATATGGCAGCAGGTTTTATTGTACAGCAACACTGTGACGACCATTTTGGAAACCCTGCCACCATATTTGTAATGGCAAATCCGCATACTTTCCTTAAAGGGATATGAAACCCAAAATTTCTCTTTCATGATTCAAATAGAGCATACGATTTTAAACATCTTTCTAATCAGCTCTCAACATACTACCAGTCTCCCACTCCCTCAAAAGCTCACAATCAGCCAAAACCCACATAGCCATACATTTAGCTCTTTTGCCCCTGTTACAGAGGAAGAAGTTTCTGCCCTTATACTGTCCTCTCACCTCACTACTTGTCCCCTCTACCCCATCCCCTCACAACTACTCCCTCCCTTTCTTTTCTACCTTTACCCCTATACTCACACACATCTTGAACCTCTCCCTCAGCACTGGTATATCTCCCTCATCTCTGAAACATGCACTGGTCACACCTATCCTCAAAAAACCTTCTCTCGATGCAACCTCCCCATCCAACTACCGTGCTATTTCCCTACTCCCTCTTGCCTTAAAGCTTCTCGAAAAGCTAGTATATGCATGTCAATCCCATTTCCTTAGACTAAACTCCCTCCTTGACCCACTGCAATCTGGATTTCACCCCCATCACTCCACAGAGAAAGCAATTGTTAAGGTTACCAACGACCTACTTACAGCAAAATCAAAAGGCCACTTCTCTCTGCTTATCCTCCTTGATCTGTCTGCAGCCTTTGACACAGTCGACCACCCTCTTTTGCTCCATACCCTCCAATCTCTCGGCATCTGCGACACAGCTCTCTCTAGGTTTTCTTCCTATCTATCTAACCAGTGTAGCCTTCTCTGGGGCATCCTCTGTCCCGTTACCTCTTTCTGTTGGGGTACTGCAAGGCTCTGTCCTCGGTCCCCTTCTCTTCTCAAACTACACATCCTCATTAGGTTCCTTAGTAAAGTCCCACGGGTTTCATTATCATTTGTTCTGCACCAGAACTATCTCCTTCTTTGCTAACCCATGTCACTAACTTTCTCTCTCATATCTCATCTTGGATGTCCTCTCACTACCTCAAGCTAAATCTCTCCAAAACTGAGCTCCTTATTTTCCACCCTTCTTCCAAAATCTCCACCCCCCATGTCTCTATAACTGTTGATAACTCTACCATTACCCCAACCTAACATGCCCAATGTCTTGGGGTCACACTTGACTCAGATCTTTCTTTCACCCCTCACATTCAGGCCATGGATAAATCCTGCCGATTCTACCTTAAAAACATCTCTAAAATTAGACATTTCCTTACACAAGACACAACTAAGATTTTAATCCACTCTCTCATCCTTTCCCTCCTCGACTACTGCAACTCCATCCTCTCTGGTCTCCCTAGCTGCCGCCTAGCTTCTTTACAATCCATAATGAATGTCTCTGTTCACTGTGAGTCCCAATGAGTGAGTCCCAGTAAGTCTTTTGAAAAAGCCCTTGTTGGCGAAACATGTTAAAAGGGAGACAGGAAGGGAATCCTGTATTTTAACTAGTCAGCGATAGCCTAAACCGTCCGAAAATTAATCAGATAACAGTACCGTAGAAATCTGGGGTTTAGCCTCGATTAGGATAGGCAAAATCACATTATGCAGTTCAATCCGATTGGGACTCACGGTGAACATCCATTTTTTTATTTCAAATGTTTGTTAGTATAAAACGCTAGTGCATTAATATTTGGTAAAGATAGTAAATACTATATTTAAGCATTGGCAGCACAAAGCCAAACATAACGACCAAGCAATACTTTAAGCCGTAAACAACAGGCACAGTGATTCAGCAGGTCGAGTGCAGACTGATTCTTATTATATAGAAACTCTATGTTACTTTGCAGAGGCACCTAGCTCATTATATTCAAACGCTAATAATATAGCTAACGTGAATTATTTTGATTTAGTCAGTATACATCCGGCAATGCTACTCGTGCAAATTGTTAGTAAACCTGAACAATTGTGACTTAGTAATATTTCAATATTACAATATTTCAAGCTGCCAATCTTAGGCAAAGGGATTTGGTGGGCGGTTGGTAGATCCATTTTAACCACACAGACATTATAGTTTACTATGCAGAGACATCTAACTCAGCTGTAACCAACACCCGGTAATATAACTA
Organism: Bombina bombina; assembly: GCF_027579735.1. Classification (NCBI taxonomy): domain Eukaryota; kingdom Metazoa; phylum Chordata; class Amphibia; order Anura; family Bombinatoridae; genus Bombina; species Bombina bombina. Next base: position 184,366,020 of record NC_069505.1, read on the forward strand.
GATGTGCCATACTTTGATTTAGTCAGCTAACCGAATATTTTTAAACATCAGTCACTGCTTAGTAGATAATTGGCTGATGCCACTAATGTGACCTGCAAGTGAGCTCGAATAATTTACCTGTGAAATCACGTTTGTACCAATAATAGTACACACAGTGTACCATCCATATGGCTACAGACCTAAGAATGAATCAAATACTTTGTGTAACAATGATTACTTATTGAAAAAATGCAGTTACTATGTTGCATAATCATGATAGATTCATTTTGTTAAATATACAAGCAAATGATACTACTATTATACTGTGGATCCCCTCGGTGCTATTACTCTCAACTAGACTTGTGCGCGGTGAAAAAAATTTGTTTCGGTTAGTTTCGGATCAATTCGGATGTTTTTGAATTTCGTTTTCGGATCAATTCGAATTCGGATACATTCAAATGCATTTGTTTCGGTTTCGTTCGGATTCATTTGGATTCAAATAAATTCGGATGTATTCGGATGTATTCGGTTCGGATTCGATTCGTAAATTCGGAAGTTCGCTATGTGTTAGGTGGGATGTGCTGTGTATTAGACTAGTATTATGTACTGTAATATTAGGTGCAACCCATAGCAGAGTGATATAACCTAATATACAGTACAATACTAGTGTAATTGTTATTAGTCCATGGCCATCCGAATGTTACGAATAAATCCAAACTAATTCGGATTTATTCGTTAGATTCGGTGCTACGGTAATTCAGAAATTCAAATCGATCCGAATCTCCGAATTTGACAAATTCGTCCGAATTTAAATTCAGAACGAAACGAAACGCACATGTCTACTCTCAACATCAATTTATCCTAATCCCAGTGAATCACCTTAAAACTATACATGTGCGATTCGGTTCGGTTCGATTCGGAAATTCGCAAAATTCTGTAAATTTGGCGATTCGGATTGAACCGAATTTCCGAATTAAAATAGTGCCGAATCTACCGAATAAATCCGAATTACTTCGGATTTATTCGGATTTATTCGGTAGATTCGGATGGCCATGGATTACACTAGTATTGTACAGTATATTAGGTTATATCACTCTGCTATGGGTTACACCTAATATACAGTACATAATACTAGTCTAATCCCACCTAACACTTAACGGAATTCCGAATTTCCGAACCAAATCGAACCGAATCCAGCCGAATTTATTCGAATCCGAATGAATCCGAAACAAATCCGAACCGAATTTATTCGAATCCGAATGAATCCAAAACAAATCCGAACCGAATTGATTCAAATTTTTCCAAATTCGAATTGCTCCGAACCGAAATTAAAAAAAATCCGAATCGATCCGAACCAAACCGAATTTTATCTGCATGCACATGTCTACTTAAAACATATGTACACGCCATAATAATTTCCCAACACTATTGGTATATCTGACAAGTTGTCAGTCATTTATTAAAATTGGTGTAAAGAGATACCTTTATATAGTGTGTGGAATAACAAATGTACTAACATATGTGACCAAACATCACGGTAATATTTGTACTCTATAGTGGATATAGAGTTTAGACTATCTTGCTGCAACTGTTTTTAAATTTACTGTAACCCATTTTAAAGGTCATAATAAAGTTTAAATTTTAAAATTTTGCATACTCATACATGTGTGGACTCTCCAATCGAGGGAAGAGTGCTATAATAGTATCCTAGTCAACTTCTATGTTGAAAATGTTCTTATATGGACAACTGTAAAAAACAGAAACAAAGGCGCCACATGTGTAGATCAATGGATACCAAGATGTAAATCTGGACAAGACACAGGATACTCACAAACGTGAAGGCACTCTCTTGTGCCTGTTAGAGGCAGGCTGGTATTCTAAACAGCAAACCAGCTGGCTGTGTAAACGAATCCCCGTCGTGATGTCCTGGAAAGATGGATGTCCTGCAAGGCAGTCCTTGCCTGGATAGTGTCCTAGAGGTTGGAACAGGGAGAAAGGCTAGACAGCCTCTGGGTTACTTAGAAGAGATTGATGCACACACCAGACTTAGTGAATCATAAAACTAGCATTTATTATACAAAATAAAATAGCCAGTAATGTAGCACATTACAGCTGGTGTGTTAAAATCAAATCTCTTATGGTATATAGAGAAATAAAGCGACGCGTTTCTCGGGAGTGACCCCGTTTCCTCAGGCTTGTATGCTCTATCTATGTCTTAATCACCCTTAAATAGGCCTAAGTAACCACATGTTCACAATAAACACTCCCCTTCCTTCCTTTAATTAAACCAATCAGAACCTTCCTTTCCCCCCACTCCCACTTGTTGCAGTGATTAGTAATTATTTGCTAGATAAATTTCTCATTAACAATATACTGTTTATTCCCTCTTATTCTTGTTATATATACACAGGTGATCGTGAGATTTATTAACAAACTTGTTTTTGCGATCGTGTAGAAAGTTACAACCGGGATTATATAAACAGATGATGTGATGTATGTCTGACCCACCAATGATAACGAAGAACTATGGGGCTTGTCTTAAAATCTGAATCCGATTGGTGGGAGTCTATTTAATCATAAACTACATTTCCCATGATTCCTTTAAACTCATTTTGTGTGATCATATAGAGAGTTACAACCGGGATTATATAAAACCACCATTTAATCATAAACTACATTTCCCATGTTTCCTGTGAACTCATTTTGTGTGATCTTATAGAGAGTTGCAACCGGAATTATATAAACAAATCATGTGATGTATGTCTAAACCACCAATAGTAATGAAGAACTATGGGGCTTGTCTAAAAGTCTGAATCCGGTTGGTTGGAGTCTATTTGTTGATGAACAACATTTCCCATGATTCCTGTGAATTCCTTTTGTGGGTGTGAACCGCACCGGTTTTGTATCCACCGCCATCAGCATCACAGATAGTGATTTTCATTGCTCAATAAAGGTACACACCCATAAATCTGATAGGTTGGTATGGCGTAAACAAACTAACGTCAAGTTAACCAACCCTGTTCAATATACGATCCATGGTGGACTCTATATTAAGCCCAAATAAGTTTAAATGTCCAATGGCTATGGCTATATACGTGATAACGAATATGTATATAAAAAAGATGTGCAATAAAAATAATGTGTACGGAACACCAGTGTAATTAAACTATATTTAAGATACTAGAAACCAGGGACTCATTCCTAAATGTCCCTCTTCGCTTGTGTGGTGAAGTGACAATATCTCTATGTTAGGTAATATGCGCTGGTGTGCCAAGCATATTGCATATATTAAAGTGACTAGATCTATGTGTATTTTTAAATACCCTATAAATAACCGAGGTGGTGATCTCTGGACGTGAAGGCAATATTTTAATAAAATGAGTTAAATATAATATATGTGAGTGCATATCGTTATAACGATATTTATGGTGAAAGTCAGCGAGATTCATTTATTAGACATATTGTGTGATTGTTTTGTGCTGCTAGTGGATATATATAAAACTAAGTGCATGCGTGTTAGTGGATGTCTATAAAGCTATATGCTAATGGATGTCTATAAAGCTAGGTGCATGCGTGTTAAAAATAAAAATAATAATGTATATGGTAAACACTAAGATCAGTTAACGGTGTTGATGTTAGTTAGAAGTGGCATAAAATGTAGTAATGATTGGTGACTCCATGAAGATGGAGCTAATGGCGTACCATGAATACAAAGGGATTGTATATGATGCCTCATAATCTTGCTGCTTATAATCACTAAGTGTCATATGGTTACAATGATCGTTCTAATATATGTTATTGGTACTGATATATGTGCGCATTTGAGGTACTCACTATCATAAGCAACAAGTGGGGGGTGAAAGTCCAGTGTACAAAATCACTAAAACCACATATATATATATATATATATATATTATTCTGTATGTTGCTCTTCAACCGCATAAAAATACTGTAAATAGTATACCCTAAGCAGATGATATCTATAATATTGGTATTCATATTGTAATTTATCTCCAGAATTACCAAACGATGATATTGACCTATGCTATGTGAGTACATCTAAATCTATAGCCTCATTTGTACCTATATTGTTGATATTCATATTGTAATTCATCTCAAGATCTATAAAACAGTGACTTATGTTATGTAAATACACCTGAATCTATAACCTCGTTAAGGCCTGTGGGAAACAAGCTATTGAATTTAAAAATCCAATAGGTTTCCCTCTGTCTGAGTTTGGTGAACCTATTATATGTATTGCTTTTCGGAATATTTTCTAAGGGGGTTATTATAAATGGACATTTTCCAGATAAATAATGTTGACAGGTGTGTCTAGATACACTATGTTTTGGTGATTTTGCTTTTATGTTTCTCAGATGTTCACTCCATCTGATGCGAACCTTCCTACAGGTCCTACCTATGTATTGTATGCCACACTTGCAGGATAGCGCATATATGACGTAGCTGGAGTCACAGGTCATTTTGCTTTTGATGTTAAATTTTTTCTTATTGCTGTGTGACTCTATACTGGTTGTTCCATGGGAAATATATTTACACATGTGGCACAGTCTCTTTCCACATTTATATGTTCCCTTTTTACTAAAAATATGGTTTCCTGTCTTCTCTCCAAATTTTGATGTATTCGTTACCTTTCTTTTTGTCATCACCACCTTGCTCGGGGCTAGTTTTTGTTTGTAGGAGGGTGCTCTTCTAAAAACTACTTTGGGTTGTAATGGAAGTGTTTTGTTCAAAATCGGATCTTTTAATAAAATCGGCCAATGTTTTTTTAAAACTTTGTTAATGTTTTTGTGGTTGGAATTATATTGTGTAATAAATAATGGTTGTTTATTAAAATTACACTTTTCTTGATTGTCATGTTGCTCTGTGGGAATTGAAGTTAATAGATGTTCTCTATTTAGATCCCTGGCTCTCTGGGAACCCTTGTTAATAAGTTCAATAGGATATCCTTTCTCTATGAATCTTGATGTTAAAATGGGCGCTTGTAGGTCATACTGTTCTACCGTGCTACAATTCCTACGTAAACGACAGAACTGACTGTATGGAATATTAGTCTTCCATTTTGTTAAATGGTTGCTTGAAAAGTGTAAGAAATTGTTGCAGTCTACCTTTTTAAAGTAGGTAGAGGTGGATATATTGCCCCAAGGGTCCCAGGCAAGTATAATGTCTAAAAATTCTATTTGATCCTTTTGTAAATTGTGAGTAAAATTTATACCCATATTATTGTGATTCAGATATGACACAAATTCTAATGCTTCTGTTTCTGAACCATCAAAAATAAAAATCAAATCATCTATGTAACGGCCATAGAACACCAGACTGCCCCTCCATTGTGAGTTGTAAATGTATAGGTCTTCAAATTGACCCATAAAAAGATTTGCAAAACTTGGGGCAAATCTGGTGCCCATGGCCGTTCCCTTAATCTGTAAATAAAAAGTGTCTAAAAACTGAAAATAATTGTGTTTCAAAATAAAATTTATGAGAGAAATCAAATATTCTTTTTGTATCCCAGGCATGTAGGGGTCTCTATTCAAATATAACTGTGTTGCTCGTATCCCTAAATCATGGGATATATTTGAATATAGAGATCCAACATCACATGAAAGCCAAAAATAATTACCACTATTAACTTTGATACTGGATAATTTATTGAGTAAGTCCCTGGTATCTTTGATGTAAGATGGTAGGTTGATTACATGCTTTTGAAGATAGATGTCTATATACTCGGACAGTTTGTCAGTAATACTATTGATGCCCGCTATTATGGGCCTACCAGGGGGGACCTTATCATCTTTGTGCAGTTTGGGGAGGTGATAATAATATGGGGTACTGGGGTGGTCGGGTGTGAGGTATCTCTTTTCTTTTTTTGTAAGAATGTCATCTCTGAGCCCTTGCTCTAATAGAAGATTAAGTTTCCTAGTGAAATCGATGGTGGGATCGTAAGATAGCTTAATGTAGTACTTTCTATTATCCAAGATACGATGTGCTTCTTTGGTATAGTCTATATAGTTTTGTAGGACTATGCCCCCGCCTTTATCCGCCTGACGGATGACCAAATTCTTGTCACCCGTCAGGCTTTTGAGGGCTCTTGCTTCATTGGGCCAGGTTTGTTTTTTCCCCATAATTCTTTTGGGCATAGATTCCAAGTCTTCTAAAACTAATTCCTGATATAGGTCGATGTAAGATACCTCTTCTTTCGGTGGATGGAAAGTGGATGGGGGTGCTAATGATGTATGGATTATTCCCTCAAACAATTCTTCTGTTAATTGGCTGGGGTCATACATTATTACCGATGGGGGGTTTCTAGTTTGTTGGGAATTTAACAAAACCGGGGCCCCTTCAATGTTTTGTTTTCTTAGGGTCTTAATTGCAAAATATCTCTGTAATGACAACTTGCGGGTATATTTGTTAAGATCTACAAACAGTTCAAATATATTATGGGGATTGGGGGGACAATACGATAATCCTCTTCCCAACACCCTCACTTCATCATCGGTAAGATGGTGGGAAGATAGATTAAAGATACCTTTTTTCAATTTTTGAAGTTTGTTTTTTTGTTTGGTTTTCCCTCTCCCTCTCCTTCCCCGTTTGGGTAGGGCCTTTTCTTTTGGTTTGTCCCGGGATTGGGTCTCCTCCATAGAGGTGCCAGATTGGGGGTTCCTAAAAAAACCTCAGCTTGAGGGGTTGGAATGTTGTCCATTCTAGATGGCCCTGGCCTTTCATCTCTGGGATGTTCAAAGCCATTATCTTGAATTGAGTTCAGAGCTTGGAATCTGTTGGATATGGGAATATAATTGGGATTGTTGTGTTCCTGATAATCTGACATTCTTCTATAGTCTCTATCTGTGTATGAGGATTTGTGTGAATTCCCATTATTGTTCTGATAATGGTTTCTATGGGGATAAGTTACATTCTGTTGTTGGTGGTTGTTAGTATGGTTAGTATTTTGTATTGTGTTCCTATCTATATCAACCGGGTGGTTATGGTGATAGTTGTTTCTATTCATATTTCTATTTTGTCGTTTGTGGTTCTGGACTACCGTCCATTCACCCTTCTGAGTATTTTTAGTTCTGTTGTAGGTATATACCTCCCCTTTACTATAGTCATCCTCATCTCTTTTGAGTTTCAGATTTTTATTAGTTATAATTTCTTTCTGATACTCGTCAATTGATTTAATAGTCTGGTTATTTAATTTCTGATACTCTACATGTTCTTTATGAACCTCCAATTCTTTTTGTACAGAATCTATCTCCAATCCCACCTCATCTACTAGCTGTTGCCTGTGAGAGATGAGTAAGTCTATGAGATTGAAAGAGCATTCATCTAATATGCTATACCATTTGGTCAACAATTCTGTGTTATTTTTAAAAGAACAATTTTTAAAAATACGTAGACCCCTAGGGATCTGTTTCTTTTCTTTATATTTTTTTAAAACATCTAAGTCCCACCAATGTCTGTTTTCAATTTTTAACAGATCCTCCAATTTGGAGAATAGACTTTCTACACTGGCATTAGTGGTGGGATCTGTAATAGATTGTATACTCCCATCATTGCTAGTGGAATTTTGTCTCCTCAATGCTCTTTCAGAGGAGGATAGCATGATGGTCTAGCAGCACTCCTATCAAACCAACAAATGGATGAATAATAAGTACTACAAACTGGAAACTCTGTGACTGGGTGTCACAGATAATCTATAGGAGGCGCTTACTATGCAAGTGGTATGGGTGGTCCTAGTGTTAAAATCATATATAAATTGTTAAAATCATATATAAACTAGGTTGGAAAATTAATATGATATGTAGATCAGACAATAAAAATAAAAATACAAATGTATATATGTAAAAATACACACGTTATACTGGAAGACGTCCAATAAATGGTGCAAATAAAAAGTCCCAAATAAAGTCCGTCTGAACAAGGGAAAAATGAAGAAGGCAGCTCTCAGTCTTCACTTCACAAGTGATGTAATTTTCTTATATGGACAACTGTAAAAAACAGAAACAAAGGCGCCACATGTGTAGATCAATGGATACCAAGATGTAAATCTGGACAAGACACAGGATACTCACAAACGTGAAGGCACTCTCTTGTGCCTGTTAGAGGCAGGCTGGTATTCTAAACAGCAAACCAGCTGGCTGTGTAAACGAATCCCCGTCGTGATGTCCTGGAAAGATGGATGTCCTGCAAGGCAGTCCTTGCCTGGATAGTGTCCTAGAGGTTGGAACAGGGAGAAAGGCTAGACAGCCTCTGGGTTACTTAGAAGAGATTGATGCACACACCAGACTTAGTGAATCATAAAACTAGCATTTATTATACAAAATAAAATAGCCAGTAATGTAGCACATTACAGCTGGTGTGTTAAAATCAAATCTCTTATGGTATATAGAGAAATAAAGCGACGCGTTTCTCGGGAGTGACCCCGTTTCCTCAGGCTTGTATGCTCTATCTATGTCTTAATCACCCTTAAATAGGCCTAAGTAACCACATGTTCACAATAAACACTCCCCTTCCTTCCTTTAATTAAACCAATCAGAACCTTCCTTTCCCCCCACTCCCACTTGTTGCAGTGATTAGTAATTATTTGCTAGATAAATTTCTCATTAACAATATACTGTTATTAAATGTTATTTAAAGCACCTTAACACATTCAAAACCTTTGTAGTGCCCTATACTGTTAATACACAGCGTAGGGAGCGATATTAGCTCCTTGTGCTCACATTAGCAGTGCTCACATTAGGAAAGTGTTGAATAGTGTGTGCCATGAAGCTTTACAGTATGGCCTAATTGATAGGGATCTGTATAATTTCCTGTATACTGAACATCCTTGCACTCCGGTGCTATATACTTTACCAAAAGTACATAAGAACCTGCAGGCCCCCCCAGGCCGCCCAATTGTTGCCAGTACTCAATCCGTTCTGACCAATGTGTCTGTCTTTCTTGATCGTATTTTAAGACCATATGTAGAAATATCAAATTCGTTTGTAAAAGATACTAGTGACTTTCTAAGAAAGATTGATACATTGGATATGGTAACAGAAAAGTACATTTTATTCAGTTTAGATGTGGAGAGTCTGTATACCTCAGTTACCCTCGAAAGTGGTATGGGAGCTGTTGAGATGGTATTAAGTATGGATAAAAATTATTCAAAAGCTCAGACTCATTTTCTACTTCAACTGTTGGAATTGATTTTCTACTGTAATTATTTTTTATTCGAAGATAAGTACTTTTTGCAGATACAAGGGACAGCCATGGGGTCCAACGTCGCTCCTAATTATGCAAACATTTTTATGAATGTATTTGAGGAGAAGTTCATTTTTACCAATCCTGGGTTTCATCAGTATGGCGCCTGTTGGTGGCGCTATATTGATGATATCTTCGGGATATGGTGGGGCGACCTTGGATCCCTATTGGCATTTGTGAACGAATTAAATGAAGCATCTGGACATATAAAATTTAAACTAACTTGGAGTGAGAGTGACATTACTTTTCTTGACACTAAAGTAAAAAAAAATGGAAGGGGGTTAAAGGTGGATCTTTTTAGGAAAGAAACAGATAGGAATAGCTTATTGCACTTTGATAGTGCTCACCCTGTATCTCTCTTAAAGGCCCTTCCTCGCAGTCAATTTCTAAGAGCACACAGAATTATCACAGATGATAATCTATTAAAACTTAGATTTAAAGAAATGGCAGATAGATTCTCTAAGAGAGGTTACCCATCAGAAATAATAGATGCAGAAATTAATTATGCGCAGTCTGTTTCCAGAGAGACTTTATTGAGTCCTAGGAAGAAAAAAAGTAGTAAAGAAGAGCGCTTAATATTTGTATCTGAATTTAATGATTTGTCTGATCAAATCCAACGTATAGTTAAAAAACATTGGTCAATACTATCAGAATGTAATCCCCAAATAAAAGAGTTTAAAAGTGTACCTATGCCAGCATATAAACAAGGCCTTAATTTGAAGCAACAATTAGTCAGAGCTGATGTAGGGTCCAACATTAAGTCAAAACAAAAGTATATCACTGGTAAAAATCAGGGGTGCTATCCTTGCCTTAGTTGTTCGTGTTGCAACAATATGATCAAAGGGCCTGATTTTTTTCATCCAATCACAGGAAAGAAATGTAAAATTAATGGGTACCATACATGTTTAACATCATATGTGATCTACTTAATTAAATGCCCTTGTGGGCGGAGTTATGTAGGGGAGACGACTAGGGTTATCAAGGATAGGATAATTGAGCATAAAAGTTGTATTAGAACAAAAAATATAAAAGCCCCTGTAGCTCATCATTTTATTGAGAAAGGCCATTCAATAGGACAATTGCGGTTTTAAGTTATAGAGAAAGTAGCGATGCCACGTAGGTTAGGGGATAGAGAACTTCTATTAAAACAGCGTGAATGTTTTTGGATTTGGAAATTAGGCACAATGGAACCAAATGGGTTAAACAGAGATCTAGATATGTCTGTATTTTTATAGAATGTTTTTTCTAAATATATCTGTATATGAGATTGCATTTGTAAAGATTCTATTTTTGAAGCTTTGTATAAGAAACTTTTTTATGACTAAATATTTAGGGAAGGTTTAGGTAATACTATGTTAGTCTGTAATATAATGTATTTAATAGTATGTAATCGGTTAATAGTAAGTTGCCCTTGCAGCGTCACCTAGTGGTGATAAGGTATAAATAGAATCATTTCATTATGGTACTTAGCATGAATAAGGTAGAAATACCGAAACGTTGCTGATGGTGTTGTGTTGTTTTAAATAAACACTTATTTTGCTGCTACTCAGAGTGGAAACCAGCTGAACACACCAGGTGAGCCAACGACAGGAGGAATATATGTGCAGCCACCATTCAGCAGCTAGCTCTGGAGCTTACCTAGATATGCTTTTCAACTAAAAATACCAAGAGAACAAAGCAAATTAGATAATAGAAGTGAATTGGAAAGTTGCTTAAAAATGCTGCTTTGTCTGAATCAAGAAAGAAAAATGTTGTGTTTCAGGTCCCTTTAAGTGTCATGCTTGTGCACAGTCCAAAATACTGATTTAAAATGTAAGGGTTTTTGAGACATGAAGTAAATGATTATCACTTGCTAGTTTGCATAACAAAATACATGAACATGCTATGGAAATAAACAATAATCTTTTTTTATAAACAATAAACAATAATTTTTTTTTATAAACAATAAACAATAATTTTTTTTTAACCTAATAGCTTGGAAACAAAGGTTTATTAGTTAAACAAAGGTTTGAGGCAGTATTAAGATATGGAATATGACTAATGGCAGCACTGTGAAGAGTTGAACCCTGCCATTTTCGGAATCCACCTGGATGCAGCTTACGCTTATCCAACCTGCCATTTTCGGAATCCACCTGGGGGCAGCTTACGCTGCATCCAAGTGGATTCAAAAAATGGCAGGGTGGTGCAAGAATCCACCTGCCATCCAGATGGATTCTTTCACCACTCCTTTTGCTTTCTCTCCCCCCTTTCTTTTGCTCTCTCTCCCCCCTCTCTTTTGCTCTCTCTCTCCCCCCCTCGCTTTTGCTCGCTATCCCCCCTCTCTTTTGCTCTCTCTCCCCTCTCTTTTGCTCTCTCTCCCTGCTCTTTTGCTTTCTCTCCCCTCTCTTTTGCTCTCTCTCTCCCCTCTCTTTTGCTCTCTATCTCCCCTCTCTTTTGCTCTCTCTTCACTCTCTTTTGCTCTCTCTCCCCTCTCTTTTGCTTTCTCTCCCCTCTCTTTTGCTCTCTCTCTCTCCCCCCTCTCTTTTGCTCTGTCTCTCCCCCTCTCTTTTGTCTCTCTTTCCCCCTCTCCCCCTCTCTTTTGCTCTCTCCCCCTCTCTTTTGCGCTCTCTCTCCCCTTCTCTTTTGTGCTCTCTCTCCCCCTCTCTTTTGCTCTCTCTCTCCCCTCTCTTTTGCTCTCTCTCTCCCCCTCTCTTTTTTGCTCTTTCTCCCCTCTCTTTTGCTCTCTCCCCCTCTCTTTTGCTCTCTCTCCCCTCTCATTTGCTTTCTCTCTCCCCTCTCATTTGCTCTCTCTCCCCCCAATCTTTTGCTCTCTCTCTCCCCTCTCATTTGCTCTCTCTCCCCCTCTCTTTTGCTCTCTCTCTCTCTCTCTCTCTCTCTCCCCCCCTCTCTTTTGCTCTGTCTCCCCCCTCTCTTTTGTCTCTCTTTCCCCCTCTCTTTTGCTCTCTCCCCCTCTCTTTTGCTCTCTCCCCCTCTCTTTTGCGCTCTCTCTCCCCTTCTCTTTTGCCATCTCTCTCCCCCTCTCTTTTGCTCTCCCTCTCCCCTCTCTTTTGCTCACTCTCACCCCCTCTCTTTTTTGCTCTTTCCCCCCTCTCTTTTGCTCTCTCCCCCTCTCTTTTGCTCTCTCTCCCCTCTCATTTGCTTTCTCTCTCCCCTCTCATTTGCTCTCTCTCCCCCCAATCTTTTGCTCTCTCTCTCCCCCCTCTCATTTGCTCTCTCTCTCCATCTCTTTTGCTCTCTCTCTCCCCTCACTTTTGCTCTCTCTCTCCAGCTCTCATTTGCTCTTTCCCCCCTCTCTTTTGATCTCCCTCTCCCCTCTCTTTTGCTCTCTCTCCCCTCTCATTTGCTTTCTCTCTCCCCTCTCATTTGCTCTCTCTCCCCCTCTCTTTTGCTCTCTCTCTCCCCCCTCTCTTTTGCTCTGTCTCCCCCTCTCTTTTGCTCTCTCTCTCCCCCCTCTCTTTTGCTCTGTCTCCCCCCAATCTTTTGCTCTCTCTCTCCCCTCTCATTTGCTCTCTCTCCCCCTCTCTTTTGCTCTCTCTCTCCCCCCTCTCTTTTGCTCTGTCTCCCCCCTCTCTTTTGTCTCTCTTTCCCCCTCTCTTTTGCTCTCTCCCCCTCTCTTTTGCTCTCTCCCCCTCTCTTTTGCGCTCTCTCTCCCCTTCTCTTTTGCCCTCTCTCTCCCCCTCTCTTTTGCTCTCTCTCTCCCCTCTCTTTTGCTCTCTCTCCCCCTCTCTTTTTTGCTCTTTCCCCCCTCTCTTTTGCTCTCTCCCCCTCTCTTTTGCTCTCTCTCCCCTCTCATTTGCTTTCTCTCTCCCCTCTCATTTGCTCTCTCTCCCCCCAATCTTTTGCTCTCTCTCTCCCCCTCTCATTTGCTCTCTCTCCCCATCTCTTTTGCTCTCTCTCTCCCCTCACTTTTGCTCTCTCTCTCCAGCTCTCATTTGCTCTCTCTCTCTCCCCCTCTCTTTTACTCTCTCTCTCCCCCTCTATTTTGCTCTCTCCACCTCTCTTTTACGCTCTCTTTTGCTCTTTCTCTCCCCCTCTCTTTTGCGCTCTCTCTCCCCCTCTTTTGCTCTTTCCCCCACTCTTTTGCTCTCTCCCCCTCTCTTTTGCTCTCCCTCCCCCCTCTCATTTGCTCTCTCTCTCTCCTCTCTCTTTTACTCTCTCTCTCTCCTCTCTCATTTGCTCTCTCTCTCTCCCCCTCTCTTTTACTCTCTCTCTCCCCCTCTATTTTGCTCTCTCCCCCTCTCTTTTACGCTCTCTTTTGCTCTTTCTCTCCCCCTCTCTTTTGCGCTCTCTCTCCCCCTCTCTTTTGCTCTCTCCCCCACTCTTTTGCTCTCTCCCCCTCTCTTTTGCTCTCCCTCCCCCCTCTCATTTGCTCTCTCTCTCTCCTCTCTCTTTTGCTCTCCCTCTCCCCTCTCTTTTGCTCTCTCCCCCTCTTTTGCTCTCTTCCCCCTTCTCTTTTGCTCTCTCCCCCCTCTTTTGTTCTCTTCCCCCTTCTCTTTTGCTCTCTCCCCCTTCTCTTTTGCTCTCTCCCCCCTTCTCTTTTGCTCTCTCCCCCTTCTCTTTTGCTCTCTCCCCCCTTCTTTTTTGCTCTCTCCCCCTTCTCTTTTGCTCTCTCTCTCCCCTCTCTTTTGCCCTCTCTCTCCCCTCTCTTTCTCTCTCTCTCCAGCTCTCATTTGCTCTCTCTCTCTCCCCCTCTCTTTTGCGCTCTCTTTCCCCCTCTCTTTTGCTCTCTCTCTCCCCTTCTCTTTTGTGCTCTTTCTCCACTTCTCTTTTGCTCTTTTCCCCCTCTCTTTTGCTCTTTCTCTCCCCCTCTCTTTTGCTCTCTCATTCTTCTCTTTTGCTCTCTCCCCCCTTCTTTTTTGCTGTCTCCCAATTCTCTTTTGCTCTCTCTCTCCCCTCTCTTTTGCTCTCTCTTTCCCCTCTCTTTTTCTCTCTCTCCAGCTCTCATTTGCTCTCTATCTCTCCCCCTCTTTTTTGCGCTCTCTTTCCCCCTCTCTTTTGCTCTCTCTCTCCCCCTCTCTTTTGTGCTCTTTCTCCCCCTCTCTTTTGCTCTTTTCCCCCTCTCTTTTGCTCTCCCTCTCCCCCTCTCTTTTGCTCTCTCCCCCCTTTCTTTTGCTCTCTCCCCCTCTCTTTTGCTCTCCCTCTCCCCCTCTTTCTTTTGCTCTCTCCCCCTCTCTTTTGCTCTCCCTCTCCCCCCTCTCTCTTTTGCTCTCTACCCCCTCTCTTTCGCTCTCCCCTCTCATTTGCTCTCTCTCTCTCCTCTCTATTTTGCTCTCTCCCTCTTCTCTTTTGCTCTCTCCCCTGTCCTTTTTTTTTTTTTTTTTTTTTTTTTATTTTATTGAGACTCATTTAAAGGCATACAAGGCTTATATGTCAAAAAAACGTATTACATGAAAAAAACAAAAACAAAAGTGTTTTCATATAATAATCAACCATTCAACCTGCATTTACAAAAACTAAGTGCAATTACATGACATCATATATATATATATTGAGTTACCAAGTAAGTGCCAGTATAGCTCTGTGCCTTCAAAATAGTGTTAAGGGCCACTCTTGGACCCTATATGACCCAATAAACTGAACCAAGGAAGGCAACTACTGAAAACAAGGAAACCACTCTTGGGTCCCCATCAATGAATCTCTATTTTCTGAGGTTTTAAGGACTAGGTATTGCAGAAATAAAATGACAGGAGAATCATCCTTATTAGCTTTTCAGTGTAGGCAACTGGGAGGGATAGCTATATCAGAACCATAATGTAGGGAGAGCTGATAAACCCCCGAACATGTGGATACATTAGAGTGAGTGGCTGAGAACACCAACTTATAGGTAAATTTATCTTTACTCATATGAGTATTGAAAGCTAAGATAGTAAGTGTGAAGTGGGTAAGAATATATACTTGAGTGCCTATTACCCACCACATATATGGGCATTAGTGACTGTGGGAATTATAATTTGATGTACTATCTCGGCGGCAGACAGCACATCCATGGGCTAATATAGGTTGAGACAGCCTCTTCAGGGGTCACACTCATAGCGCTTAACAATCTAAAGTCTAAAGTGAATTGCAAGATCATATTCTATGGGTGTTTGCACAGGGGTTAAGCTTGGACTGTTACACAACCTCAAATATTTTTTTTTTTAAATAGTGTAAGGCTCTAAGAACTACTGGGCACCAACAATAGATATAACTAAGATAAGTGGATTTCCAATTTACAGTGCAAGCAGTATTAATCAGAGATAAATAGTAGTGTGAAACAAAAACATTGCAAATATAAACTAACTACTATTGTGAATTATATATAGGTGAAACTCCTTCCAGATTAATGTAAGAATACTCAGCTAAAGCTATAGGTGCATATGGTATTATACTTAGCTAATTCTACCCAATTTCAATGAGACACAGGAGGGTAGTCACAAAGTAAGTGGACCTCTATTACAGGGTCACAGCAGTAATTTGCAGCCTTAGTATAGAGCGAGTTTAGTTAATAGGAGACACCACAGGCATAATCCCTGTCCTTTTTTTTAATTGGGGCACTCCCACTGCCTCCCCTTCCCTGCTGAGCCGCCTTATTTTTTTAGGGCACTCCCACTGCGTCCCCTTCCCTGCTGAGCCGCCCACCCGCCACCCGCTCACACCTCCCACCGGCACCAGCAGAAGATCGTTACAGACAGTGACAAACACAGTGTCACCGTCTGTAACGATCAGGCATCTGGCCTCATATGGATATATATATATATAAATGTGTGTGTGTGTGTGTGTGTATATGTATGTGTATAGGTATATATATAAATGTATGTATTTATGTATATAAATGTGTGTGTATATGTATATATAAATGTGGGTGTCTATATGTATGTTTATATGTGTTAATGTAAATAAATGTGTGTGTGTATATGTATATGTATGTATATAAATGTGTGTGTTTATATGTATTTATGTATATAAATGTGTGTGTGTATGTATATATGTATGTATATAAATGTATGTGTGTGTATATGTATGTACATTATATATGTATATAAACAAATGTGTGTGTGTATGTATGTGTATATGTATGTATTTAAATGTGTGTGTGTATATGTATGTGTATATGTATGTATGTATGTATGTAAATGTGTGTGTATATGTATGTATGTAAATGTGTATATATATATATAAATGTTTGTGTATTTGTATGTGTATATGTATGTATATAAATGTGTGTTTGTATATATCTATGTGTGTGTGTGTATATGTATGTGTGTGTGTATGCATGTACGTATATAAATTGAGTCTTGGGATGCGCTGTTTATGTTTACCTATCCAATATATATATATGTGTATATAAATGTTTTTGTGTGTATATATATATATATATATATATATATATATATGTATGTGTAAATCTATGTATGTATATAAATATGCGTGTGTATGTATGTATGTGTATGTATATGTATGTATGTATATAAATGTGTGCGTGTGTATATGCATGTAAATATGTATGTATGAATGTATGTATATAAATGTGTGTGCGTGTATGTATGTATGTATATAAATGTGTGTGCGTGTGTGTATATGTATGTATGTATAAAAATGTGTGTTTGTATAAATATGTATGCATATACTGTAAATGTGTGTTTGTATATAAATGGGAGTGTGTGTGTGTGTGTGTGTATGTATGTGTGTATATAACTAATGTGTGTGTGTGTGTATGTATGTATGTATGTAAATGGGTGTGTGTGTGTGTGTATATATATATATATATATATATATATATATATATATATATATATATATATATATATATATATATATATATATAGTGCCCTCCACTAATATTGGCACCCTTGGTAGATATTATTATTATTATTATTATCGGTTATTTATAGAACACCAACAGATTCTGCAGCGCTATGAACAAAGGCAGAGTACAACAAAACAATTATAAGGATCAAATGGGTAGAGGGCCCTGCCAAGAGTTGTACTGTTGTAGTCAGCTCTTAAGAAGGTGATCTACAAACAGCTGGACGTTTAGGCTTACATGCTAAGGGGGTTCAGGGGATAGCAATGGAGGAGAGGAACTGGTATAAAGAAAGGTTAGCGTAGGTTGTATGCATCCCTGAACAGTAGAGTCTTTAGGGAGCACTTGAAGCTTTTAAAACTAGAAGAGAGTCTTGTGGAGAGAAGTAGAGAGTTCCACAAGATGGGAGCCAGTCTGGAGAAGTCCTGTAGACGGGAGTGTGATGAGGTGACAAGAGAGGAGGAGAGTAGGAGGTCATGAGCAGAGCGAAGGGGACGGGCGGGAGAGTATCTGGAGACAAGGTCTGAGATGTAGGGGGGAGCAGTGCAGTTGAGGGCTTTGTATGTCAGAATGAGAATTTTGTCTTTGATCCTAGAGGCAAGCGGAAGCCAGTGAAGGGATTGGCAGAGAGGTGCAGCAGATGAAGAGCGACGTGTAAGGAAGATGAGTCTGGCAGAGGCATTCATTATGGATTATAAAGGAGCTAGGCGGCAGGTAGGGAGACCAGAGAGGACAGAGTTGCAGTAATCGAGGCGGGTAAGAATGAGAGAGTGGATTAAAGATAAAGATATGAGCAAAGAAGGCTGTGAAAATTTCTTTTTTAATAAAAGAACAAAAGGTTAAACAATAAAGTTTATTGTTTAACCTTTATTTCTTTTGTTAAAAAAAATACACAATAATACTCTGCTCTCATAGATATTTTGTTAAATATATGTGTGACACAATTATTGGATCATAAGGGATGTGTGTCCACTTTCAAATGGAATGCCACTGAACTTATTAAGAGTCAGCCTAGAGGTGGAGACAAGTGGTCCATCTTAGCCAGACAAGAAGTTTATTGGATCAATAAGCTGGATACTTTAATACCAGCTGGCTTTAACTCAGCAAACGACATTATCAATTTTTGGGAATGATGTTGGGTTTTCCCTATTTCCCATAAGCTCTACTTAGAGTTTATTATCATTAAAAATAGGTAAATTAGATAGATGTCTTTGATAGCTTGTATTCATTAATTTAATATTAAATAATAAAGCTATTGACGCATATTTATGAAAAGTGAATGTAATCATGCTCTCTCCTAACAATATGTATTATATATGTTTGTGTATATATTTTTGTAACTAATTTAACATCTGTCTTCTTTTCAATATACAGCATATTAACTGTTATGCAAATTATATATGTATAAAAATATTTATTCACCCGATTATAAGACTGTACAATAGCATTCAGCTGTGGCCTTCTTAATGTATAATGTAAAGGGTAGAAATTAATTAGCTAGAGTGTAGGGAATACTGGTGTATTTCAATATGTAATATATATGGCTGACATTCAAAAATGTATGCCTAGTAGACTGAATTCAGAATATAGCACTATGTTTAAACATATTAAGGGTTAATTCATATTTGAGAAATTGTCTTGAGTTAATTAAATAAGAGGAGGGAATATCTTTCACTCAGTATTCAATCATGAGTAACAAGTATATTGGGTGTGTTTTTAACTAACCAATCATGGAATAGTTGTTCCTTTAAATTTGTGTAGCACTTGACAACACATAGAGTCTATGACTACGGCAAATTAATGCTGAAACGCGTAAGACTGTGAACTTACTTGCTACCACAGCATATTGGTTGCTGCTCTGCTGTTTTTTTAACTTTTTGTGTCTGATAAAGATTGAATATTTGTTTTTAAGAAGCTTTGAGGGTCTCACATTACAAACATTTCTACCAATTCCCCTTTTTTTCACTAGTTATTTTTAGTGCGCCACCTCCTGGGTGTCTAATCACCTTCACTTTATACAGACAATTGAGCGATAGTAACTCATATGTACCACTACATACAGACCCTACTAAAAGATTTCAACTGAGCCTTAGATCACTCCTTGATGATGGGTTATATATGGGGGTCATAGATAGGAATACATTCGATTACCTTCTAGTTAAGGATTCTATCTTATCTAATTTTCACCACATGCCCAAAGTCCATAAGGGCTTGGATGACATTAAGGGGAGACCTATTGTGGCGGGCATTGGCTCACTCTCTGAACATTTGTCAGAGTGGGTAGATAACATATTGCAGTCACTAGTCATATCCCTATCAAGCTATCTTAAGGACACAACTCATATGTTGACCCTAGTGGAAAAAATACAGGTAGAGGAGGATATGAGTTGGCTAACGGTTGATGTTGCCGCTCTATATACCTCCATTCCCCATACCCTTAGGATAACAGCAGTCCACTTTTTTCTGGATCTTATGACTGACTACAATGATGAGACCAAGGATTTTATATTGAGGTCTATAAAGTTCCTGTTAGAACATAATTACTTCTCCTTTGAGGGGGTTTGCTACCTCCAGAAGAAAGGTACAGCGATGGGAGCTACATTTGCCCCGTTGTACGCCAACCTGTTTATGGGTTGGCTGGAGTATACCTTTCTTCTGGGGGACAGCAACCCCTTTGCTTCTGGGATTAAATTTTACAAGAGATATATAGACAATCTCATTTTTACCAGCGTGTTTGACCAGAGGGAAGCAAAGAGATTTGTAGACTATTTAAACACTTGCGTACCAGAGATTAAGTTTACATTTGAATGGCACAGAACTGAGACTAATTTCTTAGATATCAATTTGATATTTGATTTCCAGCATAAAAGAGTAGACACATGTCTATATCGAAAAGACATTACAGCCAACTCCCTATTACATGCCTCGAGTGCACACCCTAAGCACGTATTTCGTGGAATTGCAAAAGGTCAGTTTCTTAGAAACAGACGCATCAGCTCTAGGGATGATACATTTGAGGCAGAATCTAGGGATCTGGCAAATATATTCAAACAGAGGGGGTATCCTAAGAATTTGATTAATAATACCTTAGAGGAAGTAAAACAACAAGAACGGAAAAACCTTCTATATGGAGTAAGAAAGACCAAAGAACAGAATAATGAAGCAGTTAGGAAACCTACCTTGCGCCTAGATTTAGAGTTTGGCGTTAGCCGTCAAAACCAGCGTTAGGGGCTCCTAACGCTGGTTTTGGGCTACCGCTGGTATTTAGAGTCTTGTAGGTAAGGGTCTAACGCTTACTTTGCAGCCGCAACTTTTCCATACCGCAGATCCCCCTACGCCATTTGCGTATGCTATCTTTTCAATGGGATCTTCCTAACGCCGGTATTTAGAGTCTTGGCTGAAGTGAGCGTTAGAAATCCAATGACAAGACTCCAGCCGCAGCAAAAAGCTACGAGTTAAGAGCTTTCTGGGCTAACGCCGGTTCATAAAGCTCTTAACTTCTGTGCTCTAAAGTACACTAACACCCATAAACTACCTATGCACCCCTAAACCGAGCCCCCCCCCACATCGCCGCCACTCTAATACATTTTTTTAACCCCTAATCTGCCGACCGCACACCGCCGCCACCTACGTTATACTTATGTACCCCTAATCTGCTGCCCCTAACACCGCCGAACCCTATATTATATTTATTAACCCCTAATCTGCCGCCCCCAACATCGCCGCCACCTACCTACACTTATTAACCCCTAATCTGCCGACCGGACCTCACCGCTACTATAATAAATGTATTAACCCCTAATCCGCCTCACTCCCGCCTCAATAACCCTATAATAAATACTATTAACCCCTAATCTGCCCTCCCTAACATCACCGACCCCTAACTTCAAGTATTAACCCCTAATCTGCCGACCGGACCTCGCCGCTACTCTAATAAATTTATTAACCCCTAAAGCTAAGTCTAACCCTAACACTAACACTCCCCTAAGATAAATATCATTTTTAAATAACGAAATAAAATAAATCTTATTAAATAAATTATTCCTATTTAAAGCTACAGGGAGTGCAGAATTATTAGGCAAGTTGTATTTTTGAGGATTAATTTTATTATTGAACAACAACCATGTTCTCAATGAACCAAAAAACTCATTAATATCAAAGCTGAATATTTTTGGAAGTAGTTTTTAGTTTGTTTTTAGTTTTAGCTATTTTAGGGGGATATCTGTGTGTGCAGGTGACTATTACTGTGCATAATTATTAGGCAACTTAACAAAAAACAAATATATACCCATTTCAATTATTTATTTTTACCAGTGAAACCAATATAACATCTCAACATTCACAAATATACATTTCTGACATTCAAAAACAAAACAAAAACAAATCAGTGACCAATATAGCCACCTTTCTTTGCAAGGACACTCAAAAGCCTGCCATTCATGGATTCTGTCAGTGTTTTGATCTGTTCACCATCAACATTGCGTGCAGCAGCAACCACAGCCTCCCAGACACTGTTCAGAGAGGTGTACTGTTTTCCCTCCTTGTAAATCTCACATTTGATGATGGACCACAGGTTCTCAATGGGGTTCAGATCAGGTGAACAAGGAGGCCATGTCATTAGATTTTCTTCTTTTATACCCTTTCTTGCCAGCCACGCTGTGGAGTACTTGGACGCGTGTGATGGAGCATTGTCCTGCATGAAAATCATGTTTTTCTTGAAGGATGCAGACTTCTTCCTGTACCACTGCTTGAAGAAGGTGTCTTCCAGAAACTGGCAGTAGGACTGGGAGTTGAGCTTGACTCCATCCTCACCCCGAAAAGGCCCCACAAGCTCATCTTTGATGATACCAGCCCAAACCAGTACTCCACCTCCACCTTGCTGGCGTCTGAGTCGGACTGGAGCTCTCTGCCCTTTACCAATCCAGCCACGGGAACATCCATCTGGCCCATCAAGACTCACTCTCATTTCATCAGTCCATAAAACCTTAGAAAAATCAGTCTTGAGATATTTCTTGGCCCAGTCTTGACGTTTCAGCTTGTGTGTCTTGTTCAGTGGTGGTCGTCTTTCAGCCTTTCTTACCTTGGCCATGTCTCTGAGTATTGCACACCTTGTGCTTTTGGGCACTCCAGTGATGTTGCAGCTCTGAAATATGGCCAAACTGGTGGCAAGTGGCATCTTGGCAGCTGCACGCTTGACTTTTCTCAGTTCATGGGCAGTTATTTTGGTTTTTCCACACGCTTCTTTCGACCCTGTTGACTATTTTGAATTAAACGCTTGATTGTTCGATGATCACGCTTCAGAAGCTTTGCAATTTTAAGAGTGCTGCATCCCTCTGCAAGATATCTCACTATTTTTTACTTTTCTGAGCCTGTCAAGTCCTTCTTTTGACCCATTTTGCCAAAGGAAAGGAAGTTGCCTAATAATTATGCACACCTGATATAGGGTGTTGATGTCATTAGACCACACCCCTTCTCATTACAGAGATGCACATCACCTAATATGCTTAATTGGTAGTAGGCTTTCGAGCCTATACAGCTTGGAGTAAGACAACATGCATAAAGTGGGTGATGTGGTCAAAATACTCAATAATAATTCTGCACTCCCTGTAAATACTTACCTGTAAAATAAACCCTAATATAGCTACAATATAAATTATAATTATATTGTAGCTATTTTAGCATTTATATTTATTTTACAGGCAACTTTGTATTTATTTTAACCAGGTACAATAGCTATTAAATAGTTAATAACTATTTAATAGCTACCTAGTTAAAATAATTACAAAATTACCTGTAAAATAAATCCTAACCTAAGTTACAATTAAACCTAACATTACACTATCAATAAATTAATTACATAAAATACCTACAAATAAATACAATTAAATAAACTAACTAAAGTACAAAAAATAAAAAAAGAACTAAGTTACAAAAAATAAAAAAATAATTTACAAACATTAGAAAAAGATTACAACAATTTTAAGCTAATTACACCTACTCTAAGCCCCCTAATAAAATAACTGTTAAGATTACTGCAGCTTTTACTGTATCTTTGCACTAACCTTGTCTCATCATTATATGTTAGAAGTGCTGCAGCTTTAAGCTCAGCTCACCACACCCCCTGGGTGTGTCTGGGTCTCTGTGACATCATCAGAAGCCATGTTAGTTTTACTGATGGAACCTGCTAGAGAATAAGCCATGTGGTTGTAGCTAAATAAAAGTTATCTAAAGTTCCTGCTGCAGAGTCTTCATGATATGTGCAAGAGACATTAGATACAAGGTAACAGCACACAACTGAATGTTCTAATCCTGACTACACAGACTAGCACGTTTTTGAAGCTGGCCGTGTCCGTAAGCACCGCTGGTATTGAGAGTTGCAGTGGCGGTAAATATGCCTATATGCTCCCTTTTTGGAGCCTAACGCAGCCCTTCTGTGAACTCTAAATATCAGCGGTATTTAAAAGGTGCGGGAGAAAAAAAGCATGCGTAGCTAACGCACCCCTTTGGCCGCAGAACTCTAAATCTAGCGGTTTGTTACTAAAATTTCCTCACAATATTATCAAGTGTGTAAGATTATTAGGAAATATTTGCCCATTCTTTATGGTGACGATTTACTTAAAGAGTGTATTAAACAGGGATGTAAATTGGTGTACTCTAGAAATCTTACCCTTGGTAACATGATATCCCCTAGCCAATTGAGAGTCCCTAGGAGCAATAACTCTTGGCTTACCCATAACGGTACCTATAGATGTGGTAAGAATTGCAAAGCATGTGAACACATCAAAGTGGGTCCAAATTTTTCGTCATATTCGACAGGTTAGAATTTTGAAACAAAACGAAAGTGTTTTTCGACATTTGTGGTATATCTTATTGAATGCTCGGTTCATTCAAAACAGTATATAGGGATGACCACTCGTGATGTCCGTACTAGGATACGCAAGCATCTAGGATATATCTCTAATGTCAAAAGATGCTCAGAATTGGCACGACACTTTATAGATGATCATAAGGGATGTGTGTCCAATTTCAAATGGAATGCCATTAAACTTATTAGGAGTCCGCCTAGAGGTGGAGACAAGTGGTCCATTTTAGCCAGACAAGAAGTTTATTGGATCAATAAGCTGGATACTTTAATACCAGCTGGCTTTAACTCAGCAAATGACATTATCAATTTTTGGGAATAATGTTGGGTTTTCCCTATTTCCCATAAGCTTTACTTAGAGTTTATTATTATTAAAAATAGGTAAATTAGATAGATGTCTTTGATAGCTTGTATTCATTAATTTAATATTAAATAATAAAGCTATTGACGCATATTTATGAAAAGTGAATATAATCATCTTTGTGTATATATTTTTGTAACTAATTTAACATCTGTCTTCTTTTCAATATACAGCATATTAACTGTTATGCAAATTATATATGTATAAAAATATTTATTCACCCGGTTTTAAGACTGTACAGTTGCATTCAGCTATGGCCTTCTTAATGTATAATGTAAAGGGTAGTAATTAATTAATTAGCTAGAGTGTAGGGAATACCGGTGTATTTCAATATGTAATATATATGGCTGACATTTAAAAATGTATGCGTAGTAGACTGAATTCAGAATATAGTACTATGTTTGAACATATTAAGGGTTAATTCATATATGAGAAATTGTCTTGAGTTAAAGGGCCATAATACCCAAATGTTTAAACACTTTAAAGTGATGCAGCATAGCTGTAAAAAGCTGACTAGAAAATATCACCTGAACATCTCTATGTAAAAAAGAAAGATATTTTACCTCAAAAGTTCCTCAGTAGCCACCTCCCATTGTAAAGGATTTCTAAGCAGCATTTTAGTGTGTCTGTCCTAGGACAGCTTAGGGGATGAGCCTCGTGAACTCTCATATTATTTCACCAATCAGGTAAAGGAAGCTTACTATGAAATCTCATTAGAGTTAAGTCAAATCTCATGAGATCACAGTAAGAGTTCATGACCTCAACACTGCTGATGCTGATTGGCTGCTGTTCATTTCTTCATTTTTTTTTATTTTTACCTGCAGCTGGGAGCAGCTGAGTATAACTTTTTACACAGAACTTACTCTGCTGAGCTGAGGAGATTGGGAGGTAAAATATCTTCCTTTTTTACATAGAGATGCTCGGGTGATATTTTCCTGTCAGCTTTTTACAGTTATACTGCATCAGTTTCAAGTGATTTAGCATATGAGTATTATGTCCCTTTAATTAAATAAGAGGAGGGGATATCTTTCACTCAGTATTCAATCATGAGCAGCAAGTATATTGGGTGTGTTTTTAACTAACCAATCATGGAATAGTTGTTCATTTAAATTTGTGTAGCACATGACAACACATAGAGTCTATGATTACGGCAAATTAATGCTGAAACGCGTAAGACTGTGAACTTACTTGCTACCGCAGCATATTGGTTGCTGCTCTGCTGTTATTTTTTAACTTTTTGCATCTAATAAAGATTGAACATTTGTTTTTTAAGAAGCTTTGAGGGTCTCAGTTCCTTTGGAAACTTGTTTATTTGTACAATTATCGGAACCCCTATGAATTCATATTACAAAAATATATTTGAAGTATATTCCCATTGATATTTTACTTTTTTTAGTACACCTATGTGACTAGAAACAGGAAATTGTTCAACAATGACTTCCTGTTTCACAGGGGTATACATATGAGGTAAAACATAGGCCTAATGCCCTTAGTCATTCATCACAATGGGTAAGACCAAGGAATATAGCTGTGATGTGTGGCAAAAGGTTGTTGAGCTTCCCAAAATGGTTATAAGAAAATGCCAATTTCCACCATCAGGGCAATAATTAAGACGTTCCAGTAAACTGGAAATGTTATGAATCAACCTGGAAGAGGACATGTGTATATATCGTCTCAACGCACTGTCAACAGGATGGTTTGAGTGGCCAAAATATCTCCAAGGATCACAGCTGGAGAATTGCAGAAGTTAGTTGCGTCTTGAGGTCAGTACGTCTCCAAAACTACAATCTGACATCACCTACATCACCACAAGTTGTTTGGAAGGGTTTCAAGAAAAAAGCTTTTACTCTCATCCAAAAACAAACTCAAGCATCTTCAGTTTGCCATACAATGGGGCCTATCTATCAAGCTCCGAAAGGAGCTTGAGGGCCCGTGTTTCTGGTGAGTCTTCAGACTCGCCAGAAACAGCAGTTATGAAGCAATGGTCACAAAGATCGCTGCTCCATAACCCTGTCCGCCTGCTCTGAGTACGATTGGGTTGATTGACACCCCCTGCTGGCGGCCCATTGGCCGCGAGTCAGTAGGGAGTGGTGTTGCACCAGCAGCTCTTGTGAGCTGCTGGTGCAATGTTAAATGCGGAGAATGTATTGCTCTCCGCATTCAGCAATGTCTTGCGGACCTGATCCGCACTGTCGGATCAGGTCCGCAAGACATTTCTTAAATATGCCTCAATACCTGTGTTGTCTTTGCAATTGTTTGATATCCAAGAGAGCAGAGTATTTTTGTTTATTTTATGAACAAAAGATCAAAAAGTTAAATAAAAAAAATAAATATATATAAATGTTTGTGTGTATATGTATGTTTGTCAATATATATATATATAAATGTGTTTATTAACACACACATAAATACACATATGCACACATGCACACACTACCAAACACACATATACAAACACACACATGTACACACTATCAAACACACATATACAAACACACATATGTACACACACACACAATGTGCACAGAATTGAATGATTTTATTTACAAGTACCCTGGCACAAAACAGTTAACGGTTTCTCAAGGTTAACAGTCACACAGAACACAGTGACACCTGAACAAAACCTCTGGCTGCCATGCTGGGTGTAGCATTTCATGATGGAATCTGAAACAAAATTGTGAAAAACAGTGTAAATGTGACCTGTTAGCCCATAAACTGAAATGTGGCTCCACCTCACTAAGTGGTCACATAAGCGAGGTCCTAGTTCACATTATCCATTGTCACATTCTGAGCCTAGAAGACTTTGTCTCCGGTTTATTGACTGTAGGTAGACATAACGCTGTATGCCGGCCCTTTGTTTCCATACATGAAGGTGTAAGGCATTTATTGATTACCATTATTACAGGTGTGTAAACATTAGCTCTTTAATGGAAGATACATTCCTCCTTGTAGCCTAGCAGGGGCCCCGCGAGACCGGTGAGTCATATAGTTACTGAATTAAGTTTTTACATCTGCCTGATGCCTCTTTTGATTTCATCTCTTGGTTCTTGATAATTACACATGTGACTAAACCTGTTATCATTTCCTGCACCAGTCATGCTATATATTGTCATACATCCCAGCTATTTACTGCATACATTTTACTCTTCCTCATATGGATGTCTGCTAGTGCATAGCATACGGCTGCTACAGATGAACCATTGCTTTCTGCTGCTATTGCCATATACCTATCTTCTGTGTAGTCCTCCTCAGAATAACCTGATACACATCCCAATGTCTCAATGGGAAGTTTATTCCATGCAGCAATCACTCTTTCAGAAAAGAAGCACTTGTGCAAGTTACTACTGACCTTGCAACTATCCAACTAGAGATCTCTTGTTCTGTTATTCTCCATATTTTGTCAATTAAAAAACAAATTTATTTTATTATTATTTTATTATTATTCTTTATTTATAAGCGCCAACAGAATTTTCAGCACTGTCAATGGGTACAAAGATAAAAGTACAACGGTGATAAAATACAATACAATAAAAGACACCTGACAAAATGTAACAAATAAATACAAGGGGAATTGAGGGCCCTATTCCCATGGAAACTTACAATCTAGATGGGTAGTCGGGTGAGAAACAGAATGTGGGGACTGCAAAGGTGAGAATGATGTTAGTGAGGAGTTAGATGAGGGCAACTGTTAGGTAAGTGGACTTCATTTGTTACTGATTTGGGTGATAAGATTCTCTGAACAAAAAGGTCTTTAGGTAGTGTTTAAAGGCAGACAGACTAGGGGAAAGTCGGACATCACGAGGAAGTGTGTTCCAGAGGGTTGGTGCCACATGAGAGATGTCCTGCAGTCTAGCATGGGAGGAGGCGATGATAGAAGATGCAAGGAGCAGGTCATTGTTGGATCTTAGGGGTGAGGGCTGTAGTTTATTTGTTAATCAGTGAGGACAGGTAGGGGGGCAGCATTGGTAACGGCTTTGAAGGTCAGGGTGAGAGTTTTGATTTAATTCTGTTGTGAATGGGGAGCCAGAGAAGGGGCTCACAGGGAGGCGCAGCAGATACAGAGCGTCGGGAGAGGTGAATTAGCCTAGCAGAGGCATTCAGGATGTATTGAAGGGGGAGAGGCGGGAGAGAGTAGGCCAGTTAGTAGGTTATCACAGTAGTCAAGTCGGGAAATTACCAGGGCGTGGATTAGCTGTTTAGTAGTTTCAGCATTCAGAAACAGACACATTTTGGAGATATTGCGTAGGTGGTAAAGAGAGCAATTGTATGTGGAGGTATGAAGGACAGATTGGATTCAAGTGTAACTCAGAGGCAGCAGACTTGGGGTGATGGGGAGATAGTGGTGCTGCCAACAGTGATAGAAAAGTTAGAAACCTGAGTATAATTAGAGGGGGGGATAAGAAGGAGCTCAGTCTTAGGTGGTGAGAGGCCATCCAGGAAGAAATACCAGATAAGCAGTCGCTGATGTGAGAAAGGACAGAAGGAGAGAGTGTGTGTGTGTGTGGGGGGGGGGGGAGGTAGATCTGAGTATCATCAGCATAGAAGTGATAGTTGAAGCCATAGCTATTGATAAGTTTAACCAGTGAAGAAGTATAAATAGAGAAGAGTAGAGGACCCAGAACAGAGCCTTGTGGTACACCAAAAGACAGAGGCATTGGAGAAAAAGAGTTGCCAGTAAATGAGACAGAAAAGGACCTATTAGAGAGATAAGAGTGGATCCAGGAGAGGGCAGAGTCACAGAGCTCAAGATAGCTGAGAGTCCGTAGTAGGAGGGGAGGGTCAACGGTGTCAAAGGCCGCAGAGATCTCAAGTAAGATAAGTATAGAGTAGTGGCCTTTGCTTTTAGCAGAAAGAAGATCGTTAGCAACCTTGGTGAGGGCAGTCACAGTTGAGTGTTGGGAATGAAGCCAGATTGCAGGGGGTCAAGCAATGAGTTGGAGGATAGGAAGTGGGTTAGGCATAGAAAACTAGTTTTTCTATAGCTTTTTAAGATAGCGGAAGCAGTGATATGGGGCGGTAGTTTGCAGGAGAATTAGGGTTGAGGGAGGGCTTTTTGAGGATGGGATGACCTTTACATGTTTAAAGGAAGATGGGAATGAACCGGTAGAAAGGGATAGGTCAAATATGTGAGTAAGAGCTGGAGTGAGGGTGGACGACAAAGAAGGTATTAGATGTGAAGGGATAGGGTCAAGTGGTCAGGTAGTGAGGGGTGAGGAAGACAATATGGAACACACTTCATTCTCAGTGGTTGGGGGGAGGGTGCAGAGAGTGGCAGAGGTGGTGCCCGTGGGTCAGAGATGGAAGATAGTCTGCCAGGTCTTGAGAATTAAAGGCAGATGAAGGAGGTGTTGCAGGTGGTAGAGCATAAAGGGAAAGAAAGGCAAAATTTAGATGTACATGGGGTGCATTTCGATTTTTAATAAAAGCGCGTGTGCAATATGCATCCATTATCAAAAATGCTTCCAGTAAAAAATAATGATTTTGTGGCAGCATATGCACATATGCCATGAGTGCCTTGTGCACTAGCATTCAAACACCACACCTTCTCAGATAGTCAGCTGTGGCTTGCACATCACAAATAAACTCTTCAATGATACAAATACCTACAGCAGCGTGCTGAGCTGTACTTTTAAATTGTTCGTAAGGACATAAATATTTAAGAGCATCTTCTCTACATTTCTATTATATCCACCTTACTTGTGACACTCAAGGAGCTACTACTCTCTATTAAGGAGACGCTTCATCTGTTAAAATGGTGGCCGCAAATCACTATTTGCTAATAGCAATTGAGTCATTTAAAACTGATCACTTTTTGATACTAGCCTCTCGACTTGAGGCCACACTAAACATCGCTATAACTATGACTGATTCACAGCTGAGCTCTGCATTTATAGAAGAGGATATGCTACTACCAAAAGAGAGTGAGATGGATGAATCTGTCAAGGTGGCTGGCTGTGGTCTGGCACTCATGGCGCCCATAAAAACTATGGACGCAAGAGAGCCAAGATTGGTTGCAGGGAGTCTTAATTACCAATTGAACCACACTCATCTACCATTGAGGTCCCTGGAGGGACGATACTACCTGTTGTCACACTCAACATGGGGATATAACTTTGGTTACATTATCTGTTAAAGGTACAGTCTAGTCAAAATTAAACTATCATGATTCAGATAGGGCATGTCATTTTAAACAACTTTCCAACTGACTTTTATCATTACATTTGCTTTGTTCCCTTGGTGGTATTTTTAAAAAGTTAAACCTAGGTAGGCTCAAACTGATTTCTAAGCCGTTGAAAACTGCCTCTTAGCTCAGAGCATTTTGAAAGTTTTTCACAGTTAGACAGTACTAATTCATGTGTGTCATATAGCCAACGTTGTGCTCACTCCCTTGGAGTTATTTAGGAGTCTGCACTGATAGGCTATATTGCATGTCTGTCAAAAGCACTGAGATAAGGGGGCAGTCTGCAGAGGCTAAGATATAAGGTAATCACAGAGGTAAAACATAGATTAATATAGCAGTGTTGGTTATTTAAAACTGGGGAAAGGATAATAAAGGGATTATCTATCTTTTTAAACAATAAAAGTTATGGTGTTGAGTGTCCCTTTAAGTCAAGTAGTATGAGGCTGTGGCATTAGGAGCTTCTTTGTAGAGAGGGAGACATTATCAAATTAGACTTGTAGATTGAGCTTTTTGGTGGTGAAATGGACAGAGTGACTTTTGGTATGCAGAATATGAATACTTGAGCGGAAGTTTATACATTTCAGGATTGTCTTGATGCATGTGAATTGGAGTAATAATGGGCTAAGCAAACATATTCTTGGGGACAGATGAGTCTTCAACTTAAAGTGATAGTAAACTCCCCCTTTATAAAAACAGATCCAGAATGTTAGTGATATTTTAGATTGAGTTTAATTCATCAGTTGTTATAAAGATGCGCTAATGGTCTGAGTTGTTCGCTAGTCAGTGCTCTAGCTACAGCAAAAGTTCCATATGGCTTGAGCGCTGATTGGAGAACAGTTCAAACATTTAGCTGTCAAAAAAATGACTTTTGAAGTGGGAGGGGGGGGGCAGAGTGTGGAGTATTTGAATGTCATACCTACATTAAAAAGTAATGTTACAGCTCATCTACATTATAACTGATGAATTAAACTCCACCTAAAATTGTGCTAACATTCTGGATCTGTTTTTATAAAGGGTAGAGTTTATCATCACTTTAAGTTTGACTGATACTGCTAGAGTTTTCTGTTACTAACTAGATTTCTGTAGATGGAAGTACATTCTATTGACATTAGCAAATAAACTTTCAAGACATTTAGTTCATAATATGGACCCAACAAAGATGTTAATTATATATTTGGTATGGAGTACAACTTGCTAGATAGTATGATGGCTATATGCTGGAATTTATATTTAGCATGGTTGCTATTTATATTTGCAATGAGCAGTTGGGGTTAGTTTGGCTTACAGCAGATTGGATCATTTGTACTGCTATAGATGTTTATGACTTTTATGTTAGTATTATCTGTATATATACACTAAAGAGTATGTCAAGCTTATTTTTATTGTAATTATCTTAGCTATTATAATTTTATTTATAGGCAGTCTAACCCATAGTTTGGCAGTATAGTCTATACCGCTGTACTTTCAGAATATGAACCTCTATGTTCAGACTTTAAAGGGACAGTCAAGTCCCCAAAAAAACTTTCATGATTCAAACAGGGCATTTTAAACAACTTTCCAATTTACTTTTATCACCAATTTTGCTTTGTTTTCTTGGTATTCTTAGTTGAAAGCTAAACCTAGGAGGTTCATATGCTAATTTCTTAGACCTTGAAGGCCGCCTCTAATCTAAAAGCATTTTGACCACTAGAGGGTGTTAGTTCATGTGTTTCATATAGATAACATTGAGCTCATGCACGTGAAGTTACCTAGGAGTGAGCATTGATTGGCTAAAATGCTAGTCTGTTAAAAGAACTGAAATAAGGGGGCAGTCTGCAGAGGCTTAGATACAAGGTAATTACAGAGGTAAAAAGTATATTAATATAACTGTGTTGGTTATGGAAAAACTGGGAAATGGGTAATAAAGGGATTATCTATCTTTTAAAACAACAAAAATTCTGGTGTTGACTGTCCCTTTAATAGAAAGTCCCTTTAGCTTATGCTGGGAAGCCTAACTCACTGGTTCTACAACTATATATATCATTTTATTTTCTATTTTTAGGAATTGTAGCTGCTTAACTTCCAGCTCCTATTTAGCCCGTAGCATTCATGTAGTGAGATGCTCCTTACATGATGACAGATTTAACCCTTTAGTGAGCTTCTTTTTTTTTTCTGTGATGTTTTTGAGACACCTGCTATTCTATTATTTCTGTAACAAAAACAGACCAGTGAATATTTAACACAAACATTTCCATTAACTGTGTTTTAAGTGACTGCAGTTGTAACTGTTTTATGACTTAGCAGTAGGTTTGTGTAATTGATGTGTGAAATATCCAGTAATGAGCTGAAGATGAAACTCAAAATGTTTCTTTCAGGATTCAGATACAGCATCTGATTTTTTCAAACTTCTAATTTAATTTCTATTATCAATTTGTCTTCCTTCTCTTGTTACCTTTTGTTGAAAAGCAAAAATATTAAGCTGTAATGTTCCCTGTGCAGTTTATCTTATATTTGCTTCTGATTACAATGCAGTATGGGATCCTTAATTGCGGTAGATTTGGAGGACTGAAATTAAAGGGACGGAAAAACGTTGGGAAACAAGCTTACATAATTCTGCACTATGTGCAGAATTCTGTAACATGACGATAGCTTTATGTTTTTTTATACTTGTTAAATGCTTAATATACTCACCTCTACCGTAAAGCCGTCCTCTTCAGCATGGCTGCTTTTTCAAACAGCTTGTAAAGGGCTCACTGTCTAATCACAGCAAGCCCGATTGCGCAATTGAATTACATGTATCGCGCTCCAGTACTAACTAATGCAGCCAACAGCTTTAGTTAGTGCATGATCGTGCAACATATAATTTAAAGTAAAAATAAATCATAAGGCTATTGTCACATTGCGCAGAATTATGTAACAATTTCCCCAATGATTACTGTCCCTTTAATGAAATTACTTTAAACAACCTCAAGCAAAAAAACTTTCACAACCATCCCTATGGCAGCGTAACTAATTTTATATAAAAATACAAAGTATCATTGTAATTTGTAAAAGATGCCTGTAAAATACAAAACAGGATCATAATTTGTAAACGAAACAAAAATGCACATTACTGTACACAGAACACAATGGAATACAGGCATATGCAGGTTATATTCTATCTGTGCACTGTACTTTATATTTCAGTATTACATGGTGCTACATTTGTCTTTAAAGGGATATTCAAGCCAAAATTTGAAACCACATAGGTGCATTTCGGTATTGAACACAAGCAATTATGTAGTATACATGCATTAGCAAAAATGCTTCTCATAAAAGCTATAGCTGTTTCAAAAGTGTATTTAGGTATGCACCGTGCACCAGCATTTTATATACAACACTTGTTCACAGAGCCTAAGGTGCTTATACCATCTGGTAATGACTCAATTTGTTAATTGTTGACATGAGTACAAGCCTCACTGATGATCTGAGCAGCTGCAGTATATAAAATGCTGGTGCACTAAGAATATCTAGCTATGCTTCATGTGCACGTGCAGAAAAAAATGCTAACACTAAAACAGTGATTTTACTAGAAACATTTTTGCCAATACATGTATATTGCAGATATGTTTAATTCACATTGGGAAATGCAGGTAATGCCCATTAGTGAGCTACAGGGCAGTCAGCGTTACATAACCCTATCCCATAAGGAACCCTAGAATCCTGTGTGATATTTAAAACATCACACATTTACCATGCTTTATAGAATATCAGCCAGATTACAAGTGGTGTTCTATTTATCGCTTTTGCTTGAGCGATAACACTGCCAGAAGTAAAGATTTTGCCTACGCAGATTAGTGCTTGTATTACAAGTTGATAGTACGCACAAGCGAAACCCAACGCGCACTAACTTCAGGATTTTGGCTATTGCGACCGTGCTAGCTTATTTTCCCCGTAGACTTCAATGGAGAGCACAGAAAAAAAAAACTAAAACTTAAAGCTTGTGCACTAACCCAACAGGAGTTATTAATAATTCATATTGCAATGTTCTTCACATACAGGAAAAATATATCTTTTCCTATTGGTATAGATATATATTTTAGCATAATCAGATATATAAAGAAATATATATTTAAAAATAAATTATATGTGAAGAACATTGGAATAATAATGCATAATGCGCTTCCGGTTGTGCACTTCACCTAGAAAAATTGTTCATTCTATTTTTAAACATATATTTCTATATATATCTGATAATGTTAATGTAAAATATATATCTATATGTATATATATATTATAGCCCTTTGCAGTCAAATACATGGCCATATACCATATATCTTTGACCCCTTATGAATATTTTTTTATTAATATATTTATGACTAATGCTTATCATATAGTGTTTATATGAGTTTAACTGTTTATTTTATTGTATTTATGTTGTGTTTGGTGCAACTTGAATTTTATCCATAATCCTTTTGGCGAGGTCTTCAGTCGCGCTAAACTGACATACATTAAATTTGATTGCGCTCAAGTAAACGCGTTTACTTTGAACTTGTAATACAACCACAAACTAAAGCGCCCACTTGTAGCTAACCCTCTGTGTAAAGGCTCAGGACCTGATAATCTAAACTTCACACAATGAAAAATCTCGCTAGCACAAAAAAAAAAGAGTCCGTCCCTGCGAGTTGTGAGATGTTTTACAAAGGAAGTAATGAAGCTCAAGAGTTAAACTTCACTGGTGAGAGTGACATTAGCAGGGGGCACACTTTATACATTACAAGCTGCAGCTTATACAAATCAGATGACCCTGTTTTCAGTGTATAGTATCTTACAATCAGCTCTATATTTGTATTTTTTCAAGAGGGTAATAAATGTTTTTTTTTATTTTCACACAATCTCACCACCTTTTAGTTTGAGAGAGAAAACAGCGAGATCTGCAGGGGAAATCTTTAGAGAATACAGAGAACTTCTTATGTCCCTTCATTACTCTGTAGCTGCAATAGCCCCTGGCTCTGATCCAGTCCTTAGATGAGTTAAAATTGTCTTAATATTTTTGTTATTTTCAAATTTAAATTAATTCTAATCTATTTGAAAACGAATAGAAGAAACAATGACTTCTTTATTTTGTTCTCTGCTGTAGCATTTTTATTAGTCTTCTGTAGTATTTTTACATCTCTATGCTTGTATGGTTTTTTTTCTTTCTTGAAAATGTATTAAATATGTATACAAAACGGATAACTTTATATAGATATATTCAAGGCCCATATACAGAGTTGTCAGAACCTCTGTTTATTCTATATATCAATACATTTTATGAGACAATGACAAGAGGCATATGTGTGCAACCACCAATCAACAGCTAGCTTCCAGTAGTGCATTGCTGCTTCTGAGATTACCTAGGTATGCTTTCCAACAAAGGAAACCAAGAGAATGAAGTACCTTTGATAACAGAAGTAAATGGAAAGATCTCAGAAAATTGCTTGTTCTATCTGACTCTTAATTTAATGTTGTCCCTTTAAGCTGGGAAACATGTGCATAACTTACATGTGACAATCAGAATGTTCATTTTAAAGGGCCGAATTATCATTGTGCGAGGGGACATGATCCGATATTGTGTATCATGTCCGCTGTACATCGATAAATGCCGACAGCATACGCTCTCTGCATCTGTCATTGCACCAGCAGTTATTGTGAACTGCTGGTGCAATGCTGCTCCCTGCAGATTCGCGGCCAATCGGCCGCTAGCAGGGTTGTCAATCAACCCAATCGTATTCGTATTAGGCCGCTGCTTCATATAACTTGTGCTTCCGGTGAGACCGAAGGCTCGCCAGAAACACGGGGCATCAAGCTCCATACGGAGCTTGATAAATATGCCCCTTAATGTCAATGAAGTCTTTTGTCTTTCAAAAAAGTTAATAAAATTGTTACACGTGTCATGAATTGATTTTAATTTAAGAAAACAACGTTTTATTCAAACACATATCTTCAATATTGGATCAGTTGTTGGATTTAACCTTCTTTGGCTGTAAATCTTATTGTATTGCACAAGTTTATGTAAATAATATAACTGTAAAACAAAATCACACAATAGCTATTTAAACGACAGAAGAAGCAAGAAGCGCCAAGCTATGTACAGAGATGACAAATTCATCCAGACCGAAGACTGGAACAGTATCTCTTTTTCCTCCGCTGTTCTGAGTAGCTCACTTACTGAAGTTCTTGTCTCTTTATTCTTAGTAAATTGTCTGCAAGGAAAGACTAGAGAGTTTAGAGCAAGCAGAGATGACTCCAGTATCAGTGAGTCTATAGGGGCATATTTATCAGGCTCTGTAGGGAGCTTGATGCCCCTGTTTCTGCACGAGCCACCAGGCTTGCCGGAAACAGAAGGGGCTGAATTGATTTCGGAGTGCGCCTGAGATAGCTCTAGAAGAGATGTACTCAGTCTTAATTTGCTTTATGGTTAGGTTTTTTGATTTAAGTTAATCTTATTTTGGCTGTGTTCTCAATTCGACTCTATTATATATATACACCAAAGTATAGTAAATTTCTGTATAATTTATAATACAAAAGACATGTTTCTGGATATTAAAATGAATTCATTTATTTAATAATTGCATTAGATAAAATAAACTTTTGTGCATGAAAGAGTTTTCAATAGCTGAAAGACTGATATTTGTACAATAGCATAAATGAGGTAAATTCAATTTCAATTCATAAATGTATGTCGCCTTTGTAAAGTAACTCGGATCCGGTGAGCGACTATTAATTCATTTAAAACTAAAAAATTGTATGTCTTAAAAGTATATGTATCTAAAATTTAATAAAACACTTTTGTACAATTTACTTTCTGTATAGTATGAGATAAACTTGCCGATCAATAGAATTGAGCTTAATTGGAGTTATGTTTTAATTAGATCAATTTAAATAGACAAACAATTTATACAGCGTGTTGTTTGATCTTTTGAGTTTGAGTATTGTTTTGCCCGGGGCTTTTATGATATAGAAAGTACCTTTGGTCTTTGCAGACAGAACGAATCTGTGTACTATACCGGTATAGATTTTGTGAAGTCCGTGTGTTGTCTCCGTTTGAAGAATCTTGTTCTTGTTTAGCCTTTGTTGGAAGTGACCCACCAGGGGGTATGTTGAGTTTTCACAGCGGTACTTGAATGGCAGAATACAATCAACTCTGTATGTGGTATCTGTATGTGTCCGTATGTTAGATGTTTAGCCTTGTTCTTGTATGACCTTTGTTGAAAGACCCACCAGGGGTTAATTTCGAGTTTCACAGTAAACTCTTTATTGTTTGAGCTTGTGTTTCTTATTTCTTATACCTCTGTTGTCCCCCTCTGTTTCGGGCAGTTATGTGGAATGAAGAACTTCTGGGGATCCACACCGGACAAACTTTTTCCAGCTTCTTGCTGTTGTCGATACTTTTTTGGAGGCAGTACTTTTGTAATACTCTCAATGTCTTTGCAGTGCAGAGCGGAGTTGCTGGTATTGAAGGTAGATTGTCGAAAAAACTTGCAGTAATAAATATTGGTTTCAAAGACAGTGGAGCAATACGTTGGACGCGTTTCGGCTGTCACCTGCAGCCTTTTTCATACATAATGCTCCATTGTGGTTTGGCGGTCTTATTTAAACCTCCAAACTACTTGCTTATTGGTTGATTTCTTTGATATCTCTAGTTGTCAATTATGCATCGAGAAAAATAGATACAATTGTCTCACCGGGGAAATATGTTTGATACTTCCAGAAAGACCCCTGCTCCATAACCTGTCCGCCTGCTCTGAGGCGGCGGAGAGACATCACCAGAAATCAACCCAATCAAATACGATAGGGTTGATCGACACCTCCTGCTAGCGGCTGATTGGCCGCAAATCTGCAGGGGGCAGCATTGCACCAGCAGTTCACAAGAACTGCTGGTGCAATGATAAATGCAGAGAGCGTATGCTGTCTGCATTTATCAATATGCAGCGGACATGATCCGCAATATCGGATCATGTCCACTCAAACAATAATAAATAGGTACCATAGGGCCTATGGGGCCAATTTATAATATGCAGCGAATCATGTCCGCCCAACATTGCTAAATGCCAACAGCATACGCTGTCGGCATTTAACATTGCACCTAAAAGGTGGCCGACAAGTTAAGGAGCAGCGGTCTTCTGGCAGATTCAGCAACATCCGCTGCTTGTTAAATCCGGCCCTATGGGTCTATCATTCTATCCATTAGACCAGTAATTGGAAATTGAATTCACTTAAAAGGCTCTATGTATGAAGCAACTAAAGCTTTACGTTTGCAAGTGTAATGATACATACGGGCAGCGCACGAACAGGATCCGCTGCCTTTATGCCGCAAATGTGAGCGAACAACTTCTCAAGTTGAGAAGCTTGTCGGCTCGGCAGTTACAATACATATGCGCCAAAGTGTTACATATGCAGCTCACAAGCCCTAAAGTAACTCTCATGTGAAGGTCAAGAGGTAGATAAAGGGTAAATTATTAGATAATTAGTGACAAGCACCTAACTAAACAGGTATTAAGACAGACACATAACTAGATACATAGGGATAGAGTATTATGTATTTTAAATAGAAACAATATTTAGATAGATTTTAACTCAAAAAGCATTTTATTTTTTTTAAAAAAAACTATTTAAATTAAAAAAATGAATGATTTCAATTAAAAAAGTCTGATTTTTTTGTGTGAAAAATCATTGATTTTTATCCACCCTATTCACCACAAAACAATAATCAATATAGAGAGAGATATAGAAAGATAGACAGTCAGATAGATAATTGATAGATTAACATAGAAGATATATGGTCACACACAGATATAGAGCGTTTTGCAAAAGTTTGTATTTAGAGTCTTATCACAAAGGAAATGCCATCTATAGACCCCTTGTTTTTGGTGTTAGTTAAGGAGGGTGTGGGGAATAAAGAACAGAAATTGATAAATAGACAAGAAGGCAGACAGATAAAAATGACAGATAATATAAGATAGATAGATACAGATAGATAGATAGATAGATAGATAGATAGATAGATATAACAGCTATATGCTTACACACTGATATAGAGAAATTTGCCAAATAATTCCTACTCTGTATATAGAGTCTCATGACAAAGGAAATACCATCTATAGACCCCTTGTTTGTGCTGTTAGTTTAAGGGGGTGCGGGGAATAAAGAGAACACAAAAACAATCGTGTCCAGAGAATAAGATAGTCCATTTCAGGCAGAAGAATAGACCCATTAGTGCCCCTGCCAACCCCTCCCTGCACAGCTGTGAGAGAGGCACAGACACAGAAATATATAGATATATCTCTCCCAAGAAGACATGTGCACTCTGTGGTCTCAGGACAAAACCTCATTGTGCTTTTATCTGCAGGGAACAGAATAGCTGCACAGAGATGACCCAGTTCCCCCCTCCCAGTCTGGGGGGGGGGGGTATTTTCTCTAGATATTACAGCGCTGTTATTTTTTATGAATTGTTCCCTACATCTGGTGAGGAAAAGGCTGTGTGACTTGTCCCAGTGTCCTGCCATAGCAACAGATGTGCCAATATTGATAGATTATTAACCCTATGTGCACAAGGCTATGCTAGGGGTACTAGACATGGGTTCAAGTCCACATAGTCACTGAGCACCAGGACAATGTGTGAGGGAGGGGGCAGAATATTTATGATGACACGTGCCATAAGACCCTTTTTATTCTTCACAGCCAAAAAACTATTGGATACAAAATGTCTGGCACAAATGGGTTAAATAGAAGGCAGTGATTTGTGTATAAAGTCACATTAACAGCAGCAAATTCAGCAGCAATATGTTCTACTACATTAGTTGTAAAGTCTGCAATCTATTTTATTCACCCCAGAATGTCTAAATATTGTTATTGCTTTTGTCTCACTTCTTCTGGAAGATGATGTCTGCACCCTCTTCTGTGTATTTACCCTTTAACTTCTGTGGCTCAAACTCAATAGATTGCTCATTGTCTGACTTACTTATGAATTTATCTGAATGGCTTTAACATGGTCCAAAGAGTAGTGATACTGTGCACACTCCTGTAAGGATGAGAAGTTACAGCTACATCACTTTGTAATAAGAACTATGGGGGTAAATATATTATCCTTGGAAATACAAAACTATTAACCTGCAATTCTTACTTTATACAAATTCCCTATGACTATGTGATTAAAGGGGCAGTATACACCAATTGTTTAGGAGTCTGAAAATCAGCACGTTATTTAAAAATAAGCAAAACTATACATTGTTACAAAAACACACCCAGATGGGCTAAATAAATGGATCATCTACAAAACATTTATGAAAAGAAAAATCTAGTGCATAATGTCCCTTTAAAAGAACATAGAAGTGCAGATCTAATGTGTTCCTGGATTTTATTATTATTGCATATTACTATGTGTTTAACTCCTACAAAGCGGTTAAATGTATAGTTAAAGGCAGCAATGCACTACTGGGAGCTAGCTGAGCACATCTGGTGAGCCAATGACAAGAGGCATGTGTGTAGCTACCAGTCCTGAACTAGCTCCCAGTAGTGCAATTCTACTCCTGAGCCTACCTAGGTATCCTTTTCAACAAAGAGAATGAAAGTAAATTGAAAAGTGATGATTGCCACTGACTGACAACAAGTCTGACTCTGACACACACATTATTATACTCGGAGTTGGAGAATTTGTTTTAATTTACCCCCTCCCCTGATAAGATGTTTTCACTTTGCAGCGTTGCACTTGCAGATGGCTGCCCCGGTTGTATTTGTGTAAGAGCTTAGTGTGCTGTGTACTAAGCTAAGCCTTAAGTAGTTACAGGCACTTAGGCAGGACAGGCTCCGGAAAATATCTTAAATTATGAAAAACGTTCCAAGCAAGCAGCAATATGAAGAGCTCTGCTCCGCCACCATGACACACTTTTAACTTACCGGCTTCACGTGTGAGCCTCAGGCGGCGTCCTCCAGTCCAGGGCAGTCAGTGACACTGGTCTGTGACAGTCAGTGGCACTGTGGTGAGTGGTCGAGGTCATTGACTCAGTGGTGGTCACTGATCGTCTCTGGCAGCTGGCTGCTGGCACTTCTACTAGCCAGGCAGGGGCAATCGCTTGGGCTGGGCAGGGCCTGGCAGGCTCAGGCAGACAGCTCCTCTTCTGACTGAGTCTTATTCACCTGAGTGAGTCGAGTTCTCCTCAGTCCTGGGTAGCTCCACAAGTCCGCAACTGGCACTCTCTCCTGCAAGTTGTTGCAACTGTCCACGTCATGGTGACCCTACTTTCTATCACTCACGAGTCATGACGAGCTCCCTCCTTCACTGTTAGTTCCCGCCAGTATCAGTATGACACCGACGCAGTTGCAGGACGCACGTCCTCATCCACATCTGGCACGCCTCTTCGGCAGTACTATTAGCTGATTGACTGTCTGTTAGCTCTGGAGAGCCGCCTCAAATGGAGCTTAGTATTGGCCACAAGAGGTACCACTGGGTGGCGCTAGCTCATATACGCCTAGATTTAGAGTTCTGCATTAGGGTTAAAAAGCAGCGTTAAGGGGTCCTAACGCTGTTTTTTAACGCCCGCTTGTATTTAGAGTCAGACAGGAAAGGGTCTACCGCTCACTTTCTTTCCGCGACTCGAGGCTGCCGCAGATCCCCTTACGTCAATTGCGTATCCTATCTTTTCTATGGGATTTGCCTAACGCTGGTATTACGAGTCTTGGAAGAAGTGAGCGGTAGAGCCTCTACCGACAAGACTCCAACTGCAAAAAAAAGTCTGTAGTTAAGAGTTTTATGGGCTAACGCGGGAACATAAAGCTCTTAACTACTGTGCTATAAAGTACACTAACACCCATAAACTACATATGAACCCCTAAACCGAGGCCCCCCAAATCGCAAACCCTATAATACATTTTTTTAACCCTTAATCTGCCTCTCCGGACACCGCCGCCACCTACATTACCCCTATGAACCCCTAATCTACTGACCCTAACATCGACGACACCTATATTATATTTATTACCCCCTAATCTGCCCACCCAACATCGCCACCACCTACCTACCCTTATTAACCCCTAATCTGCCGACCGGACCTCGCCGCCACTATAATAAATGTATTAACCCCTAAACCGCCGCACTCCCGGCTCGCAACACTATAATAAATTGTATTAACCCCTAATCTGCCCTCCCTAACATCGCCGCCACCTACCTACAATTATTAACCCCTAATCTCCCGCCCCCAACGTCGCCGCTACTATAATAAAGTTATTAACCCCTAAACCTAAGTCTAACCCTAACACCCCCCTAAGTTAAATATAATTTAAATAAAACAAACTAAATTAATCCTATTTAAAACTAAATACTTACCTATAAAATAAACCCTAATATAGCTACAATATAACTAATTGTTACATTGTAGCTATTTTAGGATTTATATTTATTTTACAGGCAACTTTGTATTTATTTTAACTAGGTACAATAGCTATTAAATAGTTATTTTTTTTTTTAAAAAAAATATTTTTGAAATTCCACAGCAAATATAATTAAGGTATATACAAAGAGAAAGAAATCAGAAACAATATTAGGTTGTCTCACAAGGTACCAAAGGCCACCAGTAAAGTAAACATAGTACATAATAATAATACAAAAACATTAAGTCATACCTTTCTTCAATTAAAAATGATACAAAATACCTCTTCTTTAGGTATCTAGAAAATTAGTGGCCCCAACACTTGCAGTTTGTACATACAATTGTGATATCCTCATAACTAACGCTAACGCTGTTAAATAATTTTATCATCAAACGACATTGCTTACAAAAAAAAAAAAAAAGAAAAGAAACACGAAAGAAAAAAATGGAAAAGGGAAAAAAAAAAAAAAAAACACACCCTGCCCCCAGCCCTCTTCCCCCTCCACCAATACCTATAACCTAACCTTCTCTATAAAGCGAAACCCACTCAGCTGGGAAACAATTGTGCAGGACAAGATCCATAAAGGTATTAGTGTTCAAGAAGGGGGACAAAATCTGTTTTTGTAGGTTATTCGGGTAGGATTTAATTATTGGAAGCCAAGCGTATAAAAATGATTTTATTTTCCTGTCGGAAACTGTGTTTAACTGGAATGATTCAAATATAATCTGGGACTGAATTTCCTTTAACAAACTTGAAAATTTTGGTGCAGAATGGGCTTTCCAGTTTTTAAAGATTAAATGTCTAACTAATAATATAATCGTATTGACCAAATTTTGATATAAACCAAGGCTCTCATCCTGACTATATAAAAAAAAAAATATTTTCTAATGTAAATTGAATTTGCACGTTATAAAGGCTGGAAACCCAGTACGCTATTTTTTGCCACAGTTGAGAAATTTTTGGACAATACCATACCATGTGACAGAAATCAGCTCCAAGAAGACTACACCGTGGACAGTTTGAAGCTGAAGAGGGGAACATTTTATTCAATCTATACGGAGAAATATAAAAAT
The DNA here is from genome assembly GCF_027579735.1 of Bombina bombina. Taxonomy (NCBI): domain Eukaryota; kingdom Metazoa; phylum Chordata; class Amphibia; order Anura; family Bombinatoridae; genus Bombina; species Bombina bombina. Next base: position 184,409,883 of record NC_069505.1, read on the forward strand.
TATTAAATATTTTCATATTAGACTCTTTCCAGGCAGTGGGGACAAGACATTGATTAAGTACTGAAAAGCTGGAAGTAATTTTATTTTCATCCATTTCTGGAAAAATATAAGTCCATTTATTAATAATGTTCCCCATAGCCAGTGAACCTTGTTTGGACATCATAATATCATATATTAAAGAAATAGAGGCATCACCCACTTTAAATTTAGAACAGCATACATCAATTTCAGACCACGCGGGAGAGATAGGAAAAATAAAGTCGGCCGCATCTATATAGTGACGTATTTGCAGATATGCAAAGAAGGTCTTATTAGAAATACCAAATTGAGAAATTAGTTCTTGAAAAGAAACCACTTGTCCATTATCTGTCATAATCTGAGCTAAGAAGCAGAGCTTTTTGTCTTTCCACGATTGAAAGGCCTTATTATACATTCCTGGCAAAAATTGAGGATTTCCACAAATAGGCAAAAATTTTGAGAAATTTGAATCTATCCCAAGCAGGGTACAGCATTTCCTCCACGCCACTACTATATTTTTAATAGTAGTAAGACTATTAATATTAGATGGCAGTGTTTTAAGCGGACAATGCAATATAGCCTTTAACATAAAAGGTTTGCAATAAAAACTTTCAAGATCAAAAGAAGAGACTATATTAGATTCAGAAATCCAGTCAAGTGCTATCTTAATCATAGCTGCCCAATTATAAAGTTTAATATTGGGTAAAGAAAAACCTGCCAACTCCTTTTTCAACATCAACTTATCAAGAGATATACGTGCTTTTTTATTACCCCAGATAAATCTGGAAATACGTGTACATAACTTCTTTATATCATTTGAAGGTATAAAAATTGGTAAATTTTGCAGAGGGTAAAGCAATCTAGGGAAAATAATAGCTTTAAATAAGTTAACCCGTGCTTTCAATGAAAGTGGGAAAGACGTCCAATTTCTAAATCGGCCTAAATTTTCTCCAATAAGGGGGTAAAATTCGCACTGTACCATTTTTTTTGGGTTAGTGTGAAAAAAAATACCCAAATATTTAATACATTCCACTGTCCTAAATGGGGTTTCTTGAATACTACCCACTGACTTTTTAACCCATAAAAGCTCACTCTTTTGCAAATTAACCCTATACCCGGAGAAGGCACCAAACTGTTTCAAGTATCTCATAGCTAGTGGAATAGACTGTCTAGTATCCTTCAAAAAACAGTAGAAGGTCATCAGCATAAAGTAATAATTTAAAGGTTTGTGTACCCAAGGAAATACCTTCCATCTTTTCCCTTAATTTGATCGCTAAAGGTTCTAACGCAATATTAAATAATAACGGGGATAACAGACATCCTTGATGCGTACCTCTTTTCAATATAATCTTTTCTGAAAGTGTATTATTAACCAGTAAAAAAGACATTGGAGATTTGTAGAGTTTTCCTAATAAAAGAGACAAATTGTTCATGAAATCCAAATTTAACTAAAGTAAAAAGTAAATGCTTCCAGGATTATAGAGTCAAAAGCCTTTTCGGCATCAAGTGTTAAAATTGCTATATCTTGAGTGTTATCATTATTAACTTTATTCGCCCCATATAGATTCCAATGATAATCAAGAAATGTAGCTACACTGCAGATATGTCTAGTAGAGTTCCTAGCTAACATGAAAACCTACCTGATCTGTGTGGATAACTTTCTCCAGTACAATGGCCACCCCTTAGCGATTATTGAAGATAGAATTTTATAATCTGTGTTTAACACAGAAATTGGTCTATAAGACGCGGGGATCTTCTGGGTTTTTTCCTTTTTTTAATATTAAAGAGATATTGGCCGCAGAAAAAATACGAAGAGATAGAATCATTGGAACAAAAATAAGAATTAAACAATTTGCCCAGAGTCAGCTTCAATCTAGGGCCAGGTCTTATAGAATTCTCCAGCTCTGTTTTAACCATATAGAAAATTTAATATTATAGTTAATAACTATTTAATAGCTACATAGTTAAAATAATTACAAAATTACCTGTAAAATAAATCCTAACCTAAGTTACAAATACACCTAACACTACACTATCAATAAATTAATTAAATAAATTACCTACAATAAGCTAAACTAAAATACAATTAAATAAACTAAACTATAATAAAAAAATAAAAAAAACAAACACTAAATTACAGGAAAAAAAAAATTACAATAAGTTTAAACTAATTACACCTAATCTAAGCCCCCTAATAAAATAAAAAAGCCCCCCAAAATAATAAAATGCCCTACCCTATCCTAAATTACAAAGTAATCAGCTCTTTTACCAGCCCTTAAAAGGGCTTTTTGCGGGGCATTGCCCCAAAGTAATCAGCTCTTTTACCTGTAAATAAAAATACAATATGTGACAGAACTCTCTGTCAGTACTTGAAGGGTTAACTCTGTTCAGCTTTAAGAAGCTATTTTCTAAAGACAGGTTTGCTGGCATCAGCTATAATTAAGTTTAAGTGATAAACATTCCCATTGTTCAATCACATCTAGAGAGCAGATGCCCCAGTGATAAGAAAGGATCAAGTGTGTCTTGTGTTTAACTTGTTATCTGCTGAAGTAATGTAATTCTATTCTGGCCTGTCAAAGGGCGTTGTCCCTCTATCTAATGTACAATATTCTTTCAACCCCCACCCGGGTCAGACCTGCATAAAATATATAGGCACATAGCTTTAATAAATGTCATTCTGTTTTAAACCTGAAAACTGGCTGGGTTGTGAGTTGCTGATCCCATATTCAGGACATTGTTCATCTGGTGTTAACCCTTGGTATCCTGTTGGTACCGTAACAATTGGTGGCAAGCGACGGAATGCACCTTATCGCCCAGAAGAGCAACTACACAAGCCAGTAACCTCAGGAAGAGGGGGATTACTACAATACTACTAAGATGGAGGGAGACAGAGCTGCAGCGCTACGCCTCCAGCAGCCATGGAGGAGACCCTATACCAGAGGGAAATGAGGACCAGGCTGGAATTTTTACCCCAACCTGTACCACGGGACATGCTATCCGTGGTAATGGCAGATGTGCAGGAGTACGTGATGGCACACAGTCCGCGGAATGCATCCTCCCGAGCAGAATCCATTTCGGAAGCACAGCAACCCAGTAAGACCCAAAATCCCATACCATGCCTTTAAAATGTTTTGTGAGGAGAAGGATGAGATGATGGGTATTTACAGGATTTTGAGAGACTGTGCGAGTTACATGATTTGGAGCAGTCCGTATGGGTGCCGGTGCTAGCAGGCAAGCTAGCCGGTAGGGCAGCGGAAGCGTATCGCGCTGTACCCAGGGAGGACAGCAAGGATTACGCTAAAGTGAAGAGAGCGATCTTGGAAAGATATGCCATTACCCCAGAGGCATACCGGCGCAAGTTTAGAGGCCTGCGCAAGCCAGAAAGGGATTCCCATGCAGAGTGGGCCCACAAGCTGGATCAAGCATCTCAGGGGTGGATACAGGCCAGCCAAGCTACCACCATGGAAGAATTGCGACAACTGATGCTGTTGGAGCAATTCTTTAACGGCTTGTCCCCAGAAGCCCAAGAATGGGTGAGCGATCGAAAACCCTCCACCCTGCATGAAGCTGCTCGTCTGGCAGATGAGTATACGGATGCCGCAAACTGGACACTGCTACCACTAAGCCCCCTGCTAGAGTGGAGTACAGACCCCCAGTCACCCCAGCAGCTGCCAGTTACCAACCCCCGGCGCACCGCTATACCACACGGCCTCCGGCCACGAACTACCCTCAGAGAGCCCGGTTCAATTCGCGGGGCTACTCACAACCTATTCGGTGCTTTGGATGTAAGCAACTAGGGCACAAAAGACCAGAGTGTCCCCTAAACGCAGCGAACCAAGCACAGTCCTGGAGAAGACCCGCCGGCGGAATCCCACGTAATCCTCAGCCTGCGGCCTGCTACGTAGAGGCGCAAGAATGCTGGGGCAGCCTACATGAAGCAGACCCCGTGCAAGCTGCCCACCGGAATAACCGGCAACTGGTTAAAGTGAATGGGAAGGAGGTCAGTGGTCTACGGGATACTGGTGCTACCATGACCTTGCTTCAAAAGAACTTGGTGTCTGAGAAACAGCACACTGGAGACTGTGAGGGTAGCAGGGGCACTGTGTTCCGCCTACCTGTTGCCAGGGTACATTTGGATTGGGGAGTGGGCGCTAGACCTGTGAATGTGGGGGTCAAGAAGGACTTACCTGCTGATGTTCTCCTTGGAAATGACTTGGCCCCCCTTGTTTCTGCCTATGCTCCCATGGGTCGCTGATGTTAACCCTGTGACTACCCGTGCCCAGATCCGTGCAGCAGAGACTGACCCACCTGCTGCTAATCCCCAGGACGCTGCGCTCAGTAAATCTCTATCCGCTATTGATACGTGGAAGTCCCGTTACAATGCGCTGATGAAGGAGAAGAGTCACGTAGAGGATGAAATGGTCACGTTAAATAATCATGTAACAGTGCTAGCGGGAGAGAAGAGGAGTGCAGAGGAAAAAGCACGTTTAGAACAGGAATCTCTGCTAGACAAGCTGCACTGACAGACTGCAGAAAACACCAGCTTGAGAGTGGAACATGAAACATTAAAGACAAACTTAGCAACGCTGGAGGAGAAGCTGACGCTGGCTCATAGTGAGGTGCAGCAACTCAAGGGCACCCTATGTCAGTATGAAGGGATTGTGGATACCTATAAAGAGCAGGTACAAAAAACTCGTAAAGAAGCTGGTGAGATTTTGAAGGACTGTTTAGCCCTAGTCTGGGCACTGAAGAAGTTGAACGCTTATTTTTACGGGCAGGAATTCTCTCTCATAACGGGAATACAGATGGATTGTCCCGGCAAACTGACATGCCTACCACTCCTAGTGGTCATCCCCAGGTTGACCCGCCAAAGGGTCAAGCCGGGTCTGCCGGAGTGTTCCACAAGGGGGGAGCTATGTGACAGACCTCTCTGTCAGTACTTGAAGGGTTAACTCTGTTCAGCTTTAAGAAGCTATTTTCTAAAGACAGGTTTGCTGGCATCAGCTATAATTAAGTTTAAGTGATAAACATTCCCATTGTTCAATCACATCTAGAGAGCAGACGCCCCAGTGATAAGAAAGGATCAAGTGTGTCTTGTGTTTAACTTGTTATCTGCTGAAGTAATGTAATTCTATTCTGGCCTGTCAAAGAGCGTTGTCCCTCTATCTAATGTACAATATTCTTTCAACCCCCCACCTGGGGTCAGACCTGCATAAATACTAGGCACTTAGGCTTTAATAAATGTCATTCTGTTTTAAACCTGAAAACTGGCTGGGTTGTGAGTTGCTGATCCCATATTCAGGACATTGTTCATCTGGTGTTAACCCTTGGTATCCTGTTGGTACCATAACACAATACACCCCAACATTACAACCCACCACCCACATACCCTACTCTAAAACCCACTAACCGCCTGAAGATCTACCTACCTTGAGTCGTCTTCACTCAGACGAGCCGAATTCTATATCCAAGCGGGGCAGAAGAGGTCCTCCATCCGATTGAAGTCTTCATCCAAGCGGTGATGGTTATATATGTGTGTATATATGTATATGTATATGTATATATATATATATGTGTATATGTGTTTATATATATATATATTATATATATATGTTATATGGGTAATTTGAATCTCACATATTAAGCATATTGAGGGTAACTTTAAATCTAGTATCAAATGTTTATAAAGCAGCATTCCACAAGTTTCTTTTTGTATAAGTTGTAACATATGGTTCCAATATATGATCCTCTCTACAAATGGATATGGGCATATTCTGTTATGTGCTATAACAACATTCTTATTTCCTGTGGGCCCCTTATGCAGATGTGAAGTTAACTACGTTTTTTTATATATTTCCTGTGACCTCATGTATGATGTATACATCACTATAAATTCTTTGTGTGTTCTTCAAATAAACGGGACTTTTGTGAAAACACTCAGTTGCATGTGTGTGTGATTTCAGTGGTCACCCCAGGGCCCTGAAGAAAACGTGTGCTGCACCCTTATCAGCCAGAGCAGAGCTAAGGAACAAAAGAAGTAACCCTACAAAACTGGTGTCAGAAGTGGGATGAAACAGGGAACTCTCGGAAGGTAAGCTGAACAAAGAGTCTTTTTATTCTGACCTTTTTTCTCTTACCACGAGACCCCTTAAGTTTCATTTTACATAGGAATAGTTGGGGAATATATATATGTGAATCTTTGGTAGATTCTAAAAGAGGAATAGTAGATTTTTTGGGTAAAAATCAGGTTAAATATATATATGAATCTTTGGTAGATTCTAATCAAATCTTTGATGAAAAAATAAAAAGGGAATAAAAGATTTCTTTGGTAGAAATCAGGTTATATAAAGTCTGGCTGAAGGGTTAAAACACACGTTTTCTTACTGCTTGCTTTTGAAATATTGCTGTAGGCTAACATTGCTTTAAAGTTATAAGATAAATACTGCATTGTTTATATGAATTCTTATGCTGCTTGTTTTTAAATATGCTGTATGGCAAAATACTGTTTATTTGTATAAAGTGTTAAGGAAGTAAAATACTGCTTATTGTTTAAAGTATTAAGAAAGTAAACTGTTGCTTATATGTATTGCTGTTTCTGAATGTTAGTTAAAAGGCTACATTTTTTCTGGTGAAGGGTGACCTTTGATCTAGAGATAATTAATGCCAGAAACTACTGAAAGGATCAGCATAGTGATATTTTTTTTTCTTTCTCTTGTTGTAAACTTAAGCATTAAGCACTAACTGGTAACGGAGTACAACCATTCTAGTTAATGTGGTTTATGCAAAAAGATTCAATAATTAATTGCTCTTAAAGGTAAAGGTATTGTATTTTTTTATTTTTATTATTTTTTATTATTTTTTATTTTTTTTTGTGTTGTATTGTTTTTTGTTGTAAATGTTTTAAAAGATAAGTTAGGAGTTGAGAATGGGCAAATCCCAGTCTAAACAATTTCCATCACCTATGCAAGGAGAAAAATGTAAAGATTATGTGGGAAAATATAGCAGATTGGACAGAAGCTATGAGAAGCTCTGATCCATTCCCCAGAGAGGGGGATAATGATAAATTTCATATGAATATGGTAAAAGGGTTGTGTCTAGGTGATGAAGAGGCATTTCCATGGTATAAATATGGATTATATGAAAAAGGGTGGGGAAAATTGGCTGACTGTTGCTCCATACTGGCGATATATTGATATAGATGGGAATAAAAAGAAGGGTAAAAGTGAGAAGCAAAGACAGAAAGCATATTCACCCCCCCTGCCCCATATAATGCCCCTCACCTACCTTTGCCATCATATAACAGACTATATCCTAGCCTCCCATCCCCTAGTGACATAGATCTAGAGACTATTGCTATTGCCTCTGCTCAGGTACCCCAGGAATGGACCTTGCCAGGACCTTCTGTAACTCCCCGATACCAGGTCACTAAACCCCCAATTATGCCCAAACCCCCGATTAAGGTTGAACCAGTAACACCTTCCTACCCCCCTACAATAACCCCACAATATAAAAGAGGGAATGAAGAAGTAGAGGAGGAGGCAGCTGTACCAGAAGCTAGTATGCCATTTCTTACTGTGGGAGACCAATTAATTATTAAACCTTTGTCCCGGGTGAATTAAGGGAAATTACCAAGGGAGCCCCAAACCCCTGTCAACATCCATCAGCTTGTATTATGTATTTAAAAAAGAATGTTACAAGGAAAAACATGACACAGACAGATATAAGAATTATTATTGATGCACTTCTAGACTATGACCCTGAGTCAGGTTGGGAGTGGGGTAATGTAAAGAGTATTAGTAAATTGAGTCGAGATCCAACAATTAACTATGCCCTAAACACACGTGAAGGACTTGATGAAATGTGGACAGAATTAAGTATAGAAATGCATAGAATATGGAAGGATAAACAAAGTATGTCAATTGCACTAGCGTGCAAACAGAATACAAAGGAAACAGTAGTAGAATTTGTTAAGCGTTTTTATAAATGCTGGAAGGAAGAGGCTGGAATGGAATCAGGAGATGCAATGGGCTCTCTGAAGGTCCAGACTTGCATTAGTAATATGCAACCTCAGCTTTCTTTGTTGGTGAAACAACTTGTCTCTGATTGGCCAGAGTTGACTCCAGCAGAATTCTTGAAAAGAATTCATGAAAAAGAAGGGGCAGGTTGTTTTGACATCAGGAAATTAGAGGGAAAAAACGCTGCTTTTTATCAAAAGCAGAGTTTACAACATTGTGATCCATTCCAGGCCAGGGAAAGGGATAATACAGGGAGTAATAGAATGTATGTGAGAGGTAGAGGGAGAGCTAGAGGAAGAGCTAGAGGGAATTATACTTCAAACAGAACACATTGTTTTAACTGTGGGGAACAGGGACATTGGAAAAATGAATGCCCAAAACCCCCTAATAATTCTGGCCCCCCTTACAATCCCCGACAGTATAACAGACAGCCTTACATAGCCCCTGCACCCATGGAGGCACCCAAACACAACATACAATGGCCATAGGGGTGCCTAGAAGGTAGCACTCCAATTTTTCCAGTGGTGTCAACAAGTTATCATGAGCAACCGTACTTAGTCCTAGAAGTAGAGGGAGAACCCCTACCATTTCTAGTAGATACAGGAGCTACATGCTCTGCCTTATGCTCAGATATGTATGATGGCATTACTGAAAAATCTGAACCTTCTCTAGGGATTAATGGAGTGCTGAATCAGACTCGCATCACACCGCCACTTGAAGTTAGGGTACCCTGTACTGGCCAACAACTTTTGCACCCATTTTGTATTATAACTGGGTGTCCCCTTAACCTTTTGGGTCGTGATCTTATGGGTCCCCTTGGTTTGAAAGTAGCTGTCACTAGACAGGGTGGGTTAGACGTGAGTCTAGGGTCCACTAACCTGTGTTTTTTTAATGACATATTGACAGATGTCCCATCCTCTGTATGGGCATCTTCAAAACTTGACGTTGGTTTAGTTCAGTGTACCCCATATAAAGCCAGATTAAAAAATACTACTCCAGTGTTTATTAAACAATATCCATTGTCTAGAGAAAAGAAAGAAGGGATAAGACCCATGATAGAGGAATTCCTTAAACAAGGAATCCTCCGTCCAGTAGTTTCTCCCTATAATACCCCATAAATCCGATCCCAAAGAAAGACAATGAATATAGGTTAGTACAAGACCTAAGGGCAATTAATGAAATAGTAATCCCAATTGTCCCAATAGTCCCAGATGTTACAACCTTACTCACAGCCATTCCACATGATGCCTGTATATTTACAGTCATTGATTTAGCTAACGCATTTTTTTCAGTCCGATTGGACCCTGAGACACAGCTACTTATGGCTTTTTATTATGATGGGCGTCAGCTTACCTGGACACGCCTCCCTCAAGGCTATGTGGCCTCACCTGCGGTCTACTCGCTGGTGCTCCAACGTACCTTGCGGTCATGGACTCCCAGCCACGGTTCCGTCCTCCTTCAGTACGTCGATGACCTACTGTTGTGTAGTCCTAACCAGGAGGCTAATACAGTAGATACAATAAGTCTGTTAAAACACCTTGCTGCTGAAGGTCATAAAATAGCAAAACATAAGCTACAAGTAGGAGTGACAAAAGTGGATTACCTTGGTTTTGTGCTTTCCCAAGGCCACCGGTCCATTAGTCCCAAACGAATCCAAGCGATTCAACAGATCCCAAAGCCAGTTACTAGAAAGGACATGCTCACCTTTCTAGGTATGATTAATTATTGCAGACAATGGATTCCTGAGTGCTCCCATCATGATTCCATTCTAAGGCAAGCCACAAAAGGGGATAGCCCTGAACATATACAATGGACCACAGACATGACTAAATCCTACATAGCTCTGAAGACTAGCATTATTAGTGCCCCTGCTTTAGGACTACCTGATTATTGTAAACCATTTCACTTGTATGCGAGGGACAATTGTAAAACCATGGCTGCTGTCTGTGCCCAAGAGCATGGTGGAGGCAATATGCGTCCCGTAGCTTTCTTTTCCAAAGTAGTTCCAATACCGGTACAAGGGATGCCGGCGTGTCTCCGAGCATTGGCGGCTTGCGCCATGGCTGTAGAAATGGTTGAAACAATCACATTAGGCCATCCAATAGTTCTACACACTAGTCACCAAGTTTTACATCTTGTAAAAAATGTCACTACCCAACACATGACTTCTCAAAGACTTTCTGGTTATGAATATATATTGCTGAATAATACAAATCTGACTATTAAATATAGTAGTGTATCCTCAGGGCCAACTCAAATACTTAGTGCCTTACTTACAGGATCACCAGACTTTCCAACAGATCATGATTGTATAGAGGTAATACACCACATTACCACACCAAGACCTGACTTGATGGATAAACCTTTTGACCATGCTGATAATGTGTTTGTTGATGGTTCTTGTTCCCGACCTAGTGATGGTATTTATAAGACAGGCTATGCCGTTGTGCAACTACCAGACATTGTTCTAGACGCAGGCCCCATTCCTTATCCTTCTGCACAAGCTGCAGAATTAATAGCACTTACAAAAGCATGTAAATTGTTTGAAAATAAATCTGTTAACATTTACACTGACTCTCGCTATGCTTTTGGGGTTGTGCACGATTTTGGTATGATATGGAAACAACGTGGTTTTGTTTCAGCAGATGGCAAGACCATCTCTCATACAGACCTGATTAATGAACTTTTAGAGGCCATACAACTCCCAAAGGACATAGCGATCATACATTGCCGTGCACATACATACAAGTCTCACCCTATTTCCTTGGGTAATGCACTTGCAGATAAAATTGCTAAAGAGGCTGCTTATGTTTCTCATACACCCGGATCCACCATCCGTATGTATGCTGTTTTAGCCCCACCTTCATGTCCTACAGACCATATGCTTCTTGAACTCCAGGGACATGCCACTCCTAGTGACATATCTTTCTGGACTACTAATGGGTTAACTTTAGATGAGAATGGTTTGTTTTCTAAAGAGGGGAAGGTGGGCATACCGGAAAGCAGTGCACCACTCTTTATAGCACAAGCCCATGGTGTTGGACACCTAGGTATAAAACCAACAACTAACTTGTTGAAGCAATCTTTCTACATTAGAGATATAGGTGATCATTGCAAGGCATATATTAATAGATGTGTATATTGCTTACAGACCAATGCAACCGTCCCCAATAAAGCCCAGCATGACCACTTACCCCCACCTACAGCCCCATTCACACATCTTCAAATTGATTTTACACATATTCCAAAAACTGGCACTAAACAATTATATCTGCTTGTAATAGTTGACCAATTTTCTAAGTGGCCAGAAGCTTTTGTTACCCAGGGGGAAGATGCAAAAACAGTCGCTAAAATTTTAGCCACTGAAATAATTCCCAGATTTGGTTGTCCGCTTCAGATTAATTCTGATAACGGTCCAGCGTTCATTAGTAAAATCACACATGAGTTAGTAGAATGGTTACAGATTAATTGGGACTTTCACATTCCCTACCATCCTCAAAGCTCAGGAATTGTAGAAAGAATGAATCGCAATATCAAGGAAAAACTTTTAAAGGCAACAGCAGGTACATGGGTTAAATGGCAAAACTATTTACCTGCTATTTTAGCAGAAATCAGAATGACCCCAAATAGGACAACCAGTTTGTCTCCATTTGAGGTCCTAATGGGTAGACCATTCCCGACTCCATGGGTAAAAGGCCCACTTATCATTAAAAATGGTGATTTAGATTGTATTAAGGAACAATATGTAAAACAATTGATTGATAAATTGAATGGCATCTATGGTGATGTGTCTTCCCGTTTACCTCTTCCCTCACAGGAACCAACCCATCCTTTCAAGCCTGGAGATCTGGTCTGCATTCGCCAGCTGAATAAAGCAAAGAAAGGAGGTTTCCCGTTCAGCAAGTAAGTCACTGTGATCGCTGTAACCAGGACTGCCATATTGACTGACGACAAGGACATCTGGATACACGCTTCACGAGTGAAACTCTGTCCAAAGAGAGGAGAAGCGGGTGACAAGCTATCGGTCACCCCTCACAAAGGAGAAGTGGGTGATAAGGTATCGATCACTCCTCACAAAGACCAGGATGACGATCTCAATCATGGATCCAAGACATTTCTGCAAGATCTTCCTTTTCCTAATGGGGATATTGATCTTTGTGTATATCCCAATAGTATTAATAACGGCATGTTATTACTCACCTGAAGATGCTGGACACTTTACACCTATTTGTTTACTATTATTAACATTGTTTAACTGTTACATGTCTTGTACTTTACGAAAGAAATATCAGGTATGATACAAGATGCAGAAAAAGTTCAACTGCAAAATTTAATTAGAGGTAGACCCAGATAGTTTATATTGTAGGAACATTACAGATTATGTGATCACAATGTGATCAAAGAGGGGAATGATGGGTATATATATGTGTATATGTGTGTATATATATATATATTATATATATATGTTATATGGGTAATTTGAATCTCACATATTAAGCATATTGAGGGTAACTTTAAATCTAGTATCAAATGTTTATAAAGCAGCATTCCACAAGTTTCTTTTTGTATAAGTTGTAACATATGGTTCCAATATATGATCCTCTCTACAAATGGATATGGGCATATTCTGTTATGTGCTATAACAACATTCTTATTTCCTGTGGGCCCCTTATGCAGATGTGAAGTTAACTACGTTTTTTATATATTTCCTGTGACCTCATGTATGACGTATACATCACTATAAATTCTTTGTGTGTTCTTCAAATAAACGGGACTTTTGTGAAAACACTCAGTTGCATGTGTGTGTGATTTCAGTGGTCACCCCAGGGCCCTGAAGAAAACGTGTGCCGCACCCTTATCAGCCAGAGCAGAGCTAAGGAACAAAAGAAGTAACCCTACAAGCGGGGCAGAAGAGGTCTTCCATCCGATTGAAGTGTTCATCCAAGCTGCATCTTCTATCTTCATCCATTCGGAGCGGAGCGGCAGCATCCTGAAGACCTCCGACGCGGAACATCCATCCTGGCCGACGACTGAGCGACGAATGACGGTTCCTTTAACTGACGTCTCTCAAGATGGCGTCCCTCGAATTCCGATTGGCTGATAGGATTCATGGATCGCATCGCTATGCGCTGGTGGAGGAAGGGGGTGAGGGCACCTGGGGGGGCGTGGTCAATCTGTCAAAAAGTTCATGCATAACCACACATATTCTTTTATTATTAATTATTAAAAACTTTTTGTTTTTATGAATTGCCTCCCCTGCCTCCTCTCACTGCACGTCACTGGGCATCACTATGGTGTTTTCAGCAGGGGGTCTGAGGCAGGATGAGGGCTGCACGGCTCGTTTCCTTAAGTCCAAGGACGGTGGTTTTTTGACTCCCCAGGTAGTGGCAGCACACGCGCCTAGTCACATCTGGTCCTACTGGTTCGGAGATCTATGTTTTACACCCTGGTTGGGCGGTTGGCTCGTGCCCCGGTTTGCCATCAGAGATAGAGTGACGGCAGCCCCAGGGGGCGGGTAGTCTCCTTAGGCGCATGCCTGGGGTCCCTCCCCCATTCTGAGGATGCCAAGTACTCCCTAAGCCTTCTGCGTGCAGCTAAGCTCTGCTTGTGTAGGCATTCATGGGTACGGCCCATCTTCCTAGCAGGGGGTTGCTTACTCTCCTACTGGGACTAAGTAGTCAGTGCCCCCTTCTGTCCCTCACTCAGTAGCCAGTGCCCCCTCCTGTATCTCACTCAGTAGTCAGTGCCCCTCCTGTACCTCACTCAGTAGTCAGTGCTCCCTCCTGTATATCACTCAGTAGTCAGTGCCCCCTCTTGTACCTCACTCAGTAGTCAGTGCCCCCTCCTGTATCTCACCCAGTAGTCAGTGCCCCCTCCTGTATCTCACTCAGTAGTCAGTGCCCCCTCCTGTATCTCACTCAGTAGTCAGTGCCCCCTCCTGTATCTCACTCAGCAGTCAGTGCCCCCTCCTGTATCTCACTCAGTAGTCAGTGCCCCCTCCTGTATCTCACTCAGCAGTCAGTGCCCCCTCCTGTATCTCACTCAGTAGTCAGCGTCCCCTCCTGTATCTCACTCAGTAGTCAGTGCCCCTCCTGTATCTCACTCAGTAGTCAGTGCCCCCTCCTGTATCTCACTCAGTAGTCAGTGCCCCTCCTGTATCTCACTCAGTAGTCAGTGCCCCCTCCTGTATCTCACTCAGCAGTCAGTGCCCCCTCCTGTATCTCACTCAGTAGTCAGTGCCCCCCCCCTGTATCTCACTCAGCAGTCAGTGCCCCCTCCTGTATCTCACTCAGTAGTCAGTGTCCCCTCCTGTATCTCACTCAGTAGTCAGTGCCCCTCCTGTACCTCACTCAGTAGTCAGTTCCCCCAGAGGTGTAACTAGAAACCACAGGGCCCAGGTGCAAGAATCTACCCCCGTAACCACCACCCCCCCAAAAAAAAAGTGAATTTGATACATTTTTTTTTTTTTTTTTTTTACATTTAACACAGAAAAAGAAATGTGAATCAGATTACGTCTGCAAAAGGAGGTACCCTGTGTCAACAGTGTGTGAGATGGTCTGACCCCCTATTACTGTATATAGTGACACTGTTTAACCCACTAGTACTGTATATAGTGACACTGTTTAACCCACTAGTACTGTATATAGTGACACTGTTTAACCCACTAGTACTGTATATAGTGACACTGTTTAACCCACCAATACTGTACACTGTGTGCAGAATTATTAGGCAAATGAGTATTTTGACCACATCATCCTCTTTATGCATGTTGTCTTACTCCAAGCTGTATAGGCTCGAAAGCCTACTACCAATTAAGCATATTAGGTGATGTGCATCTCTGTAATGAGAAGGGGTGTGGTCTAATGACATCAACACCCTATATCAGGTGTGCATAATTATTAGGCAACTTCCTTTCCTTTGGCAAAATGGGTCAAAAGAAGGACTTGACAGGCTCAGAAAAGTCAAAAATAGTGAGATATCTTGCAGAGGGATGCAGCTCTTAAAATTGCAAAGCTTCTGAAGCGTGATCATCGAACAATCAAGCGTTTCATTCAAATAGTCAACAGGGTCGCAAGAAGCGTGTGGAAAAACCAAGGCGCAAAATAACTGCCCATGAACTGAGAAAAGTCAAGCGTGCAGCTGCCAAGATGCCACTTGCCACCAGTTTGGCCATATTTCAGAGCTGCAACATCACTGGAGTGCCCAAAACACAAGGTGTGCAATACTCAGAGACATGGCCAAGGTAAGAAAGGCTGAAAGACGACCACCACTGAACAAGACACACAAGCTGAAACGTCAAGACTGGGCCAAGAAATATCTCAAGACTGATTTTTATAAGGTTTTATGGACTGATGAAATGAGAGTGAGTCTTGATGGGCCAGATGGATGGGCCCGTGGCTGGATTGGTAAAGGGCAGAGAGCTCCAGTCCGACTCCCGCCAGCAAGGTGGAGGTGGAGTACTGGTTTGGGCTGGTATAATCAAAGATGAGCTTGTGGGGCCTTTTCGGGTTGAGGATGGAGTCAAGCTCAACTCCCAGTCCTACTGCCAGTTTCTGGAAGACACCTTCTTCAAGCAGTGGTACAGGAAAAAGCCTGCATCCTTCAAGAAAAACATGATTTTCATGCAGGACAATGCTCCATCACACGCGTCCAAGTACTCCACAGCGTGGCTGGCAAGAAAGGGTATAAAAGAAGAAAATCTAATGACATGGCCTCCTTGTTCACCTGATCTGAACCCATTGAGAACCTGTGGTCCATCATCAAATGTGAGATTTACAAGGAGGGAAAACAGTACACCTCTTGAACAGTGTCTGGGAGGCTGTGGTTGCTGCTGCACGCAATGTTGATGGTGAACAGATCAAAACACTGACAGAATCCATGGATGGCAGGCTTTTGAGTGTCCTTGCAAAGAAATGTGGCTATATTGGTCACTGATTTGTTTTTGTTTTGTTTTTGAATGTCAGAAATGTATATTTGTGAATGTTGAGATGTTATATTGGTTTCACTAGTAAAAATAAATAATTGAAATGGGTATATATTTGTTTTTTGTTAAGTTGCCTAATAATTATGCACAGTAATAGTCACCTGCACACCGATATCCCCCTAAAATAGCTATGTGGCAAACCTAGCCAGTTCTGGACTATAATGTAAGAAAGGTTGTCTGTGACAGACCCTTCGGTCAGGACTGAAAGTGTTAACTTTATTTTCTAACCACAAGTGGCTGGCTCCAGCTACAATCTAATTAATGCTTAGCATTCTATTGTTTGATCACCCCCAGAGAGAAACGCCTAAGTGATAAGGAGAGTCAAGAGTGTCCTGTGGTTGAAGTGTTTAAGTAATATAATCCTATTGTATCATGTCAAGGGCGCTTCTCCCTTTTATCTAATGTACAACATTCTTTCAACCCCCATCTGGGGGGGGGGGGTCAAAAACCTGTATAAATCTGTATGCTGCCTTCAAATAAAGTGTTATTCTGTTTAAAACCTGAAAACTGGCTGGGTTGTGAACTGCTGATTCCCTATGCAGGACATTGTTCCCTGGTGTTAACCCTTGGTATCCGGTTGGTACCGTTACAATTGGTGGCAAGCGACGGAATGAACCTTATCGCCCAGAAGAGCAACTACACAAGCCAGTAACCTCAGGAAGAGGGGGATTACTACAATACTGACTAAGATGGAAGGAGTACCAGGGACCGAAGTGAATGGAGATGGATTATTCTAAGCTAAAGAGACAAACGTAAAAGGAACTGCTAGAAGCCAGGGGAAAGATAGGCAGCAGCAAACCCAAGGCTATATTAATTGCTGAGCTGATGGAGGGAGACAGAGCTCGCAGCGCTACGCCTCCAGCAGCCATGGAGGAGACCCTATACCAGAGGGAAATGAGGACCAGGCTGGAATTTTTACCCCAACCTGTACCACGGGATATGCTATCCGTGGTAATGGCAGATGTGCAGGAGTACGTGATGGCACACAGTCCGCGGAATGCATCCTCCCGAGCAGAATCCATTTTGGACGCACTCAGCAACCCAGTAAGACCCAAAATCCCATACCATGCATTTAAAATGTTTTGTGAGGAGAAGGATGAGATTGATGGGTATTTACAGGATTTTGAGAGACTGTGCGAGTTACATGATTTGGAGCAGTCCGTATGGGTGCCGGTGCTAGCAGGCAAGCTAGCCGGTAGGGCAGCGGAAGCGTATCGCGCTGTACCCAGGGAGGACAGCAAGGATTACGCTAAAGTGAAGAGAGCGATCTTGGAAAGATATGCCATTACCTCAGAGGCATACCGGCGCAAGTTTAGAGGCCTGCGCAAGCCAGAAAGAGATTCCCATGCAGAGTGGGCCCACAAGCTGGATCAAGCATCTCAGGGGTGGATACAGGCCAGCCAAGCTACCACCATGGAAGAATTGCGACAACTGATGCTGTTGGAGCAATTCTTTAACGGCTTGTCCCCAGAAGCCCAAGAATGGGTGAGAGATCGAAAACCCCTCACCTTAACCGAAGCAGCCAGATTAGCAGACCAGCATTTTGATGCCAGGAGGCACCATGGACTACAGCCTAACAACGGACGGGCTAATATACAATGCCACACCTGCAAGCAGTGGGGACATATGGCACGTGAGTGCACCCAAAATCGGAGCAGACAAGCTTGGAACCAGGTCAGACAGAACCTGGCCCCAAGGGCGGCTGCTCACCATTACCAAACGGAGCCAGCCGCTCATGAGGTGTTGAGCACCCAAGCCGAGGAACCCCTGGGAATTCTGCATGAGGTGATGTCGGTCCAGGGACTTCGGGATTCGGGAGCTACTTTAACCCTGATAGCTCCCCATTTGGTGCCGGATACAGCACCCACTGGCGGGTCCGTGGCAGTACGAGGGGCAGGGGGAGCAGTATACCGATTGCCCCCTGCTAGAGTGGAGTACAGACCCCCAGTCACCCCAGCAGCTGCCAGTTACCAACCCCCGGCGCACCGCTATACCACACGGCCTCCGGCCACGAACTACCCTCAGAGAGCCCGGTTCAATTCGCGGGGCTACTCACAACCTATTCGGTGCTTTGGATGTAAGCAACTAGGGCACAAAAGACCAGAGTGTCCCCTAAAGGCAGCGAATCAAGCACAGTCCTGGAGAAGACCCGCTGGCGGAATCCCACATAATCCTCAGCCTGTGGCCCGCTACGTAGAGGCGCCAGAATGCTGGGGCAGCCTACATGAAGCAGACCCCGTGCAAGCTGCCCACCGGAATAACCGGCAACGGGTTAAAGTGAATGGGAAGGAGGTCAGTTGTCTACGGGATACTGGTGCTACCATGACCTTGCTTCAAGAGAACTTGGTGCCTGAGAAACAGCACACTGGAGACACTGTGGCTGTGAGGGTAGCAGGGGGCACTGTGTTCCGCCTACCTGTTGCCAGGGTACATTTGGATTGGGGAGTGGGCGCTAGACTTGTGAATGTGGGGGTCAAGAAGGACTTACCTGCTGATGTTCTCCTTGGAAATGACTTGGCCCCCCTTGTTTCTGCCTATGCTCCCATGGATCCCGCTAATGTTAACCCTGTGACTACCCAAGCCCAGTCCCTCCGGGAAGAGACGCTTCCATGTTTGGGGTGGGGGCAGTACTGAGCCAAGTTGGAGCAGATGGCGGAGAACACCCCGTGGCTTACTTGAGCCGAAAGTTGTTGCCCCGGACATCCCCAAGCCGATCCGTTGGGATCAGACTGTGTATGCCGGCTTGGTTCTGGGGGAGCATTGTGGCAAACCTAGCCACTTCTGGACTATAATGTAAGAAAGGTTGTCTGTGACAGACCCTTCGGTCAGGACTGAAAGTGTTAACTTTATTTTCTAACCACAAGTGGCTGGCTCCAGCTACAATCTAATTAATGCTTAGCATTCTATTGTTTGATCACCCCCAGAGAGAAACGCCTAAGTGATAAGGAGAGTCAAGAGTGTCCTGTGGTTGAAGTGTTTAAGTAATATAATCCTATTGTATCATGTCAAGGGCGCTTCTCCCTTTTATCTAATGTACAACATTCTTTCAACCCCCATCTGGGGGGGGGGGGGGTCAAAAACCTGTATAAATCTGTATGCTGCCTTCAAATAAAGTGTTATTCTGTTTAAAACCTGAAAACTGGCTGGGTTGTGAACTGCTGATTCCCTATGCAGGACATTGTTCCCTGGTGTTAACCCTTGGTATCCGGTTGGTACCGTTACAAGCTATAACTAAAAACAAACTAAAAACTACTTCCAAAACTATTCAGCTTTGATATTAATGAGTTTTTTGGGTTAATTGAGAACATGGTTGTTGTTCATTAATAAAATTAATCCTCAAAAATACAACTTGCCTAATAATTCTGCACTCCCTGTATATAGTGAGTCAGTGACACAGTCTGTAATCTGCCGGTGAGATGGCTGGCCTGACCCTACCCACCCAGTACTTTATAGAGTGACCACAGTAGTCTGTGACATGGTCCAGCCCCCCCCCCGTACTGTATATAGTGGTACTGTATAGTGACACTGTTTACCCCCTCCCCCCATGCTGTAAAAACAAGGTCTGTAATTTGCTGGTTCCACAAATATACACACACACACATACATACATAAATACACACACACATACATGCACATACACACACAAATACATGCATAAATACACTCACATACATACATATATACACACATACATATATACACACACACATACACACACATACATACATAAATACACACACATACATACATATATACAGACATACATATATACACACACACATACACACACACACACACACACACACACACACATACATACATAAATACACACACATACATGCACACACACACACAAATACATGCATAAATACACACACAGTCACATACATACATAAATACACACACACACATACATAAACACCAATGGGTAAAATAGGTACCTCACTCAGTAGTCAGTCCCCCCTTCTGTATCTCACTCAATAGTCAGTGCCCCCTCCTGTATCTCACTCAGCAGTCAGTGCCCCCTCCTGTATCTCACTCAGCAGTCAGTGTCCCCTCCTGTATCTCACTCAGCAGTCAGTGCCCCTTCCTGTATCCCACTCAGTAGTCAGTGTCCCCTCCTGTATCTCACTCAGTAGTCAGTGCCCCCTCCTGTATCTCACTCAGCAGTCAGTGCCCCCTCCTGTATCTCACTCAGCAGTCAGTGCCCCCTCCTGTACCTCACTCAGTAGTCAGTGCCCCCTCCTGTACCTCACTCAGTAGTCAGTGCCCCCTCCTGTATCTCACTCAATAGTCAGTGCCCCCTCCTGTATCTCACTCAGTAGTCAGTGCCCCCTCTTGTACCTCACTCAGTAGTCAGTGTCGCCTCCTGTATCTCACTCAGTAGTCAGTGCCCCCTCCTGTATCTCACTCAGTAGTCAGTGCCCCCTCCTGTATCTCACTCAGCAGTCAGTGCCCCCTCCTGTATCTCACTCAGTAGTCAGTGCCCCCTCCTGTATCTCACTCAGTAGTCAGTGCCCCCTCCTGTATCTCACTCAGTAGTCAGTGCTCCCTCCTGTATCTCACTCAGTAGTCAGTCCCCCCTCCTGTATCTCACTCAGTAGTCAGTGCCCCCTCCTGTATCTCACTCAATAGTCAGTGCCCAATCCTGTATCTCTCTCAGTAGCCAGTGCCCCCTCCTGTATCTCACTCAGTAGCCAGTGCCCCCTCCTGTATCTCACTCAGTAGTCAGTGCCCCCTCCTGTATCTCACTCAGTAGTCAGTGCCCCCTCCTGTATCTCACTCAGTAGTCAGTGCCCCCTCCTGTATCTCACTCAGTAGTCAGTGCCCCCTCCTGTATCTCACTCAGTAGTCAGTGCCCCCTCCTGTATCTCAATCAGCAGTCAGTGTCCCCTCCTGTATCTCACTCAGCAGTCAGTGCCCCCTCCTGTACCTCACTCAGTAGTCAGTGCCCCCTCCTGTACCACACTCAGTAGTCAGTGCCCCCTCCTGTATCTCACTCAATAGTCAGTGCCCCCTCCTGTATCTCACTCAGTAGTCAGTGCCCCCTCCTGTATCTCACTCAGCAGTCAGTGCCCCCTCCTGTATCTAACTCAGTAGTCAGTCCCCCCTCCTGTATCTCACTCAGTAGTCAGTGCCCCCTCCTGTATCTCACTCAGCAGTCAGTGCCCCCTCCTGTATCTCACTCAGTAGTCAGTGCCCCCTCTTGTATCTCACTCAGTAGTCAGTGCCCCCTCCTGTATCTCACTCAGCAGTCAGTGCCCCCTCCTGTACCTCACTCAGTAGTCAGTGGCGTGCCCCCTCCTGTATCTCACTCAATAGTCAGTGCCCCCTCCTGTATCTCACTCAGTAGCCAGTGCCCCCTCCTGTATCTCACTCAGTAGCCAGTGCCCCCTCCTGTATCTCACTCAGCAGTCAGTGCCCCCTCATGTATCTCACTCAGTAGTCAGTGCCCCCTCCTGTATCTCACTCAGCAGTCAGTGCCCCCTCCTGTATCTCACTCAGCAGTCAGTGCCCCCTCCTGTATCTCACTCAGTAGTCAGTGCCCCCTCCTGTATCTCACTCAGTAGTCAGTACCCCCTCCTGTATCTCACTCAGCAGTCAGTGCCCCCTCATGTATCTCACTCAATAGTCAGTGCCCCCTCCTGTATCTCACTCAGTAGTCAGTGCCCCCTCCTGTATCTCACTCAGTAGTCAGTGCCCCCTCATGTATCTCACTCAGTAGTCAGTGCCCCCTCCTGTATCTCACTCAGTAGTCAGTGCCCCCTCCTGTATCTCACTCAGTAGTCAGTACCCCCTCCTGTATCTCACTCAGTAGTCAGTGCCCCTGTAACGGTACCAACAGGATACCAAGGGTTAACACCAGGGAACAATGTCCTGAACAGGGAATAAGCAATTCACAACCCAGCCAGTTTTCAGGTTTAAAACAGAATGACATTTATTAAAAGGCTATGCCTAGTATTTATGCAGGTCTGACCCCCCAGAAGGGGGGTTGAAAGAATGTTGTACATTAGATGGAGGAACCACACCCTTGGACAGACCACAATAGAGATAACAACTTAAGCACAAAACACATTTGGCTTTCCTTATCCCTAGGCGTCTGCTCGCTGAGGGTGATTAAACAATGGACTGTTTATCACTAACTTTAATGACAGTAAGTTTCTTAAAGCTGAACACAGTTAACTCCTTCAGTACTGACAGAAGGGTCTGTCACATCTACATAGCACACAATACAGCCTATAGACAACCTTTCTACATAGCACACAATACAGCCTATAGACAACCTTTCTTACATTATAGTCCAGAAGTGGCTAGGTTTGCCACAATGCTTCCCCAGAACCAAGCCGGCATACACAGTCTGATCCCAACGGATCGGCTTGGGGATGTCCGGGGAAGTACTCACAGATCACCTTTCAAGTTCAGTTTGTCTGGGCAACCCGTCGGCGTTACCGTTTTGTTTCCCTGGGCGGTAATGGATGGTAAAGTCGAAGGGCTGCAGTGCCAAACTCCAGCGCAGCAGCCTGGCATTGTCCCCGGCCACACGGTTCAGCCACACCAATGGGTTGTGATCTGTGAGTAAGGAAAAAGGTTGTCCATACAGGTACGGCTGCAACGTTTTGAGGGCCCTGATTAAAATATAAAAGGTAACAGCAACTTGTAAGTAAACCAAACTAGGTTGTAGCGCCTCAAATAGGGCTTCAGCTACCGTCTCTGCATGGATGTTGGAGAGAGCAATGGCCTTGGGGTACCTAGTGGCGTAGTCCACCACGGTTAAAATGTACCTCTTCCCGAAGGGACTGGGCTTGGGTAGTCACAGGGTTAACATCAGCGGGACCCATGGGAGCATAGGCGGAAACAAGGTGGGCCAAGTCATTTCCAAGGAGAACATCAGCAGGTAAGTCCTTCTTGACCCCCACATTCACAGGTCTAGCGCCCACTCCCCAATCCAAATGTACCCTGGCAACAGGTAGGCGGAACACATTGCCCCCTGCTACCCTCACAGCCACAGTGTCTCCAGTGTGCTGTTTCTCAGACACCAAGTTCTCTTGAAGCAAGGTCATGGTAGCACCAGTATCCCGTAGACCACTGACCTCCTTCCCATTCACTTTAACCCGTTGCCGGTTATTCCGGTGGGTAGCTTGCACGGGGTCTGCTTCATGTAGGCTGCCCCAGCATTCTGGCGCCTCTACGTAGCGGGCTGCAGGCTGAGGATTATGTGGGATTCCGCCGGCGGGTCTTCTCCAGGACTGTGCTTGATTCGCTGCGTTTAGGGGACACTCTGGTCTTTTGTGCCCTAGTTGCTTACATCCAAAGCACCGAATAGGTTGTGAGTAGCCCCGCGAATTGAACCGGGCTCTCTGAGGGTAGTTCGTGGCCGGAGGCCGTGTTGGTATAGCGGTGCGCCGGGGGCTGGTAACTGGCAGCTGCTGGGGTGACTGGGGGTCTGTACTCCACTCTAGCAGTGGGCAATCAGTATACCGCTCCCCCTGCCCCTCGTACTGCCACGGATCCGCCAGTGTGTGCTGTATCCGGCACCAAATGGGGAGCTATCAGGGTTAAAGTAGCTCCCGAATCCCGAAGTCCCTGGACCTCCTTCCCCTCTACGGTCACCAGCTGGCGGTGATGTTGCCGGTTATCGGTGGCCCGGACCGACATCACCTCATGCAGAATTCCCAGGGTTTCCTCGGCTTGGGTGCTCAACACCTCATGAGCGGCTGGCTCCGTTTGGTAATGGTGAGCAGCCGCCCTTGGGGCCAGGTTCTGTCTGACCTGGTTCCAAGCTTGTCTGCTCCGATTTTGGGTGCACTCACGTGCCATATGTCCCCACTGCTTGCAGGTGTGGCATTGTATATTCGCCTGTCCGTTGTATCGTGAGGGGGGTGGTGGATTCCCTGGGGCTGGGCGAAAAGGTGCCGATATGGGGTTGTTAGGCTGTAGTCCATGGTGCCTCCTGGCATCAAAATGCTGGTCTGCTAATCTGGCTGCTTCGGTTAAGGTGAGGGTTTTCGATCTCTCACCCATTCTTGGGCTTCTGGGGACAAGCCGTTAAAGAATTGCTCCAACAGCATCAGTTGTCGCAATTCTTCCATGGTGGTAGCTTGGCTGGCCTGTATCCACCCTTGAGATGCTTGATCCAGCTTGTGGGCCCACTCTGCATGTGAATCTCTTTCTGGCTTGCGCAGGCCTCTAAACTTGCGCCGGTATGCCTCTGGGGTAATGGCATATCTTTCCAAGATCGCTCTCTTCACTTTAGCATAATCCCTGCTGTCCTCCCTGGGTACAGCGCGATACGCTTCCGCTGCCCTAGCGGCTAGCTTGCCTGCTAGTACCGGCACCCATACGGACTGCTCCAAATCATGTAACTCACACAGTCTCTCAAAATCCTGTAAATACCCATCGATCTCATCCTTCTCCTCACAAAACATTTTAAATGCATGGTATGGGATTTTGGGTCTTACTGGGTTGCTGAGTGCGTCCAAAATGGATTCTGCTCAGGAGGATGCATTCCACGGACTGTGTGCCATCACGTACTCCTGCACATCTGCCATTACCACGGATAGCATATCCCGTGGTACAGGTTGGGGTAAAAATTCCAGCCTGGTCCTCATTTCCCTCTGGTATAGGGTGTCCTCCATGGCTGCTGGAGGCGTAGCGCTACGAGCTCTGTCTCCCTCCATCAGCTCGGCAATTAATATAGCCTTGGGTTTGCTGCTGCCTATCTTTCCCCTGGCTTCTAGCAGTTCCTTTAACGTTTGTCTCTTTAGCTTAGAATAATCCATCTCCATTCACTTCGGTCCCTGGTACTCCTTCCATCTTAGTCAGTATTGTAGTAATCCCCCTCTTCCTGAGGTTACTGGCTTGTGTAGTTGCTCTTCTGGGCGATAAGGTTCATTCCGTCGCTTGCCACCAATTGTAACGGTACCAACAGGATACCAAGGGTTAACACCAGGGAACAATGTCCTGAACAGGGAATAAGCAATTCACAACCCAGCCAGTTTTCAGGTTTAAAACAGAATGACATTTATTAAAAGGCTATGCCTAGTATTTATGCAGGTCTGACCCCCCAGAAGGGGGGTTGAAAGAATGTTGTACATTAGATGGAGGAACCACACCCTTGGACAGACCACAATAGAGATAACAACTTAAGCACAAAACACATTTGGCTTTCCTTATCCCTAGGCGTCTGCTCGCTGAGGGTGATTAAACAATGGACTGTTTATCACTAACTTTAATGACAGTAAGTTTCTTAAAGCTGAACACAGTTAACTCCTTCAGTACTGACAGAAGGGTCTGTCACATCTACATAGCACACAATACAGCCTATAGACAACCTTTCTACATAGCACACAATACAGCCTATAGACAACCTTTCTTACATTATAGTCCAGAAGTGGCTAGGTTTGCCACAGCCCCCTCCTGTATCTCACTCAGCAGTCAGTGCCCCCTCCTGTATCTCACTCAGTAGTCAGTGCCCCTCCTGTATCCCACTCAGCAGTCAGTGCCCCCTCCTGTATCTCACTCAGCAGTCAGTGTCCCCTCATGTATCTCACTCAGCAGTTAGTGCCTCCTCCTCCTGTATCTCACTCAGTAGTCAGTTCCCTCTCCTGTCCCTCACTCAGTAGCCAGTGCCCCCTCTTGTACCTCACTCAGCAGTCAGTGCCCCCTCTTGTATCTCACTCAGTAGTCAGTGCCCCCTCCTGTATCTCACTCAGTAGTCAGTGCCCCCTCCTGTATCCCACTCAGTAGTCAGTGCCCCCTCTTGTATCTCACTCAGTAGTCAGTGCCCCCTCTTGTATCTCACTCAGCAGTCAGTGCCCCCTCCTGTATCTCACTCAGTAGTCAGTGCCCCCTCCTGTATCTCACTCAGTAGTCAGTGCCCCTCCTGTATCCCACTCAGCAGTCAGTGCCCCCCTCCTGTATCTCACTCAGCAGTCAGTACCCCCTCATGTATCTCACTCAGTAGTTAGTGCCTCCTCCTCCTGTATTTCACTTAATAGTCGGTGCCCCCTCCTGTCCCTCACTCAGTAGCCAGTGCCCCCTCTTGTATCTCACTCAGCAGTCAGTGCCCCCTCTTGTATCTCACTCAGTAGTCAGTGCCCCCTCCTGTATCTCACTCAGTAGTCAGTGCCCCCTCCTGTATCTCACTCAGTAGTCAGTGCCCCCTCTTGTATCTCACTCAGTAGTCAGTGCCCCCTCCTGTATCTCACTCAGTAGTCAGTGCCCCCTCCTGTATCCCACTCAGTAGTCAGTGCCCCCTCTTGTATCTCACTCAGTAGTCAGTGCCCCCTCTTGTATCTCACTCAGTAGTCAGTGCCTCCTCCTGTATCTCACTCAGTAGTCAGTGCCCCCTCCTGTATCCCACTCAGTAGTCAGTGCCCCCTCTTGTATCTCACTCAGTAGTCAGTGCCCCCTCTTGTATCTCACTCAGTAGTCAGTGCCCCCTCCTGTATCTCACTCAGTAGTCAGTGCCCCCTCCTGTATCCCACTCAGTAGTCAGTGCCCCCTCTTGTATCTCACTCAGTAGTCAGTGCCCCCTCCTGTATCTCACTCAGTAGTCAGTGCCCCCTCCTGTATCCCACTCAGTAGTCAGTGCCCCCTCTTGTATCTCACTCAGTAGTCAGTGCCCCCTCTTGTATCTCACTCAGCAGTCAGTGCCCCCTCCTGTATCTCACTCAGTAGTCAGTGCCCCCTCCTGTATCTCACTCAGTAGTCAGTGCCCCTCCTGTATCCCACTCAGCAGTCAGTGCCCCCTCCTGTATCTCACTCAGCAGTCAGTACCCCCTCATGTATCTCACTCAGTAGTTAGTGCCTCCTCCTCCTGTATTTCACTTAATAGTCGGTGCCCCCTCCTGTCCCTCACTCAGTAGCCAGTGCCCCCTCTTGTATCTCACTCAGCAGTCAGTGCCCCCTCTTGTATCTCACTCAGTAGTCAGTGCCCCCTCCTGTATCTCACTCAGTAGTCAGTGCCCCCTCCTGTATCTCACTCAGTAGTCAGTGCCCCCTCTTGTATCTCACTCAGTAGTCAGTGCCCCCTCCTGTATCTCACTCAGTAGTCAGTGCCCCCTCCTGTATCCCACTCAGTAGTCAGTGCCCCCTCTTGTATCTCACTCAGTAGTCAGTGCCCCCTCTTGTATCTCACTCAGTAGTCAGTGCCTCCTCCTGTATCTCACTCAGTAGTCAGTGCCCCCTCTTGTACCTCACTCAGTAGTCAGTGTCCCCTCTTGTTCCTCACTCAGTAGTCAGTGCCCCCTCCTGTATCTCACTCAGTAGTCAGTGCCCCCTCCTGTATCTCACTCAGTAGTCAGTGCCCCCTCTTGTATCTCACTCAGTAGTCAGTGCCCCCTCTTGTATCTCACTCAGCAGTCAGTGCCCCCTCCTGTATCTCACTCAGTAGTCAGTGCCCCCTCCTGTATCTCACTTAGTAGTCAGTGCCCCTCCTGTATCCCACTCAGCAGTCAGTGCCCCCTCCTGTATCTCACTCAGCAGTCAGTACCCCCTAATGTATCTCACTCAGTAGTTAGTGCCTCCTCCTCCTGTATTTCACTCAATAGTCGGTGCCCCCTCCTGTCCCTCACTCAGTAGCCAGTGCCCCCTCTTGTATCTCACTCAGCAGTTAGTGCCCCCTCTTGTATCTCACTCAGTAGTCAGTGCCCCCTCCTGTATCTCACTCAGTAGTCAGTGCCCCCTCCTGTATCTCACTCAGTAGTCAGTGCCCCCTCTTGTATCTCACTCAGTAGTCAGTGCCCCCTCCTGTATCTCACTCAGTAGTCAGTGCCCCCTCCTGTATCCCACTCAGTAGTCAGTGCCCCCTCTTGTATCTCACTCAGTAGTCAGTGCCCCCTTTTGTATCTCACTCAGTAGTCAGTGCCCCCTCCTGTATCTCACTCAGTAGTCAGTGCCCCCTCTTGTACCTCACTCAGCAGTCAGTGTCCCCTCTTGTTCCTCACTCAGTAGTCAGTGCCCCCTCCTGTATTTCACTCAATAGTCATGCCCCCTCCTGTCCCTCACTCAGTAGCCAGTGCCCCCTCTTGTATCTCACTCAGCAGTCAGTGCCCCCTCTTGTATCTCACTCAGTAGTCAGTGCCCCCTCTTGTATCTCACTCAGTAGTCAGTGCCAACTCCTGTATCTCACTCAGTAGTCAGTGTCCCCTCCTGTATCTCACTCAGTAGTCAGTGCTCCCTTCTGTCCCTCACTCAGTAGTCAGTGCCCCCTCCTGTATCTCACTCAGTAGTCAGTGCCCCCTCTTGTATCTCACTCAGTCGTCAGTGCCCCCCTCCTGTATTTCATCCAGTAGTCAGTGCCCCCTCCTGTACCTCACTCAGTAGTCAGTGCCCCCTCCTGTATCTCACTCAGTAGTCAGTGCCCCCTCCTGTATCTCACTCAGCAGTCAGTGCCCCCTCCTGTATCTCACTCAGTAGTCAGTTCCCCCTCCTGTATCTCACTCAGTAGTCAGTGCCCCCTCCTGTATTTCACTCAGTAGTCAGTGCCCCCTCTTGTATCTCTCTCAGCAGTCAGTGTCCCTCTCTTGTGCCTCACTCAGTAGTCAGTGCCCCCTCTTGTATCTCACTCAGTAGTCAGTGCCCCCTCCTGTATCTCACTCAGTAGTCAGTGCCCCCTCTTGTATCTCACTCAGTAGTCAGTGCCCTCTCCTGTCCCTCACTCAGTAGCCAGTGCCCCCTCTTGTATCTCACTCAGTAACCAGTGCCCCCTCTTGTATCTCACTCAGTAGTCAGTGCCCCCTCCTGTATCTCAATCAGTAGTCAGTGCCCCCTCTTGTATCTCACTCAGTAGTCAGTGCCCTCTCCTGTCCCTCACTTAGTAGCCAGTGCCCCCTTTTGTATCTCACTCAGTAACCAGTGCCCCCTCCTGTATCTCACTCAGTAGTCAGTGCCCCCTCCTGTATCTCACTCAGTAGTCAGTGCCCCCTCCTGTATCTCACTCAGTAGTCTGTGCCCCCTCCTGTATCTCACTCAGTAGTCAGTGCCCCCTCCTGTATCTCACTCAGTAGTCAGTGCCCCCTCTTGTACCTCACTCAGTAGTTATTGCCCCCTCCTGTTTCTCACTGAGTAGTCAGTGCCCCCTCCTGTATCTCACTCAGCAGTCAGTGCCCCCTCCTGTATCTCACTCAGTAGCCAGTACCCCCTCCTGTATCTCACTCAGTAGTCAGTGCCCCCTCTTGTATCTCACTCAGTAGTCAGTGCCCCCTCTTGTATCTCACTCAGTAGTCAGTGCCCCCCCCTGTATCTCACTCAGTAGTCAGTGCCCCCTCTTGTACCTCACTCAGTAGTCAGTGTCCCCTCTTGTTCCTCACTCAGTAGTCAGTGCCCCCTCCTGTATTTCACTCAATAGTCGTGCCCCCTCCTGTCCCTCACTCAGTAGCCAGTGCCCCCTCTTGTATCTCACTCAGCAGTCAGTACCCTCTCTTGTATCTCACTCAGTAGTCAGTGCCCCCTCTTGTATCTCACTAAGTAGTCAGTGCCCCCTCCTGTATCTCACTCAGTAGTCAGTGTCCCCTCCTGTATCTCACTCAGTAGTCAGTACCCCCCTTCTGTCCCTCACTCAGTAGTCAGTGCCCCCCTCCTGTATCTCACTCAGTAGTCAGTGCCCCCTCCTGTATCTCACTCAGTAGTCAGTGCCCCCTCCTGTATTTCACTCAGTAGTCAGTGCCCCCTCTTGTATCTCTCTCAGCAGTCAGTGTCCCTCTCTTGTGCCTCACTCAGTAGTCAGTGCCCCCTCTTGTATCTCACTCAGTAGTCAGTGCCCCCTCCTGTATCTCACTGAGTAGTCAGTGCCCCCTCTTGTATCTCACTCAGTAGTCAGTGCCCTCTCCTGTCCCTCACTCAGTAGCCAGTGACCCCTCTTGTATCTCACTCAGTAACCAGTGCCCCCTCTTGTATCTCACTCAGTAGTCAGTGCCCCCTCCTGTATCTCACTCAGTAGTCAGTGCCCCCTCTTGTATCTCACTCAGTAGTCAGTGTCCTCTCCTGTCCCTCACTTAGTAGCCAGTGCCCCCCTTTTGTATCTCACTCAGTAACCAGTGCCCCCTCCTGTATCTCACTCAGTAGTCAGTGCCCCCTCCTGTATCTCACTCAGTAGTCAGTGCCCCCTCCTGTATCTCACTCAGTAGTCAGTGCCCCCTCCTGTATCTCACTCAGTAGTCAGTGCCCCCTCCTGTTTCTCACTGAGTAGTCAGTGCCCCCTCCTGTATCTCACTCAGCAGTCAGTGCCCCCTCCTGTATCTCACTCAGTAGCCAGTACCCCCTCCTGTATCTCACTCAGTAGTCAGTGCCCCCTCTTGTATCTCACTCAGTAGTCAGTGCCCCCTCTTGTATCTCACTCAGTAGTCAGTGCCCCCTCCTGTATCTCACTCAGTAGTCAGTGCCCCCTCTTGTACCTCACTCAGTAGTCAGTGTCCCCTCTTGTTCCTCACTCAGTAGTCAGTGCCCCCTCCTGTATATCACTCAATAGTCGTGCCCCCTCCTGTCCCTCACTCAGTAGCCAGTGCCCCCTCTTGTATCTCACTCAGCAGTCAGTGCCCCCTCTTGTATCTCACTCAGTAGTCAGTGCCCCCTCTTGTATCTCACTCAGTAGTCAGTGCCCCCTCCTGTATCTCACTCAGTAGTCAGTGTCCCCTCCTGTATCTCACTCAGTAGTCAGTGCCCCCTTCTGTCCCTCACTCAGTAGTCAGTGCCCCCTCCTGTATCTCACTCAGTAGTCAGTGCCCCCTCTTGTATCTCACTCAGTCGTCAGTGCCCCCTCCTGTATTTCATCCAGTAGTCAGTGCCCCCTCCTGTACCTCACTCAGTAGTCAGTGCCCCCTCCTGTATCTCACTCAGTAGTCAGTGCCCCCTCCTGTATCTCACTCAGTAGTCAGTGCCCCCTCCTGTATCTCACTCAGTAGTCAGTGCCCCCTCCTGTATCTCACTCAGTAGTCAGTGCCCCCTCCTGTATTTCACTCAGTAGTCAGTGCCCCCTCTTGTATCTCTCTCAGCAGTCAGTGTCCCTCTCTTGTGCCTCACTCAGTAGTCAGTGCCCCCTCTTGTATCTCACTCAGTAGTCAGTGCCCCCTCCTGTATCTCACTCAGTAGTCAGTGCCCCCTCTTGTATCTCACTCAGTAGTCAGTGCCCTCTCCTGTCCTCACTCAGTAGCCAGTGCCCCCTCTTGTATCTCACTCAGTAACCAGTGCCCCCTCTTGTATCTCACTCAGTAGTCAGTGCCCCCTCTTGTATCTTACTTAGTAGTCAGTGCCCTCTCCTGTCCCTCACTTAGTAGCCAGTGCCCCCCTTTTGTATCTCACTCAGTAACCAGTGCCCCCTCCTGTATCTCACTCAGTAGTCAGTGCCCCCTCCTGTATCTCACTCAGTAGTCAGTGCCCCCTCCTGTATCTCACTCAGTAGCCAGTGCCCCCTCCTGTATCTCACTCAGTAGTCAGTGCCCCCTCCTGTATCTCACTCAGTAGTCAGTGCCCCCTCCTGTATCTCACTCAGTAGCCAGTGCCCCCTCCTGTATCTCACTCAGCAGTCAGTGCCCCCTCCTGTATCTCACTCAGTAGTCAGTGCCCCCTCCTGTATCTCACTCAGTAGTCAGTGCCCCCTCCTGTATCTCACTCAGTAGTCAGTCCCCCCTCCTGTATCTCACTCAGTAGTCAGTGCCTCTGTCCTGTTTCTCACTCAGTAGTCAGTGCCCCCTCCTGTATCTCACTCAGTAGTCAGTGCCCCCTCCTGTATCTCACTCAGCAGTCAGTGCCCCCTCCTGTATCTCACTCAGTAGTCAGTGCCCCCTCCTGTATCTCACTCAGTAGTCAGTGCCCCCTCCTGTATCTCACTCAGCAGTCAGTGCCCCCTCCTGTATCTCACTCAGTAGTCAGTGCCCTCTCCTGTATCTCACTCAGTAGTCAGTGTCCCCTCCTGTTTCTCACTCAGTAGTCAGTGCCCCCTCCTGTTTCTCACTCAGTAGTCAGTGCCTCTGTCCTGTTTCTCACTCAGTAGTCAGTACCCCCTAATGCTCCTACACTTGGTCACTTACCTACAGGTCATTACCCTCTATAGAACAACCAACTGCTTACCCCGTGAGCCATCAGTGACACATCATTGATCCCTTTGTGTTTAGGAGATTTCCCACTAAAAAATCAATAAGCACACCTAACATATTACTCATTGTCTATAGACACTCCCTGTCTGGGAACACAAGAACACAGAGTAGTGTACAATAATCATGTGTAAAACATACAGAACATAACATCTGCAATATGATTAAGTAGATACAAGCGACACAGCATATTTGTATTGAGTACCCTCTCACAGTACAGTAAGTCCCCTACTTACGAACGAGTTTCGTTCCGGGAGCATGTTTGTAAGTCTAATTTGTTTGTAAGTCCAACTGTATTGTAATTTGTGTGAAAAATATTATAAACCTCACTTTATAATACTTTTCACACAATTTACAGTACAGTAGTACATAAAAAACAAACAATACTGTAAAGAAAACATTTTTAATCTTACCTTGTATAGTTAAACAGGCATGGAGTGAACAAAAAGGAAACTATCTTAACGTGATTTGAGATGCAAACGCGTGTTTGTAACTTGAAGGTTTGTAAGTAGGGGACTTACTGTACTTAATAATTGCTTACAGTACTTGATCATTAACATGCTGCTAGGGTTTCTGGGTGTTTAGTATTTAATGGGATAATATTTTTTTCTGCATGTCCAGTAGATTATTTTTAAATGCAGAATACTTAAGAGGGACATAAAAACACAAAACTTATTTCATGATTCATATAGAGCGTGCAGTTTGTAAGTAAGTTTTTTACTTCTTATATAAAATTTACTTTATAACATTGATAAAGGCATTCCGCTGCCATATAGTGATCCAGACCACGGGCAAGCTCCTGAGCCAACCTAACTACTTTTCAACAAAAGATACTAAAATAATGAAGTAAATTTGATTGTATAAATATACTTGGAACTTTATTTAAAGTGTACATTCTGTCTGAATCTTGAAAGAAAATTGTTGTGGTGTATATCCCTTTAACTAACTGATCTGAGATCTGATGTGGCATGAGCATGTAACTGTGAGGGGGGTCTAATCTGAGTTCTTAAAGGGGCATATAACTGTGAGGTGCTGTCTGATCTGAGGTCTTATGAGGCATATAACTGTGAGGGTCTTTTGGGGTCTGATCTGAGGTCTTATGGGGCATTTAACTGTGAGGGTCTTTTGGGGTCTGATTTGATGACTTATGGGGGGATATCATTATAAAGAGCTCTTGGGGTCTTATCTGAGGTCTTATATGTGCATATAATTGTAAGGTGCCCTTGGGATCTGATTTGAGGTCTTATGAGGACATATAATTATAAGGGGCTCTTGAGGTCTGATCTGGGGTCTTATGGGGGCATATAACTGTGAGGGGCTCTTGGGATTTGATTTGAGATCATATGGGGACATATATCTGTAAGGGTTGTTGGTACTGAGGTTTTATCTGAGGTCTGATCATGGAATTTCCTACTGCTTTCCCAGATTATAAACTACTTGTGTAGCATCTTACAAGCATACGTGCTTCATCACATAATTATACTGAGTGACCATCTTTTAGCCATTTTTTGATAAATAATGTTCTGCAGAGAATGATCCATTCTCTCTATATATTGGTACTCCAATAAAATCCCAAAAGCGGCACTTTATAATAATGTCAAGTATCTCTTTGTGTTTCAATGCCAGATGATATGCACTTTATATACAAATATGGTTGCAGGTTTATTTCTGTATAGTAGCAGGGTGACAGCCATCTTGGAAAACCTGCCACCAGGCCCCCCACTACTGACTGCAGAACCAGATACCCCCCCTGGAGGTGTGAGCCTGGTCTCAAGTGAGAACTATTTGAACCCTGTAGTTAACGTCTCAGTGGCCAAATAAACAGCAACATTTCAGCTGCATATTTGGAGTTGCAAAGAAGGTTCTGTTAAACAAAGCACAACAGAAATCTCTTCTCTTTTTTACATGAAAAAAGGGTTTAGATAAAGTTGTATATTTTGATTTTGTCTGTGTACAACTGGTCCTTAAGGACTGATTGATCATTGGCTATTAAACAGTGCTAAAATATCGTAGCCATGGTGCCTTCTTGGACATAATTATGCCAAAGTAATGTTACGGGGACCAGTGCCACCCAAGGGGACAAATTGCCATTAATCCTGTTGATGCCTCCCATACTCTAAACCCTTAACCCAGTCCCTAACCCCCAAGTTTACCGTAGCTAAAGTCCTAGCATTGGGATGTCACCAGGATATACCGTCTGCAGGACCATGGTTCTCAATCATGTGATCATGACATAATGGCTTCTTTATATATCTTATCCGGCGTGGAGCATCCTCTTCATATGGTCTCCGCCGTACACTGGAAAGTCAATGCAAGTGACGTCACCTAAGATGGTGTCCCTTGCATTCCTATTGGCTGAAAGATTTCAATCAGCCAATAGGATTAGAGCTGCTAAAATCCTATTGGCTGTTCCAATCAGCCAATATGATTAGAGCTGCTAAAATCCTATTGGCTGTTCCAATCAGCCAATAGGATTGAGCTCTCATCCTATTGGCTGATTGGAACAGTCAATAGGATTTTAGCAGCTCTAATCCTATTGGCTGATTGAAATCTTTCAGCCAATAGGAATGCAAGCGACGCCATCTTGGATGACGTAACTTTCATTGAAGTTCCAGTTTACGGCGGCGACCGTATGAAGAGGATACTCCACGCCGGATGTCTTCAGGATGGACCCACTCCCCACCGGATGGATGAAGATAGAAGATGCCCTCTGGATGAAGACTTCTTGCCGCCTGGATGAGGACTTTGCCAGCTGGATGAAGACTTCTTGCTGCATGGGTGATGACTTCGCCGGCTGGATGGATCCTTCAAGCGGGACTTCAAGAACTGTAAGTGGATCGTCGGGGGTTAGTGTTAGCTTTTTTAAGGGTTTTATGGGTGGGTTTTATTTTTAGTTTAGGGTCTGGGCATGTAAAAGAGCTAAATGCCCTTTTAAGGGCAATACCCATACAAATGCCCTTTTCAGGGCAATGGGGAGCTTTAGTTTAGATAGTTATTTTATTTGGGGGGTTGGTTGTGCGGGTGGTGGGTTTTACTGTTGGGGGGTGTTTGTATTTTTTTCACAGGTAAAAGAGCTGTTATCTTTATGGCAATGCCCTACAAAAGGCCCTTTTAAGGGCCATTGGTAGTTTATTGTAGGCTAGGGTTTTTTATTTTGGGGGGGCTTTTTTATTTTGATAGGACTATTAGATTAGGTGAAATTCTTTTTTATTTTTGATAATTTGTTTCTTATTTTTTGTAATTTAGTGTTTGTTTTTTTATGTAATTTAGTTATTTTTATTTTTAGTAATTTTAGTGTTTTTAGTTTTTTTTTGCAATGTTAGGTTTTAGTGTAAGGCAGGCTAGGTTTTATTTCACAGGTAAGTTTGTATTTATTTTAACTAGGTAGTTAGTAAATAGTTAATAACTATTTACTAACTAGTCTACCTAGTTAAAATAAATACAAACTTACCTGTGAAATAAAAATAAAACCTAAGCTAGCTATAATATAACTATTAGTTATATTGTAGCTAGCTTAGGTTTTATTTTACAGGTAAGTTTGTATTTAGTTTAAAATAGTTATTATTTAGTTGATAATTGTAACTTTAGTTTAGCTGTATTTTAATTATGTTAAAGTTAGGGAGTTAGGTTTAGAGGTTAATGGATTTATTTAGTGGTAGTGATGTGGGAGGCCAGAGGTTTAGGGGTTAATAACTTTAGTATAGTGGTGGCGACATCGGGAGCAGCAGAATAGGGGTTAATAGTTTTATGTAGGTGGTGGCAATGTTGATGGTGGCAGATTAGGGGTTAATAACTGTATGTAGGTGGTGGCGATATCGGGGCCGGCAGATTAGGGGTTAATAACTGTATCTAGGCGGCGGCGATATCAGGGGCGGCAGATTAGGAGTTAATAACTGTATATAGGTGGGGGCGATGTCGGGGGTGGCAGATTAGGGGTGTTTAGATGTGGGGTTTATGTTAGAGTGTTAGGTTTAAACGTAACTTTTTCTTACCCCATATACATCAATGGGGCTGCGTTACAGAGCTTTTCATTCCGCGATCGCAGGAGTTAGACTTTTTTTTGCCATGGATGTCTATGGGGAAATTGTGCATGAGCACGTCAAAGCAGCGCTTGATTTCGGTGCAGTATGGAGCTCAACGCAACCATATTGCCCGCACAAGCCTGCTTTTTTAAAACTTGTAATAGCATCGCTATAGGGAGGTAAAATAACGCCGCTTTTGTGGTGGTCATTAAAATCCCTATAGCGGTCAAAACTCGTAATCGATCTGATATTCTCTAATGCTCTCCTTCTTCTCCCCCCCATAGATTAAGTATATGCATATTTACTTTTGTGCCACTCTGAGCCCCCGAGACAAGGGGCTACAGCGTGACCTTGGACAGTGCTCTTATGCGCTTGCCATGACCATGCTACTCCTAAACTGTGTACTACTAAGGTTTGCATTTGCAAATTCAGAAATCTGTCAACCTGTTACATACCCTAGAGTAACCCTTATCCTTCCCATCCCGTTCCATTCCCCTCCCTTCTTTTTTTTTTTTTTTTTTCGTTTTCTCTCTTTCCAGTCTTTCTCTCCTCTCAACCGGTACTCCACACTGGCAATATTATGCAGATTTAGCTCCCCAACTTTGGAATGTCACCACTAAGATAAGCCACCCTTAATGTTAAGGGTTTAAACTCCCCTACCAAGAGGAGTCTCCTACTTAGACACCTCCAGAAAGCCAAAATTAGAATAGCTTACCTCCAAGAGACCCACTGGATGGACTACCCCCAAACTGCTCTTAAATCTAACCTCTATACCACATGTGTACACACCACATACCTGAAAAAAAGAGAGAGGTTGCGATTTTACTCCGGAGGGACAAAGCTTATACCCCGATAGTTATTGACACTGATCCTGAAGGCAGATACTTGATTATAGTATGTGATCTAAACAATGTAGTGTGCACCCTTGTGAATGTATATGCCCCAAATGAGAAGCAACACCTGCTACAGCACATAGTACAGATTAGGAGAAGCCCACTTCTGTTAGGCGGAGATTTTAATATCACCTGGGACCCCCCTAGTAGACAAAAATCACCCTAGAAATCTAAACCTGACCCAAAGATAGTAACGGAATCAAAGAGATTTCAAAACATAATGATACAACACAATTTATTTGACTCCTGGAGGTGTCTCAACCCCAACGACCGAGACTATATGTTTTACTCTACTGCCCATAACTCATATTCCCAAATAGATACCTTCTTTTGTGACTCTTGGTAACTGGACAAAATCACACGAGCACATATATCAGTGTGCCCATGGTCAGACCATGATATGGTAACAACTAGCCTATCCCTCTCTCCTCAGAATGGAAGTTCTAGATCATGGAGACTAGCCGATTACTTAATTAAAAACCCATGGTCAACACAGACTACTACAGATCTACAGGAATACTTCACACGTAATGACGCTGGACAGACTGACAATGATATACTATGGGCTTCAATGAAGGCTTACATGAGAGGGACTCTGTTAAAGAGGTTATCTCAATTAAGACGTGATGGGGCGACTTTAGTACAATTATTTGGGGAACTGAGGGTTCTAGAAAGGAAAAACAAAGACAATCCCGACAGTATCCTAGCTTTCCGTATAGATGAATTACGAACAGAAATAACTGGAAAAGAGATACAGAGAATGCAAGACAATTTACTCAGACTAAAACAGTTATTTTATCACCAAGGGAATCGGGCCGATAGAGCTAGACTCAAATCAACCCGAATTCAAAAATTTAAAGTTGCAGATAAAGTAGTATACTCCCCGAAAGAGATTGGAGAGGCATTTAAGACCTACTATAGCACCCTATATTACGTGCGGTGAGGTCAGAGGCTGGTGAGGCACTGGTTGTGATACGCCCGAGAAACATATATATATATATATATATATATATATATACACACACACACTAAATCTCTCTCACACTCTCACTCACTCTTTCTCTATCACTCACACTCTCTCACACTCACTCTCTCTCACACACACAGAATCTTTCTCACACTCTCTCACACTCACACTCTCTCTATCACACTCTCTCTCACTCTCTCGATCACGCTCTCTCTCTTTCACACTCTCTCACACTCTCTCTCACACTCACTCTCTCACACTCACTCTCTCACACTCACTCTCTCACACACTCTCTCACACACACACTCTCTCACACCACACACTCTCTCACACACTCTCTCTCACACTCTCACACTCACAGTGCACTCTCACAGTGCACTCTTACACTCACAAACTCTCTCTCACACTATCTCACCCTCTCTCTCTCTCTCTCTCTCTCTCACACTCTCTCTCACACACACACTCTATCACACACACTCTCTCTCACACACACTCTCTCTAACACACAAACACTCTCTCACACTCTCTCGCTCACACTCTCTCTCACACACTCTATCCCTCACACACTGTATCTACTTATGCTCTCCTTGCAAATTCAGCCCATTAAAATGGGTTGTGGTTTCGATTAGCAAACCCCATTATTGTATATACAAAAATAAACCTAAAATGTTTCCTATACAGTTAACACTCTACAGCTGGTTTAAAAATGAATTGGAAACACATTTAGGAGGAAAAATGTTCAGCACACTCACTGTAAAAATCACAGAGATATTAATATGTTCAGTGTGTCTTTATTATTAACTACTGTGTATTTTTATGTATGTGCACTTGAAAACATAGGTCAGGTTAAATTAAATGACTAGAAGATGCTAAGATTTCAATGCTACATACACAGAAGTTTCCTCTTGAGACCAGCAGTGTTCTGCGACTTTTGAGCAGAACTTTAATTATGCATTTAACCCCATTGCGGGAGTTAAATGCAAATTAAAGCATGTACTTTTTTGTCATTATTATGGTCATTTGATAAGAATCAGTAAGGGCAAGAAGTGTAGTTTTGTCAACAAACCCCTCCTAAGTTTTTTAGATGCATTATTATTATTATTATTTTAATGTTTGTAATTAATAATGTATTTTGTATTGTGTATTTTCTGAAATGTATACTACAAGGTACATGACTGTTCATCTCTTATTATTATTTGACATGACTATGCCTACTTATGTTATCTAGAAATTTAAAGGGAAGTTTAAAGGAACATGAAATTCACCATTTTTCTTTTGTGATTCTGATAGAGCATACACGTTTAAGCAACTTTAAAATTGACTTCTTTTATTAAATTTGCTACATTCTTTTGGTATCCTTTGTTGAAGGAGAAGCAATGCACTATTGAGATCTCGTTGATGACATGTGGTGAACCAATGGCAAGAGGCATATATATTCAACCACCAATCAGCAGCTAGCTTCAAGTAATGCATTTCTGCTCCTGAACCTATCTAGGATGCTGTTCAACAAAGGACTCCAATAGAGCAAAGCAAATTAAATAATAAAAGTAAAGTGGAAAGTTGTTTAAAATTCCATGCTCTGTCTCAATCATAAAATAAAATATTTGAATTTACTTTAACCTTTAAATTAAAATTTTCTATCATGCATATAAAAAATTAATTTTCTTAAAATATTGTTTTGCATAAATATAGGTTGATACAGACAGACAGCCATACACACATATATTTATATTCACTCAGTATAGAAACATGTCTTACAGAAAGAAAATACAAAACGTATTACATTTTAAAAAAAACGCTCTAAGATTCATAACAGAAAAAAATGACTTTAATGCCCTCTAATAGTACAGCCTATATTGTAAATAATTGCCATACTACATAATTCACAAGAGATGTCATGTGCGGTGCCCTTGTCTTACTGAACTGGTTTTCTTTGGTATATTTCATTACTATGAACTTGGGGCGCGATCCGATATAGATCGCAGTTTGCGGCGCAAGCGAGGGAACTGGCATCGCCCGCAGTTTCAGCTCGCAACTCGAGCTATCCCATATAAGTCGCCGTCAGATGCTAACGTGCCGTAAGTCTGACAAACCAGCGATGTCCAGAAATCTGCGCAAGTACAAATTTCTGGCGTCGCCAGTGACTTGCGGCACGTTAGAAACTGCCGGCGCCTATAAAACCTGACTAAAGTCTAAAACACCCGCACTGTCTAACACGCCTCCCTAACATAGCCCGACACGTCTAACCCTCTATCCGCTATCCCCCCTCACTATCCTAACAATAAAAAAGCTATTAACCCCTAAACCGCCGCTCCCGTACCCCGCCGCAACCTAATAAAGTTATTAACCCCTAAACCGCCGCTCCCGTACCCCGCCGCCAGCTATATTATATCTATAACCCCCTAAAGTGAGCCCCTAACACCGCCGCCATCTATATTAAAATTATTAACCCCTAATGTAAGCCCCTTACACCGCCGCCATCTCTATTAAAATGATTAACCCCTAATTTAATCTACCTACCCCGCCGCCAGCTATATTATCTATATTAACCCTAAGTATATTATAGTTAATATAGGTATTACATTATATATATTAACTATATTAACCCTAATTATATTAGGGTTAATATAGTTACTATAGTATTTATATTAACTATATTAACTCTATCTAACCCTAACACCCCTAACTAAATTTATATTAAATTAATCTAATTCATTTATAAACTAAAATATTCCTATTTAAATCTAAATACTTACCTATAAAATAAACCCTAAGATAGCTACAATATAATTAATAATTACATTGTAGCTATGTTAGGGTTAATATTTATTTTACAGGTAAATAGTTAATTATTTTAACTAGGTATAATAGATATTAAATAGTTATTAACTATTTAATATCTACCTAGTTAAAATAATTACCCAATTACCTGTAAAATAAATCCTAACCTAAGTTACAAATACACCTACACTATCAATAAATTAAATAAACTACAAACATCTATCTAAAAATACAATTAAATTAACTAAACTAAATTACAAAAAAAAACAAACACTAAATTACAAAAAATAAAAAAAAGATTACAAGATTTTTAAGCTAATTACACCTATTCTAAGCCCCCTAATAAAATAATAAACCCCCCCCCAAAAAAAATTCCCTGCCCTATTCTAAATTAAACAAATTTCAAAGCTCTTTACCTTACCAGCCCTTAAAAGGGCCTTTTGTGGGGCATGCCCCAAAGAATTCAGCTCTTTTGCATACAACAAATACAATCCCCCCCCCCCATTACAACCCACCACCCACATACCCCTATTCTAAAACCACCCAAACCCCCCTTAAAAAAGCCTAACACTACCCCCCTGAAGATCTCCCTACCTTGTCTTCACCACACCGGGCCGAACTCCTGATCCGATTCGGGCGATGTCTTCCTCCAAGCGGCAAAGAAGAATTCTTCCTCCGGCGATGTCTTCCTCCAAGCGGCAAAGAAGAATTCTTCCTTCGGCGATGTCTTCCTCCAAGCGGCAGCAAAGTCTTCATTCTTCCGGCGGCATCTTCAATCTTCTTTCTTCGCTCCGCCGCCGCGGAGCATCCATCCCGGCCGACTGCTGTACTACGAATGAGGTACCTTTAAATGACGTCATCCAAGATGGCGTCCGCCGAATTCCGATTGGCTGATAGGATTCTATCAGCCAATCGGAATTAAGTTAGAAAAATCTGATTGGCTGATTGAATCAGCCAATCAGATTCAAGTTCAATCCGATTGGCTGATCCAATCAGCCAATCAGATTGAGCTCGCATTCTATTGGCTGTTCCGATCAGCCAATAGAATGCGAGCTCAATCTGATTGGCTGTTCGGATCAGCCAATCGGATTGAACTTGAATCTGATTGGCTGATTCAATCAGCCAATCAGATTTTTCTAACTTAATTCCGATTGGCTGATAGAATCCTATCAGCCAATCGGAATTCGGCGGACGCCATCTTGGATGACGTCATTTAAAGGTACCTCATTCGTAGTACAGCAGTCGGCCGGGATGGATGCCGCCGGAAGAATGAAGACTTTGCTGCCGCTTGGAGGAAGACATCGCCGGAGGAAGAATTCTTCTTTGCCGCTTGGAGGAAGACATCGCCGGAGGAAGAATTCTTCCTTGCCGCTTGGA
Organism: Bombina bombina; assembly: GCF_027579735.1. Taxonomy (NCBI): domain Eukaryota; kingdom Metazoa; phylum Chordata; class Amphibia; order Anura; family Bombinatoridae; genus Bombina; species Bombina bombina. Next base: position 184,452,031 of record NC_069505.1, read on the forward strand.
GGAAGACATTGCCCGGATCGGATCAGGAGTTCGGCCCGGTGTGGTGAAGACAAGGTAGGGAGATCTTCAGGGGGGTAGTGTTAGGCTTTTTTAAGGGGGGTTTGGGTGGTTTTAGAATAGGGGTATGTGGGTGGTGGGTTGTAATGGGGGGGGGGGGATTGTATTTGTTGTATGCAAAAGAGCTGAATTCTTTGGGGCATGCCCCACAAAAGGCCCTTTTAAGGGCTGGTAAGGTAAAGAGCTTTGAAATTTGTTTAATTTAGAATAGGGCAGGGAATTTTTTTTTTTGGGGGGGTTTATTATTTTATTAGGGGGCTTAGAATAGGTGTAATTAGCTTAAAAATCTTGTAATCTTTTTTTTATTTTTTGTAATTTAGTGTTTTTTTTTTTTTGTAATTTAGTTTAGTTAATTTAATTGTATTTTTAGATAGATGTTTGTAGTTTATTTAATTTATTGATAGTGTAGGTGTATTTGTAACTTAGGTTAGGATTTATTTTACAGGTAATTGGGTAATTATTTTAACTAGGTAGATATTAAATAGTTAATAACTATTTAATATCTATTATACCTAGTTAAAATAATTAACAATTTACCTGTAAAATAAATATTAACCCTAACATAGCTACAATGTAATTATTAATTATATTGTAGCTATCTTAGGGTTTATTTTATAGGTAAGTATTTAGATTTAAATAGGAATATTTTAGTTTATAAATGAATTAGATTAATTTAATATAAATTTAGTTAGGGGTGTTAGGGTTAGATAGAGTTAATATAGTTAATATAAATACTATAGTAACTATATTAACCCTAATATAATTAGGGTTAATATAGTTAATATATATAATGTAATACCTATATTAACTATAATATACTTAGGGTTAATATAGATAATATAGCTGGCGGCGGGGTAGGTAGATTAAATTAGGGGTTAATCATTTTAATAGAGATGGCGGCGGTGTAAGGGGCTTACATTAGGGGTTAATAATATTAATATAGCTGGCGGCGGTATAGGGGGATTAGATTAGGGGTTAATAATTTTTATATAGATGGCGGCGGTGTAAGGGGTCAGATTAGGGGATAGATAAGGTAGATGACAGCGGTGTAAGGGGTTCTAATTAGGGGATAGATAAGGTAGATGGCGGCGGTTTTAGGGGCTCACAGTAGGGGGTTAGTTTATGTAGATGGCGGCGGGGTCCGGGAGCGGCGGTTTTAGGGGTTAATAACTTTATTAGGGATTTCGGGGGGGGGATCGCGGTTGACAGGGAGATAGACATTGCGCATGCGTTAGGTGTTAGGTTTTATTTAGCAGATCGCGGTTGACAGGGAGATAGACATTGCGCATGCGTTAGGTGTTAGGTTTATTTTCTAGTTAGTTTAGGGAGTTACGGGGCTCCAATAGTCAGCGTAAGGCTTCTTACGGCTGCTTTTTGTGGCGAGGTGAAAATGGAGTAAGTTTTCTCCATTTTCGCCACGTAAGTCCTTACGCTGCATATTGGATACCAAACTGCGCTGGTTTGGTATACCTGCCTATGGCCCAAAAAACTACGGGCGACGGCAGAAATATACGCGCGTAACTTCTAGGTTACGCCGTATATGTGATACCAAATCAGCGTAAATATTGGCGTCGCCGGCTTTTGCGGGCGACGATTTTTATCGGATCGACCCCTTGAAGTTCGAACCTACTTGATAACTGCACATTTCTGGAGAGGAATGCATGTTTGTGACTTATCTTAGATTATTTCCTATATGGGAAATTCTAATTTTGCTGATCGCTGTTATAAGCATGAAAGTTCTACATATTAAGTAGTTAATAGGATGTGCACATAGAGGCTATCTATATACATCAGTTAGGACTGTTAGGTAGTGTGATGTGAGATATTCTAACATTTAAATTATGGTCTCTAATAATAGCTGTTAGCATTAGCAGATTGCTTAATAAAATTATATAAGTAAATCAACTACCGTTATATAGATATTAAAGGTTCATGCTGTGATGTCATGTGAGATATTCTTCTAACATCACAGCATTAGCCTTTGATATCCTGTGGCTGCTTTACTTATATAATTTTAATATTAAGCAATCTGCTTGCTAATGCTATCACTAACAGCTAAGACTGAGTGATGAAAAGGCAATAAGGCAGGCATAGCATACGTGACTCAAATTGCTGGTAATGGGCTGGGCACTGGGTGGGCAGCTGAGCTCCGGAGACAACTCATTTAAACACCACAAGTCCGCAACTGGCAGTGGCTGCCTCCTTTCGCTCTCAGTCAGCTCTCTCCTGCTGTAACAACACAGTGACGGGTCTACTCTCTCTCTCACTACTGACCAAAAACGACACAGGCCACACTGACAGTGACACATGAGTACTCGGCACTCGCAGCAGCTCCCTCCTGCTTCACTAGTGTTCCCGCCAACCGACACCAGTATCAATCCGACTCCAATGTCCCTCACCAAGTCCAGCACGCCTCCCCGGCAGTGCTGAAATTTGATTGGCTGTCCGGATTAGCTCCATCATAGAGGCGGTTTGAAGAACCACCTCTATTGGAGCGTGGTATGGGCCTGGTGAGATACCACTGGGTGGCGCTAGCTCATAGTGAGCTAGTAACACTAGGAAGCATCCATGTTGCGCAATCAATGGAGGGCAGCTGAACGGCTCACTGCCTCTCCTCTTTAATTGCGCAACATGGATAATTAATTTATGGGATTATATGGATCACATCTGGTGGCGCTGGTGGAGGGAGGGGGTGGGGGGGTAGCTGGGGGCGCGTGGTCAAAAAAATTAACAATGAATACAACTCAACTTTTTTTTAAATGTATCATTAAAAAAACTTTTGTTTTATGACTTGACAGGCCTCCTATTACTGCACGTCATATAACATTGGAGCTCAAGAGGATACAGAGATTGTAGACCGACCAGTAATCACTAGATTTCTGAAATCTCTAAAACTCCCCAAACTAGATAGTGATAAAATTGATTGCTTATCTGAGCCCATTACCACACATGAAATCAAGTGATAAAATTGATTGCTTATCTGAGCCCATTACCACACATGAAATCAAAACAACGATTAAACAACTGAAACTTCATACCCCAGGTCCGGATGGATTCTCCCCCATATTTTATAAAACTTATGCCAACATCCTAGCCCCCTATTTGCAGGGACTTTTTACTAGGGCTTTTGATACAGGGTCTTTACTGCCGGAGTTCCTAGAAGCCACTATTCTTACAATACCAATTGTGCGCAAGTTGCCACCCCATGTCGCTCATAAATATAGATATTAAACTGTTTGCCAAAATCCTAGCTTTTAGGCTCCATAATTATTGCCAGATATTATCCACAGAGACCAAGTAGGTTTTACTATTATTAGACAGGGTACAAATAGTACAAGACAACTTTTGAACATATTCACAGAGGCACATAGACTGGGTCTCCCACTTGTGACACTGTCGTTTTGCTGCTGAGAAAGCATTTGACAGGGTCCGGTGGGAATATATGAACGAAGTTATGGGTCAAATGGGCATACCTAAGACATTTCAGACAGCGATTGGAGCTCTATACTCTAACCCAACGGCTAGAATGAGGGGCCTAAGCTTCTGTTCGGAATCATTCCCCCTTTAGCAATGGTACTCGTCAGGGATGCCCCTTGTCCCCACTTTTATTCACCATAGCCATTGAGCCATTAGCAATAGCGATCAGACAGAACCCAGATATTAAGGGCTTATATATCCGTGGCACACAACAAAAATTGAGTCTCTTTGCGGACGACTTGATGGTTTTTCTCAAGGATCCAACTACTTCCCTGTCCCCTCTCTTAGATTTGCTCAGGTTCTTCGGTACTTTGTCATTTTACAAACTCAATGTAGAGAAGACGGAGGCCTATCCCCTAAATCTCCCTGAAATCCAAATCAAATCTCTTTCAAATTAATATTCATTTAAATGGAACAGAGATGGAATTAAACATTTAGGGGTTCAACTTTCGCATGACCCGAAAAAAGTAATTGAACGGAACAATAACCATATCTTGCAAACATTAAAACATTATCTTGCGTTTCCCAGAGATATTATGGATGGGGAGAATCTCTGCTTTTAAGATGATGTTGCTTCCGAAGCTCATCTATTTATTTAGATGTCTACCTTTAAGGGTGCAGAGGGCGTTAATAGACCAATACTGTACCAATCTATTTTGAACACCTATGTTTGGGCTAATACTCAACCTCGTATCTACCCAATTATCCTCCTATCACCTATTGATAGAGGGGATTCGGGACTCCCCAACCTGAAATACTATTATGAGGCAGCAATGTTAACGCATATATCTAACTGGCGAGGCTCTGGAGAACGACCCAGATGGTACAAGATAGAACAGGCATCACTGCCACATGATATCAGATCTAATTTGGATCCCTAAACACTGTCTAGAGACACTTCCTCTTACTAATATAGCTTTAATCGAATGCTTAAAGTTGTGGCACAGACTTAGGCACTCCCCGCAGGTGTCCCCCCACCCCTCCCCAATACAAGGTATTGTAGGCCTAGTTTTAGGGCTCCCAGAGTCTAATCCCACTTTATGGGACAACACTAGTCTCAGAGTTATAGAAGACCTATATAATGGATCCAGTTGGCTTACACATGCTGTAATGAAGCTAAAATGTACTATTCCTCCAAAGTTAGACTTTGAGACTATGCGCTTCCGATCTCTTAAACGTAGTTGGGGATTTACTTCTACAGCCACTAGAGACCTGACTATATAGGAAATAAGATGGAAAGGGGGACAGCAAGGGCAAAGACCTAGACACTCTGATGCTGCGTAAGACCCATAATATTTTAGCACATCAACAACAAGAATAAGGCACCCGGTCTCCAGACATCCAATCTCCAAACGGCAGCGCAACAATCCAGGAAAGACAATCCAAGGTAGGCAATCCACACACAGTCACTCTCAGTAGTAAAAGCAAAGCAAGTAATTTATTGAACAATATGATTCCATAAATACCGGCATCCATAAAGGTAGTTACACAACGTTACACTTCGTTAGCACAGGTCAAACATGTTTCATATACGTCAGATACTGAACTTCCTAAATGACCGCTAGTTGATTAATGGCTACTATAACCTTTATATAGGCCTAGAGAGACTCCTCCTCTAATAGTAATTCAATCCAAATACTAAACAGTTGCCAAACAATTTGTTAATAAAATAATTAACTTAATTCCATTAAGCATATATGCTCCTCAATAGGAATGACATACTAAAAGTATATAAATTTCACATTAGAGGAAGAATACCCTATAGTAAAAGTACAATATTTATACTATATCTGCACAGCGTTTAAAGGGAGATGATAATTACTGACAAAGTAAGATGCTATAAACAAAAGACAGAACTTAATTGTTTATTTTGTAACTATTTTAACATCCCACTCAGAGTTTAACCCTCTCTGCACTCTAGTGTCCAAATGAAATATCCAAAATACTTCTCTTTTTCTGAGAATCTCTTCTCTATTACCCCCTCTTGGGTGTCTGGAGATAACTTGGATGCACTGGAATGTCAAGAGGGAAACGTCTGAATTATGTTCCCTTTTAAAATGTAGCGACTCTGGAGTAGAGGACTCAGGATCCTCAATTGACCTCAGTTGTTCTAAAAAACGATCTTTCAGTGGGCGAGTAGTGAGCCCCACATACTGCTTATTACACCCCCTGCAGGTCAAAAGGTATATTACAAATGAAGAATTGCAAGCTGAATGCTGTCTAATCTGATATGTCTTTCCGGTTGACCGTGAGGTAATTCTAAACCAAAATTTGCAAAAGAGCAAGATTTGCATCTAGTACTACTACACTTGAAAAAGCCAGGTTTAAAAGAAAGCCAATTTTTATTCTTGTTAAGAGGCAGCATAGAGGGTGACAGCATATTTCCCAAAGTCTTAATTTTACGTAAAGTTACACCCTTCATGCACCAAATTTTTAAGAGCTTCATCAGCTTCTAAGATGGACAATTAACTCGTCACTATATTGCATATTTTATGATATTCTTTACTGTAGGTGGTTACAAATTTTGATTTATTCTCAAAAGTACTGGGCTTACTCTTGTGAACAAAAAGAGAGCCTCTTTCTAGGACATCCACTTGTGTTTTGGCATCCTCCAACATACTCTAGGGTGACATGAGTTGGCATTCAAAATAGTGTTTCCAGCCACCTCTTTACGGTACAATTGAATATCTATGTTTTGTTTCTCAATGTTAGGATAAAGCTCAATGTCAAGGTAAGAAATTCTCTCCTCACTATTCTCATATGTGAATTACAAATTCATGTCATTATATTGCAAGTGCATCACAAATGGGATAACCATCTCTTTAGGACCCCTCCAAATGAAAAGGAGGTCGTCTATATAGCGACCAAAATAAGCAATGTACTCCTTGAAGGGGTTAGCATCCCCAAAGACGTGGAACAGCTCCCACCAACCTAAATAAAGGTTGGCATACAAGGGGGCGAATTTTGCCCCCATAGCTGTTCCGCACCTCTGGAGATAATATTTTAGTATGGGAAAGAGACTTTCAACAAACTTTAGACCCCAAACAATGGTCAACAGCCATAGGAGTAACCAAATCCGCTATACACTGTATTACACTGTTTGAGCTCTATTACAACTACTGACTAGATGGCATTGGGTACCTAGTAGATTACACAAGGTCTCTAGCACTAATTAATTTCTGTGTTGGAGGGGATGTGGGAATAAGGGCGATGATATTCACATATGATGGGACTGCCCACGTATACAACACCTTTGGGGGAAGATATTAACCCTATGTACGCGGATAGGCCTTCCGTCACTACGTAGACCAGAAATGTGCCTATTACACTTAGAACTCCCCAAAATCACCAAGGTGAAAAAACATTTATACAATTATCTTATGATGGCAACTAAATTTGGCGAGGCACTGGAATTTGGCGAGGCACTGGAAACAACAAGTACTCCCCACGATTCATAAAGTATCTGAAATAGTTTGACTATATCAGGAAAATGGAGGAAGCAGTTTCAATTAACAGAGGAATCTTAGACCTTTACTCGGACATCTGGGAACCTTGGAATTCTCTTAATACTCAACCAAAAACCCCACGGTAGGATCACTCATATAGAGGACATGTACCATGAGAGGTGTACTTCCCTCCCCTTTTTTTTTTTTTTTTTCTTCTTTCTCTCTATCCCCTCCTTCCCGCTTCTCTCTCTCCTTCCCTACCCACTCCCATCCAAATGATACACACAATAAGATACATTCAGTGGAAAGATACAAGTTAAAGGGGCATTCCAGTCAAAATTTAAATGCACATAGATAAATTACATCTTTGTATAGAAACATATTTGTACTATACATGTATTGGCAAAAATGCTTTTAGTAAGAGTTATCATTGTTTTAGTGTTAACATTTTTCTCTGCATGTGCACGTTAAGCATAGCTAGATATTGTCACTGCACCCATATTTTAAATAACGCAGCTGCTCAGATCATCATCAACATCAGTGGGGCTTGTATACTGTCAGCAATTAACAAATTGAGTCATTATCAAATGGAACAAGCACCTTAGGCTCTCTGAGAAAGTGCTGTTTTTAAAATGCTGGTGCACGGTGCATACTTAAATACACTTTTGAAACAGCTATAGCTTTAATTAGAAGCATTTTTGCTAATGCATGTATACTACAAAATTGCTTCTGTTCAATACCGAAATGCACCCATGTGGTTTCCAATTTTGGCTGGAATATCCCTTTAAGTTTAAACACACACCTCTGCTCAATTCTATTGGGCACAGATTTATTATAATTTATATCTTCATACCCCATTTTAGGCCAGTTTACAAGTGGAGTACAAAAAAAGCGATATTTGCGCTACACTTTGTAATACCAGGGCACACATTTGTGTGCCCTGGTATTACAAAGTGTAGCACAAATATTGCATTAAGAGTTAGGTGCAATCCGAACGCGACCTTATGTTCGCATTGTACGGAAACATTGCGCTCCAGAGGGTGCGCTTCCATAGGCTTGTTCTCATGCTGTCAGACACGGCATGAGAACTAGTGTAGTGAAGGGGGTAAGTCGCGCAGAGATGGGGAGCAGATTGTAAATATACTGTATATGTATATAAATATATAATTTATGTGTTGATATGTGTATATACACCTATTAACACATAAATATATATTTATATAAGCATATACATATACACTCACCAGCCACTTTATTAGGTACACCTGTTCAATTGCTTGGTAACACAAATTGCTAATCAGCCAATCAGATGGCAGCAACTCAATGCATTTAGGCATCTAGATGAAGACGACTTGCTGAAGTTTAAACCGAGCACTAGATTGGGGAAGAAAGGGGATTTTAGTGACTTTGAACGGGGCATGGTTGTTGGTGCCAGACGGGCTGGTCTGAGTATTTAAAAAACTGTTAATCTATTGGGATTTTCACGCACAATCATCTCTAGGGTTTACAGAGAATGGTCTGAAAAAGAGAAAATATCCAGTGAGCGGCAGTTGTGTGGACAAAAATGCCTTGTTGATATCAGAGGTCAGAGGAGAATGGGCAGACTGGTCTGAGATGATAGAAAGGCAAGAATAACTCAAATAACCACTCGTTACAACCAAGATATGCAGAATACCATCTCGGAACACACAACACGTCAAACCTTTAATTAGATGGGCTACAGCAGCAGAAGACCACACTGGTTGCCACCCCTATCAGCTAAGAACAGGAAACTGAGGCTAAAATTCACACAGGCTCAACAAAATTGGACAATAGAAGATTGTAAAAACGTTGCCTGGTCTGATGAGTCTCAATTTCAGCTGCGGCATTCAGACGGTAGGGTCAGAATTTGGCGTAAACAACATGAAAGCATGGATCCATCCTGCCTTGTATCAACGGTTCAGGCTGGTGGTGGTGGTGTAATAGTGTGGGGGATATTTTCTTGGCACACTTTGGGCGCCTTATTACCAATTGAGCATTGTTTAAATGCCATGGACTACCTGAGTATTGTTGCTGACCATGTCTATCCCTTTATGACTACAGTGTACCCATCTTCTGCTGACTACTTCCAGCAGGATAATGCACCATGTCACAAAGTTCAAATCAACTCAAACTGTTTTTTTAACATGACAATGAGTTCACTGTACTCCAATGGCCTCCACAGTGACCAGATCTCAATCCAACAGAGCACCTTTGGGATGTGGTGGAACAGGATGTGCATCCGACAAATATGCAGCAACTGCGTGATGCTATCATATCAATATGGACCAAAATCTCTGAAGAATGTTTCCAACACCTTTTTGAATATATGCCACAAAGAATTAAGGCAGTTCTGATTGCAAAAGGGGGTCTAGAAAGGTGTAACTGATAAAGTAGCCAGTGAATGTATATTTACTTTACCCATAGACCGCAATGTAAAGGCAATTTTCAGTGCTGTTTTTTTTTTTCAAACACACCCCAACTGCCAACTTTAGCCCCCCCAAAATTGCCTCGGGCAGTTACTTTTTAAAAAAAATACAAAATGCTACTATTTCTTATTTAAAAAAAGCACTTCACATTCGTCTAGATTACGAGTTCTGCATTAGCCTTAAAAAGCAGCGATGAGAGGTCCCAACGCTGCTTTTTAACGCCCGCTGGTATTACGAGTCTGACAGGTACAGGTGTACCGCTCACTTTTCTTCCGCTACTCGAGGGTACGGCAAATCCCCTTACGTCAATTGCGTATCCTATCTTTTTAATGGGATTTGCCTAACGCTGGTATTACGAGTCTTGGAAGAAGTGAGCGGTAGACCCTCTCCTGTCAAGACTCCTACCGCATTTAAAAGTCAGTAGTTAAAGGGCCACTGTAAGTAAATATTTTCTATGCCTGTTACTAACTAACTACCCCAAATACGCTTTTTATCAATAGCATTTCATTAACATATCTCTACCGTATATCAGAAATCTTGTCTGCAAATTTAATTGTTTTCCAAACCCACTCCGTGGGTATCCTTTGCTCTGTACCAATCCGTTTACAATACCTAGGTTTCAAAATGGCGCTTTAAACACAAAGTTATTGGTTTAAGTATTTTGAACACTCAGTGCTGAAAATAGTGGGCAGGATAACGTGACATCATCGGTGAATAAAAGATATAACTTTTAGAACGTTATGAAACTTCGTTTTGGAGAAAATATAGGTCAGTAGGTTTTAATTAATGTTTATTAACTTTAATATGTTAGTTGTTTAGCTTAAAAATTATAACAGAAAGTAATCCTTTAAGAGTTTTATGGGCTAACGCGTAGCATAAAACTCTTAACTAAAGTGCTAAAAAGTACACTAACACCCATAAATTACCTATTAACCCCAAAACCGAGCCCCCCACATCGGAAACACTTAAATAAATATATTAACCCCTAATCTGCCGACCGGACATCGCCGCCACTTTAATAAATATATTAACCCCTAAACTGCTGCACTCCCGTCTCGCAAACACTAGTTAAATTTTATTAACTCCTAATCTACCGTCCCTAACATCGCCGACACCTACCTACATTTATTAACCCCTAATCTGCCACCCCAACGTCGCTGCTACTATATTAAAGGTATTAACCCCTAAACCTTAGTCTAAACCTAACCCTAACCCCCCCAATTTAAATATAATTTAAAATAATCTAAATAATATTACTACAATTAAATAAATTAATCCTATTTAAAACTAAATACTTACCGATAAAATAAACCCTAAGCTAGCTACAATATAACTAATAGTTACATTGTAGCTAGCTTAGGATTTATATTTATTCTACAGGCAACTTTGTATTTATTTTAACTAGGTACAATAGTTATTAAATAGTTATTAACTATTTAATAACTACCTAGTTAAAATAAGTACAAAAGTACCTGTAAAATAAACCATAAGCTAAGTTACAATTACACCTAACACTACACTATAATTAAACTAATTACCTAAACTACCTACAATTAACTACAATAAAATAAACTAAACTAAATTACAAAAAAAACACACTAAATTACAGAAAAAAAAGAATTACAAGAATTTTAAACTAATTACACCTAATCTAATCCCCCATATAAAATAAAAAAGCCCCCCAAAATAATAAAATTCCCTACCCTATACTAAATTACAAATAGCCCTTAAAAGGGCCTTTTGCGGGGCATTGCCCCAAAGTAATCAGCTCTTTCACCTGTAAAAAAAATACAATACCCCCCAACATTTAAAACCCACCACCCACACACCCAACCCTACTCTAAAACCCACCCAATCCCCCCTTAAAAAAACCCTAACACTACCCCCTTGAAGATCTCCCTACCTTGAGACGTCTTCACCCAGCCGGGCACAAGTGGACCTCCAGAGGGGCAGAAGTCTTCATCTGATCCGGGCAGAAGAGGTCCTCCAAGCGGCAGAAGTCTTCATCCAAGCGGCATCTTCATCCATCCGGAGCGGAGCGAGTCCATCTTCAATCCAGCCGACGCGGAGCCATCCTCTTCAAATGAAGTCCAAATGAAGAATGAAGGTTCCTTTAAATGACGTCATCCAAGATGGCGTCCCTTGAATTCCGATTGGCTGATAGGATTCTATCAGCCAATCAGAATTAAGGTAGGAAAAATCCTATTGGCTGATTGGATCAGCCAATAGGATTGAGCTTGCATTCTATTGGCTGATTGGAACAGCCAATAGAATACAAGCTCAATCCTATTGGCTGATCCAATCAGCCAATAGGACTGAACTTCAATCCTATTGGCTGATTGGATCAGCCAATAGGATTTTTCCTACCTTAATTCCGATTGGCTGATAGAATCCTTTCAGCCAATCGGAATTCAAGGGATGCCATCTTGGATGACGTCATTTAAAGGAACCTTCATTCTTCGCTTGGACTTCGTTTGAAGAGGATGGCTCCGCGTCGGCTGGATTGAAGATGGACCCGCTCCAGAAGGATGAAGATAGAAGATGCCACTTGGATGAAGACTGCTGCCGCTTGGAGGACCTCTTCTGGCCGGATCGGATGAAGACTTCTGCCCCTCTGGAGGACCACTTGTGCCCGGCTGGGTGAAGACGGCTCAAGGTAGGGAGGTCTTCAGGGGGGTAGTGTTAGGTTTTTTAAGGGGGGATTGGGTGGGTTTTAGAGTAGGATTGGGTGTGTGGGTGGTGGGTTTTAATGTTGGGGGGGTATTGTATTTTTTTTACAGGTAAAAGAGCTGATTACTTTGGGGCAATGCCCCGCAAAAGGCCCTTTTAAGGGCTATTTGTAATTTAGTATAGGGTAGGGAATTTTATTATTTTGGGGGGCTTTTTTATTTTATATGGGGGATTAGATTAGGTGTAATTAGTTTAAAATTCTTGTAATTCTTTTTTTTTCTGTAACTTAGTGGTTTTTTTTCCCCGTAATTTAGTTTATTTAATTTAATTGTAATTAATTGTAGGTAGTTTAGGTAATTAGTTTAATGATATTGTAGTGTTAGGTGTAATTGTAACTTATATTATGATTTATTTTACAGGTACTTTTGTACTTATTTTAACTAGGAAGTTATTAAATAGTTAATAACTATTTAATAACTATTGTACCTAGTTAAAATAAATACAAAGTTGCCTGTAAAATAAATATAAATCCTAAGCTAGCTACAATGTAACTATTAGTTATATTGTAGCTAGCTTAGGGTTTATTTTATCGGTAAGTATTTAGTTTTAAATAGGAATCATTTATTTAATTGTAGTAAATTTATTTAGATGTATTTAAATTATATTTAGGTTAGGGGGTGTTAGGGTTAGGGTTAGACTTAGGTTTAGGTGTTAATAAATTTATAATAGTGGCGGCGACGTTGGCGGGGGGCAGATTAGTGGCTAATAACTATAATGTAGGTGGCGGTGATGTCGGGGACAGCAGATTAGGGGTTAATGAGTGTAATATTAGGGGTGTTTAGACTCAGGGTTCATTTTAGGGTGTTAGGTGCAGACATAAAATTCCTTTCCCCATAGGAAACAATAGGGCTGCGTTAGGAGCTGAACGCTGCTTTTTTGCAGGTGTGAGGGTTTTTTTCAGCCAGCACAGCCACATTGTTTACTAGGGGGAAATCGTGCACGAGCACGTTTAGCCAGCTCACCGCTGACTTAAGCAACGCTGGTATTGACGTGAGATGTGAAGCTAAATTCTGCTCTACGCTCACCTTTTTGCGGCTAACGCCAGGCTTAAAAAAACCTGTAATACCAGCGTTGTCTTAAGGGAGCGTGGGAAAAAAAGGCTCGTTAGCACCGCACGGCTTTACTGACAAAACTCGTAAACTAGCCAATTGTATTTTGGGGGCAATTGGGGAACATTTAAAAAACATCTGGTTAATTTGCGGGTGCGTGATGAATTAGCACTCTACTTGTAATCTAGCCCTTTATATTCTATCTGTACATACATATCAGTGTGTATATAAATACTGTGTCTGTGTACGTACATATAAGTGTGTATATCAGTTTGTATACAAGTACTGTGTATGTGTACGTACATATCAGTGTGTATACAAATACTGCGTATGTGTACGTACATATCAGTGTGTGTACAAGTACTGTGTATGTGTACGTACATATCAGTGTGTATACAAATACTGCGTATGTGTACGTACATATCAGTGTGTGTACAAGTACTGTGTTTGTGTACATACATATCTGTGTGAGTCCACTTCCTCTTTGTTCGGGTGGATCCCTGGAAGCTCTTTCTACAGCACGGTTTACAACAGAATTCCAATGGAAGGCAAACCTGTGGAGTGGGAAGAGATGGATCTTGAAGATATCGAATAGGTCGTACCATCCCCATCAGGGACTATCACGGTGCGTCAGGGCCATGTTTCTGGGCTGTCTATTCCCACTTCCCCTTCGGGGAGAGTAGTCCTAACTTGTACCCTTCTCCTGTACGGGAGGAGCAGGTTGAGGGGCTAGGCCTGCCCAGGCTTATCAGCCAGTGGGCCTGGATCTTCAGTCTGTGGTCCCGGGGGGTACTGGGCCTGAGGTGCATGGTGCGGGCGTGGGCCTTAGGCAGAGGTCCCAACTATTAGGAGCTAGGGGGTCCCAGGAGAGTTCAGGGTTTTACTCCAGGGAGGGCTTGGTAGGCCTTGTCACCGGTGGCGTGGGTAGTGGGAGCGTTGCGGCCTTACCTGCATCGGTAGTCCTTTCCGGGGAATCCGTCGCAACAGCAGTGACGCTTCTGCAGTCCTTGGCATCGGTCCTTGCGGGGGTGTCATCATCGGGTGCGGCGGTGGTGCAGTCCCAGGCTTCCATTCCATGTGGTGCGCAGGCCTCCGTCCGGTCTTCATCCTTTTCCCCATCCAAGATGGCCACCGCATCGACTTCCGGTTAAGTTGTACGTCCTTCCGCCCGCTGCAGTCAAACCTTGGTCGTTGGGCAGAGCGGATCGTCCCCCTCAGGCTCCGGTGGTAAGAAGAGAGTGCCATGGGGGGGACACCCGCTAGGGGGGCACACATGTTAGCTATCAGAAGGCTGGGGGCCCATTCTAGGCCAGTGGGGGTTGCGGCAGACATGAGAAAAGGGGCAAATGTGACTCAGGATGCGGGGCAGCAAGTGCATCCAGGGGGCTCGGCAGGTGCCACGCAGCAAGGTTTGCACACAAGGGCTTTGGCAACAGCTAGCAATAAAAGAGGGAAGGCCGATAGGGCACCCTCCTCACATTCGCAGCCTAATTCAGGTGGTAGCAAGGCGTCTCACACAACCGCCGTTGGTCTGGAGCCGCATGCAGGAGTCCTGCAGGGTACGGTATCGCCCAGCAGGACCTTAGCAGCCAGGTCAGGGCAGGTAGTTACGAGAGGGGCGGTGAAGAGGGGGCCCGCTAGTATTAGTGCTAGCCTAGGTGAAGGCCTAGAGGGCACTGACAGGGGGACAGATAGTCCCTCCAGGGTGGTGAAGCCACAAGGGCACAACAGGGCTGATAGATTTATGGAGGATTATGAATGTGGGCAGGCTGCAAGTACGGATGAGGATCTAAGCTTGCTGTATGGTATGAGTGACAGTGACGTGAGGGGTATCAGGGATATGGGGCTGGTGAGGATAGGGAGGAGATGGCTGGCTCTTCCCGTGGTACTCCCCTCTTGTCCTCTGTGTTGCAGGTCCCCATGGTGTCTTCATCTGGCAGAGATGTGGCTTCCAAGAGTTCCAGAGCACTCGTGCCTAGAGTGGTGGCGACACATGCGGGCGACCCCAGCCCATCCAGATCCGGCCAAGGTCCCGTGGCATCTTCATCCGGTGAGTGCCATTTTGGATTTTCTCGGAGAAGGTGTGACTCCTCTAGTTCCAGTGGGTCTGGGTGTATGTGTACGTACATATCAGTGTGTGTACAAGTACTGCGTATGTGTACGTACATATCAGTGTGTATACAAGTACTGTGTATGTGTACGTACATATCAGTGTGTATACAAGTACTGTGTATGTGTACGTACATATCAGTGTGTGTACAAGTACTGTGTATGTGTACGTACATATCAGTGTGTATACAAGTGCTTTGTATGCGTACGTACATATCAGTGTGTGTATCAGTGTGTGTACAAGTACTGCGTATGTGTACGTAGATATCAGTGTGTATACAAGTACTGTGTATGTGTACGTACATATCAGTGTGTATACAAGTACTGTGTATGCGTACGTACATATCAGTGTGTATACAAGTACTGTGTATGCGTACGTACATATCAGTGTGTATACAAGTACTGTGTATGCATATGTACATATCAGTGTGTATACAAGTACTCTGTATGTGTACGTACATATCAGTGTGTATACAAGTACTGTGTATGTGTACGTACATATCAGTGTGTATACAAGTATTGTGTATGTGCACGTACATATCAGTGTGTATACAAGTACTGTGTATGCGTACGTACATATCAGTGTGTATACAAGTACTGTGTATGCGTATGTACATATCAGTGTGTATACAAGTACTGTGTATGCGTATGTACATATCAGTGTGTATACAAGTACTGTGTATGTGTACGTACATATCAGTGTGTATACAAGTACTGTGTATGCGTACGTACATATCAGTGTGTATACAAGTACTGTGTATGTGTACCTACATATCAGTGTGTATACAAGTACTGTGTATGTGTACGTACATATCAGTGTGTATACAAGTACTGTGTATGTGTACGTACATATCAGTGTGTATACAAGTACTGTGTATGTGTACGTACATATCAGTGTGTATACAAGTACTGTGTATGTGTACATACATATCAATGTGTATACAAGTACTGTGTATGTGTACATACATATTAGTGTATACAAGTACTGTGTATGTGTACGTACATATCAGTGTGTATACAAGTACTGTGTATGTGTACGTACATATCAGTGTGTATACAAGTACTGTGTATGTGTACGTACATATCAGTGTGTATACAAGTACTGTGTATGTGTACGTACATATTAGTGTGTATACAAGTACTGTGTATATGTACGTACATATCAGTGTGTATACAAGTACTGTGTATGTGTACGTACATATCAGTGTGTATACAAGTACTGTGTATGTGTACGTACATATCAGTGTGTATACAAGTACTGTGTATGTGTACGTACATATCAGTGTGTATACAAGTACTGTGTATATGTACGTACATATCAGTGTGTATACAAGTACTGTGTATGTGTACGTACATATCAGTGTGTATACAAGTACTGTGTATATGTACGTACATATCAGTGTGTATACAAGTACTGTGTATGTGTACGTACATATCAGTGTGTATACAAGTACTGTGTAAGTGTATGTGTACGTACATATCAGTGTGTATACAAGTACTGTGTATGTGTACGTACATATAAGTGTGTATACAAGTACTGTGTATGTGTACATACATATCAGTTTGTATACAAATACTGTTAAGAGACAAACCACCTATTCCGTCAAACGTTATCTAAGTTACTTTAACTCTAAGAAATAACACACAACAACTTTTAGTGGGAGAAAGACCGGTCACGGTCACGTTTATTCAATAAACGATTTAACTGCTGGGATAATATTATCCAATATTAGGCACTCATATTTCAATATATATAAACATAACTAGAACTTGTAACAAGTTCGTAATTAAATGGTGGTGGCATCTAAACCCTAAAACTAACCCCTACTGACAGACAATCAAGGCTCCTTCGAGGCTGGCGGCGGGACACCCAGCTGTTCCCGCCCCATAGCATGAGAGAGAGCTGTGAAGACAGATCTTCGTCCTGCATTCGTAAGGGAGAGGACCCCTAGGCCAGTACCTAGTGGGCGTAACCCCCCCTTTTTTTAGACCGTCACTCTTCTCTCTTGATGCCCGCACCTAGAGCCTTGCCCGAACGCCAGCTAGGGCATATCTCTCCCAGCCCTTTAGGGTGACCTCCTACTGGCGAGTCTGCAACCCCCCTGCAAAATGTGGAATCTATATTAAGACCCTGGTTTACAAAAGGCTGGCTCAACTAAACCTACCCCAGCCGGGACATCGTACTACCTCTCCAAGCCGCATCGTTGCCGCCACCTTCTTCAACCCATGGGACGGGTGGGCGGGGAAGATTTCTCCTTGAAGTCTGGAACAGGAAGAGGCCGGGATCACTGCTGCAGGGACCTATAAAGGTAAGCACAAACACCCGCCTCCCCACTTGCAACAATGTAATACACAACACATTAGAGCACTCCAGACTTCAAGTTAGTTGTCTATTAATGTTGTTACAGCCCCACTAGAGGGCCCTTCACTATCATAAGAGACAAACCACCTATTCCGTCATACGTTATCTAAGTTACTTTAACCCTAAGAAATAACACACAACAACTTTTAGTGGGAAAAAGACCGGTCACGGTCACGTTTATTCAATAAACGATTTAACTGCTGGGCTAATATTATCCAATATTAGGCACACATATTTCAATATATATAAACATAACTAGAACTTGTAACAAGTTCGTAACTAAACGGTGGCGGCATCTAAACCCTAAAACTAACCCCTACTGACAGATGGTCAAGGATCCTTCGAGGCTGGCGGCGGGACACCCATCTGTTCCCACCCTATAGCATGAGAGAGAGCTCTGAAGACAGAGATCTTTGGCCTGCATTTGTAAGGGAGAGGACCCTTAGCCTAGGCCAGCACCTAGTGGGCATAACCTCCCCTTTTTCTAGACCGTCACTCTTCTCTCTTGATGCACGCCTCTAGAGCCTTGCCTGACTGCCACAAGAGGAACTACAATAAATTACTCTTGCCGCCACCTAGCTAACAGGTACCTTAAATGACAATAAATAGCAAAACAACCATAACTATTTTTTCTGTCTTTTTTTTTTTTTAACCCATTTTTCACAACAACAATATTTTGTGCGTCTGTCATATAACTCTTTATTTTTTGATTACTCCTAAAAGTGCCTTCCTGATGTCTTTCAGAAATAGGTCTAACCCAACATCCGTCAGATGCATCCCATCAGGGCAATAAAGGTCCTTCTTGTCGGCTGTTATAAGTTTTGTCGTATAACAAAACCACCCAGTCCCATGACCGCTCTACCCAGCTCCCTGTTGACCTTTTTTCTGATATTATAGGCTGCCCTCTGGGTTGCAATGTAGCGCCAATGCAGTCAAGCAACCACATTCGACCACCCTATCTTCCCATCGTGAAGCCAAGCATGCACCCATTTAATGTCGGCCACCATTCTCTTAATGAGGTCCAAGGCTGGAACCGACCCCATATCGTTGCCCTTGAGGTGCAACACAATAATCTGTGGCTTTCCCCACCTCCAATGCGCCTCCTGTAAGAGAGCTGACAGTTCTTCCCAAGTTAACCCCCTCCAACCTAACCACCTGACATTGGCCTTGGACGTTGCGAATCCAAGTTGGTGACCTTCCGGGGAATGGAACTCCCTGATGGATGCTCAGTGGATAAAGGAATGACCAATTATCCACACCCGCACTGGAGGGGAATCCTCGGCTAAAACACCTGGTGAAACAGGGGTGAACAACATTACTTGCAAGTCAGGCCCCCACTCGGGAGTTATCTAAACCCCCCCCCCAACAGCAACCCTGCTCTCCTGCCCCTCTTGTAGCGTAACTTGAATTTGCCAAATACTTGCGGAAGGTGCTCCCATCCTACCCCGCATGTGCGTTGCTCTCCTCTTTTTTTTTTTTAAAGATAAGGGCCTGATGTACGCTTTGTAAGTCCCTGACTTACAACGTCCTAATCGTTTTATCTCTGCCGCGGATGACCCTTTTGCCACCACGCATGTGGCCACCCCTATCCTAAACAAATGGGGGGCAATCCTGCCGGGTCCAACCCCACTGCCCCCGCAGCACTTGCCAAAACCTTCCTGAATTGGAATAGTGACAGTGCACTGCCATCCTCATGTACCAGGAATTGTAGCCCTCCCGCCAGCCTAATCTGCTCAAAGTCTTTAACACTCATTACAGGGCAACACTCGGGGAAATCATGCTTGCTCAATGGCAACCACACCCCTTTACCTTCCTGGTCTGTCTTAGACCAAGGGACCAACAACAACAGCCCCTCGTCTGATGACCTGATATGCCCTACTTGTATTCCACCCGAGTGCTCTGGCAGACGACACCAGCTCTCCTAATCGCAAGGCTCCCGCAAAGGCTAATGAGAATGCCGTGCAGAATAGCATGGCCTCATACTCCGATAAACACACCTCCCGCAAGGCCAACACCACTTGTCTTAAGCAAAGAGGGGTAATAGGTTCCCTTTGATCCACCGCACGGGGGGCCAGCCTACCCCAGTCTTTCAGTACCTGCCGTACCAAGAAGGACTTTCCGTAGTCCGCATTGCCCAGGGCCTTGTTAAAAATTCCTATTGCCGACACCCTACTCCCGACCCCAAGTCTGGATACACCCTCCTGTCTCAAGCACGACAACCACTCCAGGACCAGTACCTGAGATGCTCTGTGTGCTTCGCTACTCCTTCGCTGACAAAATGACACTCATTGTCCCCAATGCTTGCGGTAAACCATCCACGTCTTCAGCACCAAGGAAGCCTGAATCAGTGGGAGAATGGCTTCCCATCCTTTGCCATCTGCCAAATAAAAGATGGACATTTTAGTCCATCGGCTGCCGTCCTAGGTACCAGCCTCCTAAACTGACCCCAATTAAAACGAGATAACGCATCCGCTACCCCATTCTGCACCCCCGGCATGTGCCTGGCAGTGAAGCAGATGTTGCGCTGAACACAGCACAACACCAAATGCCTCAGGTACAACACTACGACAGGCGATGATGTGGACAATCTGTTTATGGCATACACCACACTCATGTTGTCCATCCAAAAAATAACCTCTCTGTCCTCCAGCACGCTCCCCCATAGTTCAATAGCTACCACTGTTGGAAACAGTTCCAACATCATCAGGTTCCTTACTAGATCCGTGGAAACCCAGGACTCTGACCACATAGCGGCACTCCACTCTCCATTGAGATATGCCCCATACCCAAATCCCCCAGCAGCATCCGTAAATAGATGTAACAGCTGATTGGACATAGGAGGAGCCCTCCAGATACAGACCGCATTGAAGGAGACCAGGAAGTGTTCCCAAACAACCAGGTCCTCCTTCATGGCCGTAGTGATTTCAATCCGCCTGCGCTGCCCCCCAGTGCCTTTCAGCTGGCTCTCCAGGTGCCGCTTAAAGACTCTCCCCATTGGGATTGCAGGCCTAACAAGGACTGCAGTTCCTTTAAGGATATAAAGCTAGTCTTAGAAACTGCCTTTGCCACCTCTAATAGGCGGTTGACCTTGTCCCGGGACAGCCTACACATCGCTTGGGCCATGTCAATCTCTAACCCTAAAAAGGTGAGACATGTGCCAGGCCCCTCCATTTTTTCCTCTGCCAGTGGCACCCTAAATTCTGCCATCATGCTCTGCATAACCACCATCAGCTCGGCACACTCCGTGGACCCTGCTCCCCCTATTAGCAAAAAGTCGTCCAGGTAGTGGGCCACTGCCCCCCCGCCTGACGCCCTCTGCACTGCCCAATGAAGGAATGAACTAAAACATTCAAACAATGAGCATGATAAGGAGCAACCCATAGGTAAACATTTATCTACATAGCATTCCCCCTCAACTTTTAATGCCATCAACCGAAAGGCAGAAGGATGGAGGGGCAGGAGCCGAAACGCAGACTCGATGTCTAGCTTCACCATCAATGCTCCCCGCCCCTTGCTTCGACACTATCGCCAGCGCATCGTCAAATGCCTTCAACTTAAAGGGACAGTCTACCATAGAATTGTTATTGTTTTAAAAGATAGATAATCCCTTTATTACCCATTCCCCAGTTTTGCATAACCAACACAGTTATATTAATATACTTTTTACCTCTGTGATTACCTTGTATCTAGAAACCTTCTTCCAGCCCCCTGATCACATGACTGTGACTATTTATTATCTATTGTCTTGCATTTAGCATTGTAATGTGCTAAATCTTAAATAACCCCCTGTGCCTGAACACAGTGTTATCTATATGACCCACGTGTACTTTCTGCCTCTTTGTGTTGAAAAGAGATTTAAAAAGCATGTGATAAGAGGCAGCCCTCAAAGGCTTAGAAATTAGCATATGAGCCTACCTATGTTTAGTTTAAACTAAGAATACCAAGAGAAAAAAGCAAATTTGATGATAAAAGTAAATTGGAAAGTTGATTAAAATTAAAAGTACTATCTGAATAATGAAAGTTTAATTTATACTAGACTGTCCCTTTAAGTGGCGTTCACGCCTCTCCCCTCAGAGGACCCCCTGGGTGCAGGCTTTTCCGTTCCCTGCTCCCGTCTCTTGCTGCAATCCCACCCTGGGTGCGGCCGACTGCAGAATTTGCAGATGTGCCGAAAGGAACATGCCGACCCTCTGTCACACTGTTTATCCTGGCATTTCCAGCATACCCTCCCGCGCTTTTTAGGCCTCGCTGTAGCCCGAGCCACCACCGGCCGTGGGCTGGCCGACACCGATGCCGCGCTGTCTAACCCCAACTTTGACCACAAATGCATATCTTGCGTGCCAAAGTGCAGCAATGGGTTACCCACCATCTTCCTACAGAAGGCCATGTCATACTCACGCCATGTCCCTTCCTTGAATCTGGAATGTCTGGAATGTCCTCTATCGTATCCTGATACTTGAAAAGTTGTGCCCCTGCAGGGGCCACCTGTCCACGTACCAGGATGCCAACACCCAAAAGCATTTCTGCCACTCCTCATACGTCTCTGGCCTCCGCACTTTCTTAGGCCCAATGCCCCCTGCCACCCTTTCCTTGTCCCTAAAGGCGTCCAAGGACAGCTCGAATATATTAACGTACTGGCCCTCCTGAATCTTCTTGACCATCTTAGATTTAAGGTGGCCATATATATCGAATGCACCAGACACGGGTAGGTGTCACCCCGAGCCACCATCATCCTAGCCACTAAATGCACCTGCCCCGAGACTGGGAACCCCTGGGCCTGCAGCCATAGCTCCCCACCCTGTGGCCCCTTACTCAACTCCTTAGCCTTGGATTGCGCAGCTGCCATCTTTTTTATCCACCTAAACATCCTCTTCTGACCCTTGCCTACTAGCCCCAACTCCTCACCACTCACAGAACCAGAATTGCTAGAAGCTGAACTAGTGTCAGTGTGTGTAGTGTTTACGTGGGTGCACTCACCGCCATGGGCCGCCTGCCCCATGACTCCTCCTGAAGACGGTTGTAATGCCTCTGCTGCCTCTCCGACCATCTCCTTGCTGGGTCCCGCCACCGATGAAGTGCCAGCAGGCCTGAGATCCATTCTAGCTGCCTCCAAGGTGCTGACCTGCGTACACAAAAGATTGTGGGGGGGGCCCTCAACCTGTACAGCCCCCTGTCCCCCAGCCATACTCAGCCCTAGTGCCCTCAGACATCGCCCTCCTGATAACCTCCTCAGTCACACTGGCATTCATGCTGCTATGCCCTCTCCCGTCCAAGGGTATGCCCCTCATGCCAGCTTCCATCCCCCTGCTACTGTGTCCACACCCTGACTGGCGGTGCCCCCGGTCACCCCTTGTACCATCTCTTGCCCCCTTTCATGGGCTACATGCCTGTACGCTGTGGGACTCCCCTGCTCCTTGTTCCCATCACACGCACGTCTCCCATTGCTATCTTCCACATTAACAACACAGCCACTCATCCCCGCGGTCTCTACAACAGTCCGGCATGCTACCGCCTCATTCCCCCACTGCAGCTGGCCCCCACACTGTTCATCCACTACTGCAGCCTCCGCCCTGCACGGGCCATGCACACTCACTCCCTTGGGGCCCACCTCCCGCAGGAGAGCTCGCCTGCCCTAGCCTAGGGCCTTGCCCCAGTCCTCCACCCACTACTACCAAGGGCCTCCTAACTGCCCTCCTGGCTTTGCTTACTGCCCTAGCTGTGGGGTGGGTTTGAGGGGAGGGGGCTACCACATCTTCATCGCTTGATGCCCTCCTTTCTCCTGCAGGCCCTCTTTTCTTCGATGCCAATTCCACTTCTTCTCTATACCGCTTCGGAGGCACCAACTTCCTTCTGGCTCTATTCATCACTGACACCGTAAAAATGTGCAGCTCAGCAGTGAAGATTTCTCCTTGAAGTCTGGAACAGGAAGAGCCCGGGATCACTGCTGCAGGGACCTATAAAGGTAAGCACAAACACCCGCCTCCCCACTTGCAACAATGTAACACACAACACATTAGAGCACTCCAGACTTCAAGTTAGTTGTCTCTTAATGTTGTTACAGCCCCACTAGAGGGCCCTCCACTATCAGTACATATCAGTGTGTGTACAAGTACTGTGTATGTGTACGTACATATCAGTGTGTGTACAAGTACTGTGTATGTGTACGTACATATTAGTGTGTATACAAGTACTGTGTATGTGTACGTACATATCAGTGTGTATACAAGTACTGTGAATGTGTACGTACATATCAGTGTATGTACAAGTACTGTGTATGTGTACGTACATATCAGTGTGTATACAACTACTGTGTATGTGTACGTACATATCAGTGTGTATACAAGTACTGTGTATGTGTACGTACATATCAGTGTGTATACAAGTGCTGTGTATGTGTACGTACATATCAGTGTGTATACAAGTACTGTGTATGTGTACGTACATATCAGTGTGTGTACAAGTACTGTGTATGTGTACGTACATATTAGTGTGTATACAAGTACTGTGTATGTGTACGTACATATCAGTGTGTGTACAAGTACTGTGTATGTGTACGTACATATCAGTGTGTATACAAGTACTGTGTATACATACATACATATCAGTGTGTATACAAGTACTGTGTATGCGTACATACATATCAGTGTGTATACAAGTGCTGTGTATGTGTACGTACATATCAGTGTGTATACAAGTACTGTGTATGTGTACGTACATATCAGTGTGTGTACAAGTACTGTGTATGTGTACGTACATATCAGTGTGTGTACAAGTACTGTGTATGTGTACGTACATATCAGTGTGTGTACAAGTACTGTATATGTGTATGTACATATCAGTGTGTATACAAGTACTGTGTATGTGTACGTACATATCAGTGTGTGTACAAGTACTGTGTATGTGTACGTACATATCAGTGTGTGTACAAGTACTGTGTATGCGTACGTACATATCAGTGTGTCTACAAGTACTGTGTATGTGTATGTACATATCAGTGTGTATACAAGTACTGTGTATGTGTACGTACATATCAGTGTGTGTACAAGTACTGCGTATGCGTACGTACATATCAGTGTGTTTACAAGTACTGTATATGTGTATGTACATATTAGTATGTATACAAGTACTGTGTATGTGTACGTACATATCAGTGTGTCTACAAGTACTGTGTATGTGTACGTACATATCAGTGTGTGTACAAGTACTGCGTATGTGTACGTACATATCAGTGTGTGTACAAGTACTGTGTATGTGTACATACATATTAGTGTATACAAGTACTGTGTATGTGTACGTATATATCAGTGTGTATAGAAGTACTGTGTATGTGTACGTACATATCAGTGTGTGTACAAGTACTGTGTATGTGTACATACATATTAGTGTATACAAGTACTGTGTATGTGTACGTACATATCAGTGTGTATACAAGTACCGTGTATGTGTACGTACATATCAGTGTGTATACAAGTACTGTGTATGTGTACGTACATATCAGTGTGTATACAAGTACTGTGTATGTGTACATACATATCAGTGTGTATACAAGTACTGTGTATGCGTACGTACATATCAGTGTGTATACAAGTACTGTGTATGTGTACGTACATATCAGTGTGTATACAAGTACTGTGTATGCGTACGTACATATCAGTGTGTGTACAAGTACTGTGTATGTGTACGTACATATCAGTGTGTATACAAGTACTGTGTATGTGTACGTACATATCAGTGTGTATACAAGTACTGTGTATGTGTACGTACATATCAGTGTGTATACAAGTACTGTGTATGTGTACGTATATATCAGTGTGTATACAAGTACTGTGTATGTGTACGTACATATCAGTGTGTATACAAGTACTGTGTATGCGTACATACATATTAGTGTATACAAGTACTGTGTATGTGTACGTACATATCAGTGTGTATACAAGTACTGTGTATGTGTACGTACATATCAGTGTGTATACAAGTACTGTGAATGTGTACGTATATATCAGTGTGTATACAAGTACTGTGTATGTGTACGTATATATCAGTGTGTATACAAGTACTGTGTATGCGTACGTACATATCAGTGTGTATACAAGTACTGTGTATGTGTACGTACATATCAGTGTGTGTACAAGTACTGTGTATGTGTACGTACATATTAGTGTGTATACAAGTACTGTGTATGTGTATGTACATATCAGTGTGTGTACAAGTACTGTGTATGTGTACGTACATATCAGTGTGTATACAAGTACTGTGTATACATACATACATATCAGTGTGTATACAAGTACTGTGTATGCGTACATACATATCAGTGTGTATACAAGTGCTGTGTATGTGTACGTACATATCAGTGTGTATACAAGTACTGTGTATGTGTACGTACATATCAGTGTGTGTACAAGTACTGTGTATGTGTACGTACATATCAGTGTGTGTACAAGTACTGCGTATGTGTACGTACATATCAGTGTGTGTACAAGTACTGTATATGTGTATGTACATATCAGTGTGTATACAAGTACTGTGTATGTGTACGTACATATCAGTGTGTGTACAAGTACTGTGTATGTGTACGTACATATCAGTGTGTGTACAAGTACTGTGTATGCATACGTACATATCAGTGTGTCTACAAGTACTGTGTATGTGTACGTACATATCAGTGTGTATACAAGTACTGTGTATGTGTACGTACATATCAGTGTGTGTACAAGTACTGCGTATGCGTACGTACATATCAGTGTGTTTACAAGTACTGTATATGTGTATGTACATATTAGTATGTATAAAAGTACTGTGCATGTGTACGTACATATCAGTGTGTCTACAAGTACTGTGTATGTGTACGTACATATCAGTGTGTGTACAAGTACTGCGTATGTGTACGTACATATCAGTGTGTGTACAAGTACTGTGTATGTGTACATACATATTAGTGTATACAAGTACTGTGTATGTGTACGTATATATCAGTGTGTATAGAAGTACTGTGTATGTGTACGTACATATCAGTGTGTGTACAAGTACTGTGTATGTGTACATACATATTAGTGTATACAAGTACTGTGTATGTGTACGTACATATCAGTGTGTATACAAGTACCGTGTATGTGTACGTACATATCAGTGTGTATACAAGTACTGTGTATGTGTACGTACATATCAGTGTGTATACAAGTACTGTGTATGTGTACATACATATCAGTGTGTATACAAGTACTGTGTATGCGTACGTACATATCAGTGTGTATACAAGTACTGTGTATGTGTACGTACATATCAATGTGTATACAAGTACTGTGTATGCGTACGTACATATCAGTGTGTGTACAAGTACTGTGTATGTGTACGTACATATCAGTGTGTATACAAGTACTGTGTATGTGTACGTACATATCAGTGTGTATACAAGTACTGTGTATGTGTACGCACATATCAGTGTGTATACAAGTACTGTGTATGCGTACGTACATATCAGTGTGTGTACAAGTACTGTGTATGTGTACGTACATATCAGTGTGTATACAAGTACTGTGTATGTGTACGTACATATCAGTGTGTATACAAGTACTGTGTATGTGTACGTATATATCAGTGTGTATACAAGTACTGTGTATGTGTACGTACATATCAGTGTGTATACAAGTACTGTGTATGCGTACATACATATTAGTGTATACAAGTACTGTGTATGTGTACGTACATATCAGTGTGTATACAAGTACTGTGTATGTGTACGTACATATCAGTGTGTATACAAGTACTGTGAATGTGTACGTATATATCAGTGTGTATACAAGTACTGTGTATGTGTACGTATATATCAGTGTGTATAGAAGTACTGTGTATGTGTACGTACATATCAGTGTGTATACAAGTACTGTGTATGTGTACGTACATATCAGTGTGTATACAAGTACTGTGTATGTGTACGTATATATCAGTGTGTATACAAGTACTGTGTATGTGTACGTACATATCAGTGTGTATACAAGTACTGTGTATGCGTACATACATATTAGTGTATACAAGTACTGTGTATGTGTACGTACATATCAGTGTGTATACAAGTACTGTGTATGTGTACGTACATATCAGTGTGTATACAAGTACTGTGAATGTGTACGTATATATCAGTGTGTATACAAGTACTGTGTATGTGTACGTATATATCAGTGTGTATAGAAGTACTGTGTATGTGTACGTACATTTCAGTGTGTGTACAAGTACTGTGTATGTGTACGTGCATATCAGTGTGTATACAAGTACAGTGTATGTGTACATACATATAAGTGTGTGTACAAGTAAATATATCAGTAACTTTTCTTGGTAACAATTAAATCTGCTGTAATCCACTATCTTATCCAATTAAAATGAAAAAGGGACATGGTACAAAGGAATTGCCCTAAGTGAAACAGACCTCACTTCACTAGTGCCTGGGGGAAGGCGCGGAGGGGTGTGTGAGGGCAAAAGGTTTGATGGGTGAAAAACTCCCACACACTGCACTGTTGTTCGTTATCTTGTCGTCACCCAGGGAACTGCTCTGGCAAATATCCCCATTATTAATAATTAACCAACAATATGACATTAAGCATGAGCTGCTGGTAATACGCAAATTATATAAAAATCACATCCGCAACAAATACACTAAATATACAGAACCAGGTTATTGTCAGAGAATCAATAAATACCAGATATTTTAGTGTAGACTAAATAAAACATGTGACTTACATTAAAGGGACAGCAATGCCTTGTAATTACAAGACATTACTGTTGTGTTGCTGTAACATATTAGCACAGTCAAAACATTTTTAAAGCAAATAATATCTGTTTTGCTACAATTGTTTTCAGTAGTCAAACTGCACCCACAATTTGACTTATTTAGAGGAGCCAATCAATGTTTGGGTATGCAGACAACAAGGCCAACCACAGTCATAATGGCAGCAGAATGTTAATTGTTTTGCAGCTATTATCTGATAATGCCAATTAGGGATATATATGTAGCAGTGTTAGCCTTGAGAAGTCAGCAGCTGCATTTCAAGTTTTGAGGATTAGAAAATCCTCAATATATAGAGCTAAGTTACATAAATAGGGGGCAAATAAATCATGAAAATACATTGCTAACTTGTTTTACTCTGCATACATAACTAAACATCTCAGGCTGTTTACTGTCCCTTTAACGTCCGCTGTAAAAGGGTGACAAATGCCTCTGAACAGTGATAAGTTGGATAATTGTTCATATTCTGTTTATATAACTAAAAATAAAAATGTATTTTTAGAATCATTTTGAAATGATAAAATCACTGAGTCTTATTTTCATCTCCTGCTTTCAGGTTTATAAGAATTTGTCAGCACAGGTTTGTGCTTCAATACATAGTACTCTAGTGTTACTCCCTGTATGCTGAGCGCCCCTATTCAGAATCATTACTGTACCTCCCCAAACCTCTGGGGCTGCAACTGCTCACAATGTTTTGTTAGATGTTTCGAGATACTTGTAGCAAAGAGGGATTTAGAGAAGGGAGATTAAGGAAAAGGTCAATGACTACTGATATTTATTTTTATGGTTAACATTTTGCACCCTGAATTTTATGCTCTAGAACTGCCTCTACCTTGTGATCCAGTTCTTTCCCAGCATAGAAAGAAGAAACCAATGTTTAGGATCACTAAAACCAGGGAAAATATAATTTATTATTTATTTATTATTATTATAATTTTTTTTTTTTTTTTTAACGTCAACCAAGGATCCAACCTGATGTTGGGGTTCCATTTATCAGTCAGAACGTCTGGGTCACGGGGGCAGTCTTTAGGGGTGCTGGGGTGCAGTCTTTAGGGACCCTGGGGGCAGACTTTAGGGGTGCTAGTGGCAGGCTTTAGGGACTCTGGGGGGCAGTCTTTAGGAACTCTGGGGGGCAGTCTTTAGGGACTTTGGGGGCTGTCTTTAGGGGTGCTGGGGGGCAGTCTTTAGAGGTGCTGGGGGGAAGACTTTAGGGGTGCTAGGGACCCTGAGGGCAGACTTTAGGGGTGCTAGAGGCAGGCTTTAGGGACTCTGGGGGGCAGTCTTTAGGAACTCTGGAGGGCAGTCTTTAGGAACTCTGGGGGGCAGTCTTTAGGGACTCTGGCGGGCAGTCTTTAGGGGCTCTGGGGGCAGTCTTTAGGGGCTCTGGGGGGCAGTCTTTAGGGGCTCTGGGTGGCAATCTTGAGGTACCACTAAAACCATGAAAAATATAATGTATTATTAAATTATTATTATTGTTATTTTTTTAACGTAAACTAAGGATCCAACCTGATGCTGGGGTTCCACAAAGGACTTTGGGTCGGGGGGGGGGGGGCGCAATCTTTAGGAATCTAGGTGCAGTCTTTAGCGGTTATTATATGTCTGATGTTACATTTTTTATGCATATACGATAATGTCAAATATGTTTTATTTATTCTGTTTTATTTAATTGCTTAAGCCCCTTCTGCTTTCTCCCTTCATTCTGTTTTTTTCCCTGAAGTGACTTTTTCACTTCCCATCCAATCGTACATGCATAAAAATGTAACATCACACATATAATAATAAATAATTCCAAAATGTTATTAATATTTACATAAATTTTCCATCACTACAAGGATGTGTATGTGTCAAGTGGAGCCATTGATCCTATTGGTGGATTTAAAAACTTAAATGATCCAAAAGGATTCCACTCATATTTCAAATGGTTGGTTTATTTCTGTTGGTTGATTAAAGTTTTAAACCAACCAATAGGATTAGTGGCCATACCTAGTGCTTGATTTGTATTAGCTCAGCCAGCAGAAATACAAGAGCAACAAGGTGGGAAAGGAGTGAAGGGACCATAAAGAGTGGAGCACATAGTAATTTTGATTATATTTAGTAATTTAAAGGTTCTATGGTTTTGGGGAGATTATAGAGTGGGAGACCATTTAAGTAGGGGAATTCCTTGCAGTGAATGGTCTTTTGGGTGTGGTTGTGGCTTGCAGTGGCCAATCTTTGTACTCAGGGGGTTATAGTCGTTAGGGTATTAATAGTGTTAGGGGTTTAGGGTTATGTATTTAGGGTATTAATAGTAATAGGTGGTTTAGGGGATTATGTCTTTAGGGGATTAATAGTGTTAATGGTTTAGGGGTTATGTCCTTAGGCGATTATTAGTATTAGGGATTTAGGGGGTTATGTCTTTAGGGGATTAATAGTGTTAGGGTTTAGGGTTAAGGGGTTATGTCTTTAGGGGATTAATAGTGTTAATGGTTTAGGGGTTATGTCTTTAGGGGTTATGTGTTTTGTGGATTAATAGTGTTAGGGGTTTAGGGGTTATATATTTAGAGGATTAATAGTGTTAGGGGTTTAGGGGTTATGTCTTTAGGGGAATAATAGTGTTAGGGGTTTAGGGGTTATATCTTTAGGGGAATAATAGTGTTAGGGGTTTAGGGGTTATATCTTTAGGGGATTAATAGTGTTAGGGGTTTAGGGGTTATATCTTTAGGGGATTAATAGTGTTAGGGGTTTAGGGGTTATATATTTAGAGGATTAATAGTGTTAGGGGTTTAGGGGTTATGTCTTTAGGGGAATAATAGTGTTAGGGGTTTAGGGGTTATATCTTTAGGGGATTAATAGTGTTAGGGGTTTAGGGGTTATATATTTAGAGGATTAATAGTGTTAGGGGTTTAGGGGTTATGTCTTTAGGGGAATAATAGTGTTAGGGGTTTAGGGGTTATGTCTTTAGGGTATTAATAGTGTTAGGGGTTTAGGGGGTTATATCTTTACGGGATTAATAGTGTTAGGGGTTTAGGGGTTATGTCTTTAGGGGAATAATAGTTTTAGGGGTTTAGGGGTTATGTCTTTAGGGTATTAAGAGTGTTAGGGGTTTAGGGTTTATGGGTTATGTATTTAGGGGATTAATATTTAATATATATATATATATATATATATGATGTTTTTTTAAACAAATATATATTTATATAGATGATTATATATAGCTATAGATATATACATATATGTATGTATATATATATATATATATATATATATATATATATATATATATATATATATATATATATATATATATATATATATATATATAATATATATAGGTGGCCCTCGTTTTACAACGGTTCAATTTACACCGTTTCAGAATAACAACCTTTTTTCCAGTCATGTGACTGCTATTGAAAAGCATTGAGAAGCAGTGCATTTATTAAAATAACCAGTAGGTGGAGCTGTCCGCTTGTGTTGCAGCAAAGCCAAGCAAGCTGAAATTAATAAGTTTAACCAGACCTGAGCTATTGAGCAGATTTCAAAGTAACAAGATCTTCCTGTCTATAAATCAGTCCAAATTGGAATGCATAGAAAGAACTGTTTGCAGAAAAATGCAAGTGAAGTCTGTGTTGTGTGATTATTTTATTAGGTTTATAATGCTGTTTAGCAAATGTTTTGTTCATTTAACTTAGTTTAATTATATATTCTGTGTTGTGTGATTCTTTTATTAGGTTTATAATGCTGTTTAGCAAATGTTTTGTTCATTTAACTTAGTTTAATTATATATTCTGTGTTGTGTGATTATTTTATTAGGTTTATAATGCTGTTTAGCATTTAAAGTCTTCATTTCAAAGCTTTAAAAATAATGTATTAGGTGTTACTTATGACAATTTTGAGAGGGACCTGGAACATATCTCCCTCACTTCTCATTGACTTACATTATAAACTGGGTTTCAATTTACAACTGTTTCGATTTACAACCATTCCTTCTGGAACCTAACCCCGGCGTAAACTGAGGGCTACCTGTATATATATATATATATATATATATATTATATATACCGTATATATATATATATATATATATATATATATAGAGAGAGAGAGAGAGAGAGAGAGAGAGAGAGATAGAGGAATATATATTTAAAAATACATAGAACATATTCTGCTATGTGCAGAACATTGGCATGTGAAATATTTACAGTAATACACAGTTAAACATATCTATATACTGTACATACAAATACATCTTTAACATAGAGATACATACAGATACATTGCTAAAGTACTTTGGCAGCTCTTTTTTTCCCTAACACCTGAGATCTTATATCTTTAAGCCCTTATAACTTTTTTGTGCAATATTTTTTTAAATATATTTTATTAGATGGTGTTATCATGAGTGTAACTGTACTTAGTAATGTATTTTTGATGTGTTTTGTGACACTTTTTAGTTTAGGAAAACAGAGAACCACAGCTCTGAGATTGTGGTAAGGATTGAAGTGTAAATCGCAATTGCGCTCAAGCAATTGCGATTTTGCTCAACTTGTAATATCAGTGCAATTAAAAATGCTCGCGAATAGACGATATTGCTTGCACAAAAATGTTTGTGCCTCACTTGTAATCTAGCCCAGTGGTTCCCAAACTGTGCGCCGTGGCACCCTGGTGCGCCATGACTGGCCTACAGGGGTGCCCCAAAATATTTTTTAAGTTATTTAAATGCTGCACCACTGACAAGACCGTATCATTTTGAGAATTGACCTGAATTACCCATATGCAACATGTGTAGATGCGTATGACGCAAGAGGTTTGTAAACAAGTTATAGTTACTGTTATCATGTGCTTATTTGACTGGATTGCGAGTACATAGTTTAATATTTATCTTCCTAAAAAATGGAAACGTTTTTATTTAATAAGCACACTAGGACTGAAAATAAAGAGAATGTACCACAAACTAGTGGCGGATGTGTGAAGAAGCGGAAATATCGTAAATATGGATTTTGGCTTTAAATCAACAAATGTCAATGGTGAAGAGAGACCGCAGTGTGTAGTGTTTTTTGGCTCCAGAGTGCATGATTCCAAGTAAGCTAAAACACCATTTAAAAACCAATCATTTAATCATGGTTGGTAAATCTTGCAACTTCTTTACCAGAAAGGTAAAAGAATTAAAACAACAGCCAGGTACTTTTTCTCTGCATTTGTCAATACCAAACAATGCTCTGCTAGCCTCATACAAGGTTGCTGTGATATACCTTTAAGGTATATCCCCACCCATTCATCATTTCTCCCTATTTAAGAGAGCCTTTCTCCTTTGAGCCTTGACTGAAAATTGAAGTACTTGTAGCTCTGCTATCAAAGGAGACTACTAACTTAAAGTCAGGTCGTACCTTGTGAATCAAAGGAAGTATTGTTAAGTCATTTATGACTCTCTTATTTCGCTTTATTCTCATATTGAGAACATATCCTGTTAATTGTTATTTATTCTTGAAAGCTGTTATCTCAGTACAACTCCGTTGCAGATTACTACAACCACCTGCAGCTCCTCCGGATCTTCTTTCTTCAGCGTTCCGGAAGTCAGTCACACTCACACCGGACTTCTCTCTGAACGCATCGGACAGCTCGTAGTGCCTATACGGACTGAAGGTAAAATCCTTATCTGTACTTACCGATCAATTCTCTAAACACCTTTGACGGTTCATAGAGCCAAAGGGACTGAAGGTAATATCTTAACTGTTACTTACCGCTGTATCAATTCCTCTCTCGAGTGCGTTTAATTTCTGAACTTACGAACCTGCCTGTTTGTTATCATTATTAATTGGCCTCGCTCTCTCTGTATGAGTAACGTAACGGCTGTTACTATCTGTCATTTGACACACATTTCAGAGTGAAAGGATCATGTATATATTTTAGTATGAGAGTGTGTGAGTGTGTGAAGATTCACCTTATCATGAAGCTGGATTAATTCCTGTGTAATTTAACACATTACTAGATCTCTGTAGGAATTACTTACTGGATACTGCAACTGTTCAGTAACATTAAGAACAAATACTGAAACCATCATAAGCAATTTATATCTGTTCATCAGTTATACCCTCTAACACTTAGCTTTGGATAATCAACTTATATTCTCTACAAGTGATTATTCATTTTACCAGCAATTGTCTCCCTGTATACTTCCCAAGTAACACAGCAATTGTTACTTGGAAGGTACTAATTAAGAGCAACAAAACCATTTATAAAGCCTCTTGGACTTGGTTTGTACTGTGAAAGCATAAACAGCTTATCACAGTTGCATATGGAGTTACGAGGGCCCATACGATCGCAAAGTAACTAATTCTACTGGCTGTTATAGCTTTGGTGAACATAAGGATCGGCGAATCTGTGGGGAAACTGCTTTCAAACGTGTCTTTGTCTAACAATACTATCAGTCACAGAATTCAGCAAATGTCAGAAGATCTCA
Organism: Bombina bombina; assembly: GCF_027579735.1. NCBI lineage: Eukaryota > Metazoa > Chordata > Amphibia > Anura > Bombinatoridae > Bombina > Bombina bombina. Next base: position 184,486,921 of record NC_069505.1, read on the forward strand.
ATGATCAGTTAATTGAAAAACTGAAAGGAAAGGAATTTGTCTTGCAGCTGGATGAGGCCACGGACAATAACAAGGATGCACATTTAATTTGCTATGTACGGTTCGTAGATGGCATTGACATTGTGGAGGACCTTCTCTTTTGTAAAAGTATCAATGCAAGTACAAAGGCTCAAGACTTGTTTGAGATCCTGGAAACATTTATGGTGGAAAATAATTTGGAATGGACAAAGTGCGTTGGTGTCTGTACTGATGGTGGTCGTTCAATGTCCGGCCGTTATGGAGGATTGCAGGTGCTTATCAGAAACAAAGCTCTGGATATACTGTGGACCCATTGCTTCATTCATAGAGAAGTACTCACATCAAAGTATTTGAGTCCTCCATTGAATTTGGTTTTAGAATGTGTGGTGAATGTGGTAAACTTTATAAAAACTAGGCCAGTGAAAGGAAGGTTTTACAAAAAATTGTGACAGGATATGGAAGCCGAATACACGTCTTTGTTGTACTACTGCCACTCATGGTGGCTCTCTCGTTGCAATATATTGTCCTGTACGTTTCGATTACGGCAAGAAATCTACATTTTTTTTTTTAAGAAAAACATGAGTATGCCAAACACTTTGTGGAAACAGATTTTTTAGTGAAACTAGAATACTTGTGTGATATTTTTGAAAAGTTAAATGCGCTGAATCTCTCCCTGCAGGGAGGCTTTCAGAAAAAAGTTACAACTATGGAGAAGAAAAATGAATGAAGACGATGGCAAAGATTGTTTACCCTTGTTGCAGAAGTTTGTGGTCTCCAATGAAGTTAATTTCTCTCGCAATATAAAATCTGTTTTTGAAGATAACCTATCACAGCGATGCTGGGTATTAGGCGGTCTCTGTGATAAAAAGCAAATACTGTGTGAAAATCAACGTGGAACAGGAAATGAGGATAGCTGTATCCAGTTTGATTCAGAGATTTCAAAAGATGAGTAATGAACAACAGGCACATCCGTCTCACTAATTATTCCTATCAACAAATTGTTTGTGATTTTTGTGATGTTTGTTGTTGAATCTTTTCAAATAAAAGATTATTGCTGGTTCCTTATGATTTTATTAATATAAGTGTAAAAGTGTGATAATTTGCTTTTAATACTAATCGCACCAAGCCACCAACAGCGCACTGCAACTGTCAGGTATGTAATATAGAACTATGGTTGGACTTGGGGTGCCTTGGAAAAATCTTGAAACATTAAGTGCGCCATGAATCGAAGAAGTTTTGTGAACCACTGATCTAACTCATACTGTATATGTAATGTTGCCATCTAGTGTCTATTAATAAGAATACATAGAACATTTATACACAAAAATACAATCATTATATTTATGTAAATACATGTAGAATCAGCCATATACAGATGAGTGGATTGTATATAATAAAGTGATCAGTACCATATTTTCCTTTTATACATTTATTTACTTTCTAGTCTCAACAAGTTTGAGGGGATGTGTCCAATTAATGATCATGACCCTTAATGAGATATCAAAAGCTCTGTGTGTGTGTTATATATATATATATATATATATATATATATATATATATATATATATATATATATATATATATATATATATTCATACCTTCTCTGTGTATCTGCCCTCACAGTTCAAAAGTGTCTTCCACCAGGGTGCAAAGTCAAATTATTGTAGAAGATCTAAGCAAATAAATAAATTAATATTTATGAAATGGTGACGTTTCGGGGTTCGCAGACCCCTTCCTCTGCGAACCTTGAAACGTCACCATTTAATAAATATTAATTTATTTTCTAAATCCAGTGAGTGCAGTCCCTGCTTGGATCATTTATATATATATATATATATATATATATATATATATATATATATATATATATATATATATATATATATATATATATATATATATATATATATATATGGGAGTCAAAGGGTAAACAGCGCTTATGGAGATTCTTAAAAACTGAATAATATTAAAATCTCGGCAGTGTTGGTGGGTAAAGAAAACAAAAAAAAAAAAAAAAAAAAAAGGGAAGAGAAGTATATGAATATACGTATATATATTAGAGTCTTTGATAGGATATTGGAATCCTAGTGTAATGAAGGCGTAATAGATACCCTTACCAAAAGTTACCTCAATCCTATGAGGTAAGTTTGCCGCATTGGAGGATGTATCTAGTGGTTGAATGAATCCTGGATGTTCTGGTCTGTATAAAATCGCTGCCTCTTGGAGTAGAATGGGATGTGGGTCCCCTTTGTGCTGGTTTCTTTAGGAAACTTCCTGTATTTATTGCCTCTTGGAGCTTGGTTTTTTGCCGGAGTCGGAAAAGGGAAATTTTTTTGTATCTGCTGACACAACTCTAAGGAAAATGAAGAAAAAATAAGAAAAGAAAAAAGAAATAAGTACCCTGTAACCACGTCACCTGCTCTGACATCCTGTAGGAGCACCTGTAAATAGCAGGTGTAGGAAGCGGAGCTGTAACGGTCTGGGTTAGAGGTGTGAGAAACACTGTGTGCAGTACGCTAGACAGCCATTTGAAAGAGACCCTAGGATGTCCTTATGGTGACCAAAATATCACAACTGGTATTGGATACACTAACCCATGAATACCAAGAATACTGCTACTATCTGTGGTTCTCTGAGGGATTTCGGAAGCCGGATCGAAATTACCTGCTAAAGTTCATACCAAGACAAGAAAACCAAGCTCCAAGAGGCAATAAATACAGGAAGTTTCCTAAAGAAACCAGCACAAAGGGGACCCACATCCCATTCTACTCCAAGAGGCAGCGATTTTATACAGACCAGAACATCCAGGATTCATTCAACCACTAGATACATCCTCCAATGCGGCAAACTTACCTCATAGGATTGAGGTAACTTTTGGTAAGGGTATCTATTACGCCTTCATTACACTAGGATTCCAATATCCTATCAAAGACTCTAATATATATACGTATATTCATATACTTCTCTTCCCTTTTTTTTTTTTTTTTTTTTTTTTTTTGTTTTCTTTACCCACCAACACTGCCGAGATTTTAATATTATTCAGTTTTTAAGAATCTCCATAAGCGCTGTTTACCCTTTGACTCCTATTTTTCCTATATTGTATAGACTTAGTCTATCATACAATATTTGTACCTTCATAGCTGCTCTATGAGATTTTCATACCTCTGACTAGCGCATTTACTTGAGTAACGCCTGTTTCCACTCACTGACACTGAATGGTAACATTCTACTTAATTCTATATATATATATATATATATATATATATATATATATATATATATATATATATATATATATATATATATATATATATAGATATATGTGTGTGTGTAAGTGTGTGTGTAAGGGCGAGTCTATTATAAAACTGTTTCTCTCAAAGCAGAAATGGATTTGAAGGTTCAAATATACACTATTCAATAAGGATTTAGCAATGTACATGTCAGTTGATTGATTCTGCTGTCAGCCAATAAGTATGTAACTCACTTTTCTTCTTGGCCAGTTCTCAGCCCTGCTGCTAATCTGCTGTCGATCTATTCTACTGCACTAAAGACATTTCACATAGAAATTAGCAGACAAATGGATTTTAATTAACAAAGTCTGAATAACCCCCTTACTGAATACCAGACACATATTTTTGTGATAAATTATTCATTCAAAACTAATTTTTGTCAGTGCACATGTTTAATATTAAAGGGACACTAAAGTCAATATTACACTAAAATGGATTAGCTAGAGCATGACATTTCCAATATACTGTGAGTATCAATTTTGTTTAGTTCTCTTTTGTTAAAGAGTAATCCTAGGTGAGTTCAGCAGTGTGCACGTGTCTCTAGCCATCTGGCAGCATTGTACATGTGCATGCTCCTAAGCTACTATCAGGCTAACTTTATTTATTCTTTAACAAAGGATACCAAGAGTACAAAGCAAATGTCATAATAGAATAGAATTTGAAAGTTGTTTAAAATTGTATGTTCTGGAGGGCCCTGGAGATCCGGTGGGAGGAGTTCAGGTGTAAGGTCAGGCAAACACTTGCTCCATATTCTCTAATGAGCTATTGGCAGCAGGAAAGCGTGCCGAACACCCTAGACCTTGGGCAGCTTATCTAAGCAAATTGCATTCGGCTACCAGCTCTCCAACAGTGCCAAGTCAAACACACTGAGTTGCATATATTGGTAAAATGGTCTGAACTTATGATATAATCTTAAAAGACGCAGTCCTCTGTCATAGACCATACTCCCATACCGTTCCTGGGAAAAGGGAACGCCGCCTGAAAGTTAAAAGGTAATCCTTGCGGAGCCGCTGTGAGAGGAGAACAGGACTCATACTATATGCTTTCTCCTTGCCTGGTATCTTCCCTAATAAAACATTGGTACCTGCAAATCTATATGAACAGTAGGACCCGTAACCTTACGAATTAAGACTCTCACAATATAGCCGCTTAACTTACCTGGAATCCACCTACTCGATACCGGGTGCCTGGACATGTTTTTTTGGCCCTTTGAGAGCGGGTCGAGCAGGACTGGTTTTGGCTGTGCCTGGGAGGTGCTTGATCCGGGCGGCTGCTGACTTCACGGACTCAACTGTCCTATTCTTTTTTTCTTGGTGGCCCGACCCCGGAAGGCAAAACGGAAGCCTCTTGACCCTTTGCTGCTGACCGGCTAAAGACACAGTCATCTATTGTGAGCCTCACAACGCGGCCGATACTGAGCGGTAAATGAGATTGCCGTCATAACGTGTGGTCCATCTCCCCTGAGTGCTCCTGAGAGATCCGCCTTTGATCTGAAATGCTGCGATACTCTCTTCTCCTGGGGAACTATCTGTGAAGTGGCTTTAGCCATTGTTTGCTTTTCTGACCCCGAAGAAGAAGGGTTGAAGCCTGGTCACTTTTTTCCACTACGGGTGTTCCTCCCCCCACCGATGCTGCGAGGGGGGGTCCCGGACCTACAGCGTGGATAGTGATCTTTCCCTAGATCTAACACCAGAGATATCATCATACCCCCACGGACAGGGGTCAGGTACTTTTACTACGCCTAGGGGCGCTTTCCCCATTTTGAGTATCGCTGCCTAGTGTCTGTAAGGACCGGCTCATAGTAACTTTTGGTTATCTTAGACTGCTAAAAAGGAAAAAGAAAGAAAAGAAAAGGGGAAAAAAATTAGTTTCTCCTACATTGGTGTATCCGGTCCACGGCTTCATCCTTACTTGTGGGATATTCTCAATCCCTACAGCAGGGGTGTCCAAACTTTTTTGGAAGAGTGCCAGATTTCATGAAGTGAACATGTGCGAGGGCCGACCATTTTGCCTGACATTCTTTGAACTATTTTAAAATAAAAGCAAATTAACTATTTTATGTATGTTTATGTTTACAATGGAATTAAATGCTTGTCAGATGTTGATATCGTAATACTGTCTTAAAGCATATGAAAGTTCTCTTCACAGGGTTACGTTAAAGACAGTTCTTATTCACTTCACAAGGTTACGATAATGGCAGTAATTCTAGTGCAGCAAAAGTTATTCATAATCACTTCACAAGCCAAGGTTACGATACTGGCAGTAATTATAGTGCAGCAAAAGTTATCCATAATCACTTCACAAGCCAAGGTTACGATAATGGCAGTAATTATAGTGCAGCAACAGTTATTTAAGAGGTTACCTTGTAGGAATCACCTTGTAGGAATCACTGTTCAACAGGATTATTTAACAAAAAAAACTCCGTAGAGATCAGCAAGATGGTGGAGGAGTACTCCTGTGGCTCAGTACGCTCAATACGGCTGAGCTTCCTGTGGCGTGTGACGTCAGAGGACGGATAACGGCCGATTGCCGTGCACTAGAAATAACACTACTCAAGGCAGTTTGGGACTTAACTGAGCGAGCGGTGGTCGGGGACTCACTGGGGGGCCGTATAATATATATTTGTAAAATTATCTGTGGGGCCATATCAGTCCGGTACTCGTGCCGCAATTGGCCCGCGGGCCGGACTTTGGACATGCCTGCCCTACAGGAAGTGGCAAAGAGAGCACACAGCAAAGCTGTCCATATAGCTCCCCTCAGGCTCCGCCCCCCCCAGTCATTCTCTTTTCCGCTCTAACTAGTAGCATCTCCACGGGGGTGGTAAAGAGTATGTGGTGTTTAGTTGTAGTTTTTTATTCTTCTATGAAGAGTTTGTTATTTTAAAATAGTGCCGGCTTGTACTATTTACTCTACAGCAGAAAGTGATGAAGATTTCTGCCGAGAGGAATATGATTTTAGCACCAGTAACTAAAATCCATTGCTGTTCCCACGCAGGACTGTTGAAACCAGAGAACTTCAGTTGGGGGGAACAGTTTGCAGGCTTTACTGCTTCAGGTATGATCAGTCATAGTTCTAACAAGACCTAGTAATGCTAGAAGACTGTCAGCAATCCCCTCTGGGATAGGTAAGCCATTTTTCTTAGACTTTGTATAAGATTAGGGCTTATATTAAGGGCTCTATGCTGGTTGACACTTTTGTGGGCATAATCGATTGCTTTTTAGCATGTTTTTCACTATAATTAAGGTGTTTTTTCAGTCTTTAAAACACTTTTGGGGTTTAATTTGCACCTGGCACTTATTTGGACACCTAATCTAGTCAGAAAGGCCCCTCCACTCTGGAATGAAGAGGGAGGAGGCCTCATTTTCGCGCCTCAATTGCGCAGTTGTTTTGCCTAGGCAGTTCATGCAGCTTCACGTGGGGAGTCCAGAGGCATCAGAAAAGACTCCAGAGAGGCTTATTTCCTACTAAAATAATCCCTAAGGAAGGTAAAGGCCACAGTGGAAGCTGTGGCATAGTACTGTAGTGTGTTTAACAGGTTAATTGCTGTTATTAGCTCTGGTTTGGGCATTAAGGGGTTAAATGGTCTGAAAATTTGTGTGCAATCTTTTCAAAGCATTAAGACACTGTGGTGAAAATTTCATTAAAATCGGATGTTTATTTGATGGTTTTTTGATGTTTCAATAATAAAGTGTGCACTTTTATTATTTAAAGACACAGTAATGGTTTTGTAAAAAATAATTTTTATTGCATTGAAGATCTGTTTAAGTCTGTCAAACATGTCTGACCCTTCAGATAACCTATGTTCTGTATGTTCAAAGGCCAAGGTGGTTCCCCCATTAAATTTATGTGTGAAGTGTGCCATAGCGTCCAAACAGCTTAAGGACCGTACAATCACACTTAAAGATATAGCCCAAGATGATTCTTTAGCTGAAGGTAGTGAGGATAGCTCACTATCCTCTCCTTCTGTGTCAACACCAGCTATGCCCGCGCAAGCGATGCCCAGTACATCTAGCGCACCAATTGCTATTACTATGCAGCAGTTAGCAGCAGTAATGGATAATTCTCTCGCAGCATTTTTATCCAAACTGCCAGCTTTTCCTAGGAAGCGTGATTGCTCAGTTTTAAATACAGAAAATGAGCAAGCAGACGCAGAGGATAATTTATCTGTAGTGCCCTCACATCAATCTGACTTGGCGGTGAGGGAGGGCCTGTCTGAGGGAGAAATTTCTGACACAGGAAAAGTTTCTCAGCAGGCAGAGCCTGATTCCATAGCATTTAAATTTAAGCTAGAACACCTCCGCGCCCTACTTAAGGAGGTCCTAGCTACGCTTGATGATTGTGAACCTTTGGTGATCCCAGAAAAATTGTGTAAAATGGATAAATTCTTAGAGGTCCCAGTACACACTGATGCGTTTCCGATACCTAAGAGGGTGGCGGATATAGTGAATAAGGAGTGGGAGAAGCCAGGTGTACCTTTTGTTCCCCCTCCTATATTTAAGAAAATGTTCCCCATTGTTGACCCCAGAAGGGACGCGTGGCAGACGGTCCCTAAGGTAGAGGGGGCAGTTTCAACGCTAGCTAAGCGCACGACTATACCAATAGAAGACAGTTGCGCTTTCAAAGATCCTATGGATAAAAAATTAGAAGGTTTACTTAAGAAAATTTTTGTTCAACAAGGTTTTCTTCTTCAACCAATTTCTTGCATTCCTGTAACCACTGCAGCTGCTTTTTGGTTTGAGGAATTAGAAAACTCGTTCCAGAAGGAGACTTCTTATGATGAAGTCATGGATAGAATTCACGCCCTGAAGTTGGATAATTCTTTCATTACATTTCAGTTAGCTAAATAAGCGGCGAAAAATTGTGGTTTCGCAATAGTGGCGCGTAGAGCGCTTTGGCTAAAATCATGGTCGGCGGATGTGTCGTCCAAAACAAAATTGCTTAATATTCCTTTCAAGGGTAAGACCCTATTCGGGCCAGAGTTGAAAGAAATTATTTCAGATATCACTGGGGGAAAGGGACATGCCCTTCCACAGGATAGACCTCTCAAAGCTAAAAATAAGTCTAATTGTCGTTCCTTTCGCAATTTCAGGAACGGACCGGCTTCTACCTCTACAGCCTCTAGGCAAGAGGGTAACGCATCCCAACCCAAACCAGCATGGAAACCATTGCAAGGCTGGAACAAGGGTAAACAGGCCAAAAAGCCTGCTGCTGCTACCAAGACAGCATGAAGGGGTAGCCCCCGATCCGGGACCGGATCTAGTAGGGGGCAGACTTTCTCTCTTTGCTCAGGCCTGGGCAAGAGATGTTACGGACCCCTGGGCACTAGAAATTGTCTCTCAGGGGTATCTTCTAGAATTCAAGGATCTTCCTCCAAGGGGAAGGTTCCACATGTCTCGCTTATCTTTAGACCAGATAAAGAGACAGGCATTCTTACATTGCGTAGAAGACCTTTTAAAAACGGGAGTGATACACCCAGTTCCAACAGCAGAACAAGGACTGGGATTTTACTCAAACCTGTTTGTAGTTCCCAAAAAGGAAGGAACTTTCAGGCCAATTCTGGACTTAAAGATCCTAAACAAATTCCTCAGAGTTCCATCATTCAAAATGGAAACCATTCGGACAATTTTACCAATGATCCAGGAGGGTCAATATATGACTACCATGGACTTAAAGGATGCGTACCTGCATATTCCTATCCACAAAGATCCCCATCAGTTTCTGAGGTTCTCCTTTCTGTACAAGCATTACCAGTTCATGGCTCTTCCCTTCGGATTGGCCACTGCTCCCAGAATTTTCACAAAGGTGCTAGGGTCCCTTCTAGCGGTGCTAAGGCCAAGGGGCATTGCAGTAGCACCTTACCTAGACGACATTTTAATACAGGCGTCGTCCTTTCACAAAGCAAGGGCTCATATGGACATTGTTCTAGCCTTTCTAAGGTCTCACGGGTGGAAGGTGAACATAGAAAAAAGTTCTCTGTCCCCGTTCACAAGGGTTCCCTTCCTGGGAACAATAATAGACTCGGTAGAAATGAAAATATTTCTGACGGAGGTCAGGAAATTAAAACTTTTGAACACTTGTCGAGTTCTTCAATCCATTCCTCAACCCTCCATAGCTCAGTGCATGGAGGTAATAGGACTAATGGTTGCGGCAATGGACGTGGTTCCCTTTGCTCGAATTCATTTAAGACCATTGCAACTGTGCATGCTCAAACAATGGAATGGGGATTATGCAGATTTGTCTCCCCAGATTCAGATGGACCAGAAAACCAGAGACTCACTCCTCTGGTGGTTGTCTCAGGATCACCTGTCTCAGGGAATGAGTTTCCGAAGACCGGAGTGGATCATTGTCACGACCGACGCCAGCCTCTTAGGCTGGGGCGCGGTCTGGGAGACCCTGAAGGCTCAGGGTCTATGGTCTCGGGAAGAATCTCTTCTCCCTATAAACATTTTGGAATTGAGAGCGATATTCAACTAGCGGAGGCCAAATTCATCAGATTTCAGTCGGACAACATGACGACTGTAGCTTACATCAATCATCAGGGGGGAACAAAGAGTTCCCTGGCAATGAGGGAGGTATCCAAGATCATCAAATGGGTAGAGGATCACTCCTGCCATCTATCAGCAATTCACATCCCAGGAGTGGACAACTGGGAAGCAGATTATCTGAGTCGTCAGACTTTCCATCCGGGGGAGTGGGAACTTCACCCGGAGGTTTTTGCTCAGCTGACCCAGCTATGGGGCATTCCAGATCTGGATCTGATGGCGTCACGTCAGAACTCCAAAGTTCCACGTTACGGGTCCAGGTCCAGGGATCCCAAGGCGACATTAGTAGATGCCTTAGTAGCGCCTTGGTCGTTCAATCTAGCTTATATCTTTCCACCGTTGTGAAACTTTTGTTTTGAAGACAATTAGACTGTTATATAGCTCAGATAAAGTCTAACAGTATCTCAATCAATTTTTAATATTTTGTATAATACAAATGAGAACTGTTAGTTTTTAGCGCTACAATGTTGCTGCAAATTGTCAAAAGTTTCACAAGTGGCACAATAGACCATTGAGAAATAGTGGTACTAACTACACCCCAGAGCAGCCATACTTAGGCACACATAGAACTGGGATATAGTGGACAAACTACTGGCGTGTTCAAGGTCGTTACTGAACAATTTAGGTATCCCAATATTCCTATGCAGAGGAGTGTTGAATTAAGAAACTACACAATTATTCTATATTTGGATACACAAATAGAGTATAGCAGAATGATTATAATACTTTATTGAGGACATATACACATGTACCCAAGGCGGCTTATTACATAGTCCTCTTTATATGGTGGAATAAGTGTTAGAGAGCACAACAGTGCTAGTGTCGATTTTAATTTGTGTGTGTTACCCTTATTTTAAGTAAATTCACAATAAAAGTTATATTTTATTATATTCTAACCAGAAGAAATTGACTTATAGTCTAGGCTAAGAGTGCTTACAAGTGCATACTTACAGGAGATATCTACACCTCTGTGTAAAGATTCTTCCAAATTTTCAGTAATATTATTTTTTATGCATTAGCACCATTCCCTATATAACTAAAACTTTACTGAATAATAAACATTTAAGTTTGTCAAATAGCTAATAAGAGGGAAAAAGCCCTAGTGGTGCCATTGTTTTTGTGTAGCAATAAAATTACTCATGGAGTAAGATTAGGATTCCAAGAATACTATCTTTTCTCCAAGAAGGATTGGAGAAAGGTCTATCAGACAGCTAGTTCCTTAAAAGGACAGATATCTGCTCTGTCTGTTTTGTTACACAAGCGTCTGGCAGCCATGCCAGATATTCAGGTGTTTGTACAGGCTTTAGTCAGAATCAAGCCTGTCTACAGACCTGTGGCTCCTCCATGGAGTCTAAATTTAGTTCTTTCAGTTCTTTAAGGGGTTCCGTTTGAACCTCTACATTCCATAGATATTAAGTTACTATCTTGCAAAGTTTTGTTTTTAGTAGCTATTTCTTCTGCTAAAAGAGTTTCTGAATTGTCTGCTTTGCAGTGTAATTCACCCTATCTGGTGTTCCATACAGATAAGGTTGTTTTACGTACCAAACCTAGTTTTCTTCCAAAAGTGGTTTCCAATAAGAATATCAACCAGGAAATAGTTGTTCCTTCTCTGTGTCCTAATCCAGTTTCTAACAAGGAACGTCTGTTACACAATCTTGATGCGGTTCGTGCTTTAAAGTTTTATCTAAAAGCAACTAAAGACTTCAGACAAACATCGTCCTTGTTTGTCGTCTATTCTGGCAAGAGGAGAGGTCAAAAGGCGACTGCGACCTCTCTGTCCTTCTGGCTAAAAAGCATCATCCGGTTGGCTTATGAGACTGCTGGAAGGCAGCCTCCTGAACGAATTACAGCTCACTCTACTAGAGCTGTGGCTTCCACATGGGCTTTCAAGAATGAGGCTTCTGTTGAACAGATTTGTAAGGCAGCGACTTGGTCTTCACTGCATACGTTTGCCAAATTTTACAAATTCGATACTTTTGCTTCTTCGAAGGCTATTTTTGGGAGAAAGGTTTTGCAAGCAGTGGTGCCTTCCGTTTAGGTTACCTGACTTGTTCCCTCCCTTCATCCGTGTCCTAAAGCTTTGGTATTGGTTCCCACAAGTAAGGATGAAGCCGTGGACCGGATACACCAATGTAGGAGAAAACAGAATTTATGTTTACCTGATAAATTTCTTTCTCCTACGGTGTATCCGGTCCACGGCCCGCCCTGGCATTTTGGTCAGGTTTAAATTATTTTTTTTGTAAACTACAGTCACCACTGCACCCTATGGTTCTCCTTTTTCTCCTAACCGTCGGTCGAATTACTGGGGGGGGCGGAGCCTGAGGGGAGCTATATGGACAGCTTTGCTGTGTGCTCTCTTTGCCACTTCCTGTAGGGATTGAGAATATCCCACAAGTAAGGATGAAGCCGTGGACTGGATACACCGTAGGAGAAAGAAATTTATTAGGTAAACATAAATTCTGTTTTTTCATTAACAGGTAAAACATCTGGTATAATTTTGTTACTCAGATTATCTGATGGAACTGACACAAACTTGCAAAATACTGTTTTATATGTACAGGACAATAACTTGTTACTTTATGTGGTTTTTTTCTGTGGCTAATATCTATAGTATTCTGTAAAAAGGGGCCTTGACTCTAGGTGCTGACGGAGGAGGGAAGAGAGAGAGAGAGGGGAAAGGAGAAATTTGTTCTTTTCTCTCTCTTTTATTTTTTTCTTTTATTTTTTCGTAAGAGATATCTGGGCTTTTTGAAAGTAAAGTAGTAAATATTTTAGGTGCTAGAAATAACAATAAAACTGAACAGAGGTGAATTTAGCCTATAGGTAAATTAGAGCTGGGAACTTTAACTCCTTATTTACTTGGTTTCTACCCTCAGAAACAATAGCTCTAGTCTATTTTATTTACTAGATAAGGCTATATACAAAATAAAACTCATGGTCGAAAGTGATTACTCTTAATATATAAATCTAACTCTGATATATGGGATTTTAGTTGGTTAAGTACATAGTGGTACTGGTTAAACTAGAGTTATTTCAATTGTTTATAGAGTTATCTCAATTCTCTAAGATCATTTATCTATCCTAATTCTTAGAAAACATTGTTTGTCCCTTTCCTCTCTGACTGACATGTCTGTATAAAATTTGGGGTATAATCTTCCAATCAGAAAAGGAAGGGGTAAAGAAAGAGGAAAAAGAAAGGGGAAAAAAAAAGAATTTGCCACTGGTACCTAAATAAATAGGGCATTTAATCCACCTTAGTCTTGGTCGATACTAAAATAAACTTAAATTGGTAAGTCTTAAATTGAACTGCTAGCTTCAATATAGAATTCACCTCACAAAAATAGTTAAGTTACACATTTCTTCACTTATTCATGCCCTTCCCCGCTCTTCTCCCCCACGACTCACTTCCCGGGGTTCTTCCCTTAATTTTTGGGGGTACAATTACATGGATACATTTTTTACCACTCACACAAAAACTCCCCCCTCTACTATGGCAGGGAGGCAAAGAGAAAAAAAATAAGGCCACACTAGAAACCACAGTAGACACTGATTCCACTAGCACTAATATCTCACACATAAATGAATCAATAGACTTGCAAGCCCTAGTCACAAATATCTCCGAAGCCCTGACACCAAAATTCGATATTCTTAAAAATGAAATCAAACAGGATATACAGGCACTAACAACTGAATTTTGCCAGTTCTCAAACAGACTAACAGAGGCAGAACAAAGAATTTCTGACCTGGAAGATAATATGACAGGTCATAATTCTAAGCTAGAAACTATAAATTCTAAACTTATAAAAGTCCAGTCAAAACTGGAAGACCTTGAGAACCGTGCCAGGCGTAACAATTTTAGAGTGATAGGGATCCCCGAAGAAAAACAATATGAAGATCTTCATAAACGACTAACGGTAACATTGCCACAACTATTACAAATCCCTCAATCTCACCACGGATAGTGTTAGAGAGAGTCCACAGATTAGGATGGCAAATCCCAGAGAAAGAGAACTCTAGACCTAGACCAGTCATTGCTAAAGCTCTTAACTACCAGGATAAACTTTTATTTTTACAATATTTTAAGAAAAATCAGCCTATATTTCTTGGGGGAGCTAAAATTATGCTCTTCCAGGATTTTTCAGCAAAAACATCTGCTAAAAGGAGGGATCTGGCCCCAATATGCACCAAGCTAATAAAGCAGGGCCACCTAGCTACTCTTATATATCCAGCAAGGTTGAAAATAATAACTGATAATAATATACATTTTTTTTATTCCGCCAGAGATGCAGAAAGATTTATAACCCAAAAGTTCCCTTTGGAACAAGAAAGGGCTTAAATTTAGTATTTACTTAAACATTCAATAAATAATCTGGGTTTAAGAGATGACAATTGTAATATGGGCTGTTACAAGGGCCTTAGTAGGCCCACAAGTTTTGGACCATAAAGGGGAATTTTTTTATTTTTTTCCTGTCCTTGGAAGGGGGGATTTCTTTTTCCTTCCTTTCTCACTCTTGCCTTTGACTTATTTTTCTTACTTTTAAGATGATAGATATGACAAATGGTTTTAAGTTAACCTCTTGGAATATTGGGGGTATCACATCACCTATTAAACGCAAAACAATAATTGCGCATCTAAGAAAAATAAATACAGACATTGCCTTTTTACAGGAAACTCATTTAAAAGCGGAAGAAGTTCTCAAGCTTAAGTGTTCTTGGGTCAATGAAGTTCTTGCCTCCCCTAGTATTCAAAGAAAGGGAGGGGTAGCGATTCTATTAGGGAAAAAATTTAAATACCAAGTCCTTCATACTAATGCAGATCCAGAGGGGAAGTTCCTAATGGAAAAAATTAAAATAGCTAAGACACTATACACACTCTGTAACATGTATTCCCCCAATGTTTTTAGCTTTCCTTATTGGGAAACAGTTCAAGTTAATATAATGACTTACGCAGAGGGTTTCCTAATAATTGGAGGGGATTTTAATATGGCGCCTCAATACCCCCTGGACAGATTAAGACACAAGAACTCTTCTCTTAGAACCAAAAGAGACAATTTAGAATCTAAAAGGTTTCTTAAACTTTTTCAGAGCCTTAGGACACAGAACCCAGATTCTAGGGACTTTACTTGCCTTTCTAAGGCGCATAAGTCACTATCAAGGATTAACTTATTTCTTTTAGACGAAAGGTTATGCAAATTAAGATTGGCTGCTGGAATCCTTCCTATTTGTATCTCAGACCACGCCCTGATTTATCTAGAGTTTTACTCTAGTAATCCTGCTCCAAGATACTCCAGATTTTACTTCCCAGCTTACTTAGCATCAGAGCTTAAGTTTAAAAACTGGCTCAATACTAAATTTCAAGAATATACTTCTTTTAATCAAGAATATATTAATCGCCCTATTGTTTTTTGGGAAACTGCAAAGGCAGTACTTAGGGGGGAGATCTTAGCCTATACTATAAGCAGGACAAAGAAACTTAAGCTCAGGGAAAAGGAAATTTTGCAATCTATCTCTAACTCAAATAATTCCTATTTTTTAGAAAAAACACCTGGAAATTGGGCACGATACATGCAAGCACTAAAGGAGAGAGATTCCTTCTTTTTATATAAGACCTCTCAGAAAGATCTGAAATTTCAAGCCAAATTGTATAGATACGGAAGTAAAACAGGGAAACTCCTTGCAAGGTTAGTAAAAAGAGATAAAAGTTCACCAATTATTGACTTGTTACAGTTAGAAGGTAAAACCATATCATCATCAGAAGAACTTATACAGACTTTTTCAGAATATTACCAGGACCTGTATTCTCTGTAAACCTCAAACTCTAATGAGCGAGAAACTTTTTGGGATAAAATTGCTTTTCACACTTCATCTTCAGACTTAGTTGAAACTCTGAACCTCCCTATATCTGAGTTTGAGGTATCTAGCGTAATTCAAGATCTTTCTTTGAACAAAGCCTCGGGCCCTGATGGCCTTCCCAACAAATTTTATAAAATGCTCTCCTCAGCAATATTGCCATATTTATCTTCACTATACAATGATATTTATATAAAAGGTAACACCCCCCAAATAGTTTTGCTGCATCATACACTACCCTAATTCTTAAACAAGGGAAAGAGCCTGATAAAAAAGAATCGTGGATTACAAACTAATGTCCTCTATTTTAGCCTCAAGGCTCCAACTACTTCTCCCCAATATTATCCATAAGGATCAGGCAGGTTTTATACTCAAATGAAACTCTTCAGCTAAGATAAGAGAACTTTTCCTTACCATAGATTACTTTAAAACTAGGGAGGGAGTGGAGAGGGGAGAGGAGGGGGACATCCCTGATTCTGCAATTATTTCGATAGACACTGAGAAAGCCTTTGATTCAGTTAATTTTGATCACTTGCTACATTCTCTTCAAAAATTTGGCTTTTATGGTAATTTTCTTAAATTTGTCAATAATCTATACAAAACAGCCTCCAATGGTCTGAGCTCCTCAGATATCTTTCTCAGAAGAGGAACTCGTCAGGGGTGCCCTCTCTCTCCCCTCCTCTTTAATATTTCTATGGAACCTTTGGCTATTTATGTTAGACAACATCTTAACGGCATCAAGATCTGCAAAAAAGAGATGAAAATAGCACTCTATGCCGATGATATCTTAATATATATTTATAACATCTCTATTAATATCCCTAAACTAATATCAATTATCGATCAATTTGGTTCTTTTTCTGGCTACATTGTGAATACCTCAAAATCCAAACTTCTCTGGATTAAACAATCTAAGGATTCCCTTGTGAATATACCATTTAGAGTAGTGGTTGGCTCCTTTAGATATCTGGGTATCATGATATCTAACCCAGATATGTGGTATAATCTTAACATCCTTCCAGTATTGAATAAAATCAAGGAGAACTTGAAAAACTGGCAAACCTCCCTCTTTCCTTGTTTCGTCGCATAGCCCTTTATAAAATGGTCTGCCTCCCTAAATTATTATATGTTCTACAAAATACCCCTTTGATTCTCAAAGGAAAAGATGTTCTAATATTTAACACTGTTCTGAGAAAACTTATCTGGCAAAACAAAAAACCCAGAATCTCTCTATCCAAACTATCCCTTCCTAGAAAATATGCGGGACTAGCCCTGCCAGATATCAAGATATATAATTATGTTTTTATGGTTCGCCTGATCATGGATTGGATCTCTGAGAGAGATTACGTTACTGATAACGAACTTGAGAAAAATGTAATATATCCATATGCCCCTTTAGCAATTATTCACTGTACTTTTAGTTCTCTACACAGAGAGGTGAAAAAAATGAGGACTATGCTTAATCCACTTCAGGCCTGGTGGAGAGTCTGTAAACTTCTTAATTTAGAACATTGTGTGTCTAAATTCATGCCATTAACAGGTAATCCTCAATTCCAAGCCGGACTTCAATCATCTCTCTTTCAGAGATGGAAGGTTTTGGGTTTAAGTAAAATCTTTCAACTATTAGATTTTGATAGGAAATGTATAAAAACTTTTGGTTCTTTAAGAGAGGAGTTCAATCTCTCCCATAAGGAGTTTTTCGCTTTTTTACAAGCAAGGCATTTTGCCTTGAGTTTAGTAAATAATTTTGGTTGGAACTGGACATTAGGGACCATAGAAAAATGGCTACTCTTAGTTAAAAGCGGTTTTATGTCAATCTCCTCTAGTTATTTAGATCTAAGTTCTTTAAAAGGTGATCTTAACTTGGAAAAAATTTCCACCAACTGGGCGGCGGCCTTATCGCAAAATCCCGGGGATACTAGTTTAATTCAATCTTCAATTTCCGAGGTCTCATGAATTACCCTCTCTTCTACTTGGAGAGAGTCACATATAAAACTATTACTTATGACCTTTTTTACTCCCGAGAAAGGCTCTTGGTGTGGGAACTCTGATTTTAATTGCTGTCCTAGATGTTCCTTACCTTCAGCTAACCTTATACATATGCTTTGGGAATGCCCAAATATTCAACAATGTTGGCTGAAAATACAATATTGGCTCAAGACACTGGGAATTTCCTCTCTGACTTTATCACCACTATATATTGTATATCTTTGGAAGGACTTGGAGGATCAGTCTGCAAACACCAAAATTGTTAATTTAGTTATATTAGCAGTAAGATACTTAATCCTTAAAAAATGGAAATATAGGGCAACCCCCAGTATCCGAGAGGTTAAAAACTGTCTCAAAAAACAATGTATCCTTGAACAGATAGACACTAACCTAAATGACGAAAATGACGTTACCTTATTTTTTAGAAAGTGGTCAGTCTTTATTAAATCCCTCCCCTCGAGTGAAATTGAATACCTAATTTATCCATTTAGAAATACAGAACTAGTGCTGCTCGGTGTATGGTAATATCTCGGTTTCTCTTATTGCCTTCTCTACACTTCTAGCTTTTTCTCTATGATTTCCCTCTCTTTCCCCCCTTCCTTTTGGACCCCCTTTTTTAAAAAAAAATTATTTTGTGTGTTAGGAAAATTAGAGAGGGGGAAAAAAGAAGGGGAAAAAAAACAAACATTCCAACAGAAAATTACAAAGATTACGGAATGCCAGTTGAATTCATATACTAAGATTATTATGGAATTAAACTGCCTACATATATTAGAGGGTTTCCTCCCTTTTTCTTTCTTTACTTGTTTATTAATACATTATGCATAATATTTTGCTGAATGTGTATTGATATTTTGTTCATACTGGCTTGTTTTTTCTTGTCTTTTCATGTGAAATCATATGTTGAAATCAAAATGTATAACTCTGTTGGAATTTAATAAAAATATAAATATATAAAAGAAAATTGTATGTTCTGTTTGAATCATGTACATTTGATTTTGACTTTGTCTCTTTAACATCACACAACATTTCCTGCAAACTATTGGTGAGTGCCAGGGAGGCTAGGGCCTTACTCAGGGAACCTACACCAGGCTGCTGAGATACACTTATTCCATGGTGTGGGGTGCAAAATAAATATCACTGATTCATGTTAAAAAAGAAATACAGAACCATAAAGCAGACTAAACAAACTAATACAGGAGCAGGGGCTGCCCCAAACATCTAACAATCTATAGCAGAGGGATTGTAGCATCTGTCCTATTCCCTATTGTGTGATCTCAGTTATAGGGGCCAAACTACCATTGGTGCGCAGGTGCAGTGGTTCCAGGGCCCAAGTGCTGGGGCCCCGTAGCAGCCAGTCTATGCATAGGTGTGTGTAAAATGTATACAACCTTTTATTGGTACTATCTATCTGTCTCTATCTATGTATCTATCTATCTGTATGTCTGTCTGTATCTATCTATTTATCTATCTATCTGTCTGTCTGTCTGTATCTAGCTATTTATCTATTTATCTATCTATCTATCTGTACGTCTGTCTGTGTCTATCTATTTATCTGTCTGTCTATTTATCTGTATCTATCTACTTGTCTGTCTGTATCTATCTATCTATCTATCTATCTATCAATCTATCTGTATCTATATATCTGTATATTCTATGTCTATCATCTATCTGTTAAAGGGATACTATTTTTTTGCTTTCATGATTCACATAGATTCACAATCAACTTTCTAATTACTCCTATTATCAAATGTTCTTCGTTCTTTTGCTATCTTTATTTGAAAAGCAATAATATAAACTTAGGAGCCGGCCCATTTTTGGTTAAGCACCTGGGTTGCATTTGTTGATTGGTAGCTAAATATATACACCAATTAGCAAGCTCTATCCAGGGTGCTGAACCAAAATGGTCCGGCTCCTTAGCATAGTGTGACGGACAATGGCTACCCCGTCTGGGTAGCTCCGCCAAGAAGGTCCATCCTATATCTGGAACTTGTAGCTATAAAGCAGAGGAAAAAAAGAGGCATTGATTCAGAGGCGACTTCCGGTTTGGAGGCGGAGCGAGGTGGTTGGTTGCTGCTTCGCGCGCCGAAAATACAGGGCCTGCTACATCGCCCCTACGCTAACCCTCCTTGCGCTGCAACTCTTTTCTGCAGTCCGGAGACTTGGCCTAAGGCTATCAGCGTGACCGAAGTCACAAGACAGAAGCAGCTTCGTTGTGGAAGCAACGCCGCCCTGGCGCGGCGCCTACTTTCTTTTTCTCACACAGTCCAGCTTGTGAGGGGAACGCAGTGAGTGGAACTCTGCGAGAAAGTTCCTGAGACGTGTAGCAGAGCTTGGTATACATCCCCCAGGGTTACCCCTCAAGAAAAGACACTCAGCGAGAAAAGTCAGGAATCGCTACACTGGAATCCGGTTGGAAGACTGGTCGTGAGTACTAAAAGACTTACATTGTCTGGACCCCCTGTCTATTCATGCTCATTATTTGGGGTATATCTAGCTGGGCTATATTCTACTAATTCTGTCACTTAAGAACAGCGGTATGGGCGCTACATAAAGTTCTAACAGATGTGAAAAGTGGTCGGTCTCAGAGAGATTCAAAGCTGGGAAAAAGTGCCTTTAAGATTTGCTACCAGATTGTCACCATTACCCACATCGCACAATAAATAACTCAAGGGGTGACAGTGGTGCTGCCTTTTTTGGGACCTCCAGAATACATCCAAAGGCCGTAAAAGAAATTTGGCAATAGAAAGTGATCAGCAGTTCCCAGGACCTTGACACAGGGTAGGAACACTACCCCCCCCCCCCCCCACTAAAGGGACCGACTTTCATTTTGGGCTACGAAGTCCTGTAATAAGCCCGGCCGCTGATGATAATGAACACAGGGCCTATACTGGTATTTTTCCATGGTAAATGGATTTAATAATCTGATAGCCTAGTAACAGTTCCCAGGACCCTGCTGCAGGGTAGGAACATAATCCTGATACCAATCTCCACCTAAGGGCTATTACCACACACTTTGTCGGAAGCTCTTCATCAATTTCTAAATGGTATCCTCAGGCCATCTTTTTTTCTAAATAGAAGTCCAAGAGGGAAACTCAGCACAAGTGTCTCACAACATTGTTACAGAGTAGAAATATATCATTGACACTAGTTTCGCTCACTACTGCGGATACACATTCTATCATTAAGACTGTATTTGCCCTAATAGGGCTAAAGTGAAGGAGGTTGAACAAAGGAAGGTTGGATGTCCATAGAAGTATCTATTCCTGTATGATTTTTTGTCGGGCCATCGTGTGGATTACAACTAAGACTGTTTTTTTTTTTTCCTTTTTTTTTTCCTTTTTTTTTTCCCTTCATCCTTTTTTTCCTATAGATATGATCATTGTACAGTGTGCCTGGTAGCCCGCAAAAGTTATCCTATCCTGTGTTTTTTTTTTTTTTTTTGGGATGAAATGGTCTATTGTTAATATTAATGGACTTTAAGAGTTCCCTGGAAACAGGCCACGCAAGACCATCTGATATTTAAGAGAGTCCTTAGATCCATTCTCAACAGTTTCCCTATGTTGATGGTTCTCTGCATTAAGTTAGATAACGTTGTGATAAATAGAAGCTAGGCAAGCTGATTAGTGATAGTAAGCACTGATAATACTGTTGCATGACTCATAAATACAATAATACTTAAGCAGTTCAACTCTGGGCTAGAGAACTTGCTTTTTTTTTTTTTTTTTTTTTTTTGTTTCGCACGTTTCACACCTTTATTTTTTATTACACTATAACACAAGTCCTCATTCACGATAGTATCCACTGCCACGCTTAGGGGAAACAAGTGACAGCTGGAATTACATTCTCACCTTTCATCACAGAGTACACTTTTCCTTTCTTTCACTAATTTTCTACCTTTTTCACACACATCACATTTCCACCTTTAAGTGTTGCACATTAATAAGTCCTTACTCACTACACTGCATTCTGTCACATTGAGGGATAATAAGTGACAGTCGGAGTCTCCCCACACTTTCAATCCCCCTCCCCCCCTTAAATTTTTTTTTTTTTCTTTTTTTTTCTCTTCCGCCTTATACTGCTATATCGTTCCTTCTCTTAACTTGAACAATAAGTACACCATACATGGATAGATTTGTTACACAACATAAACAAACATCTCCGGCTATGCCCCCCAAACACAAAGACAAGAAATCCACTAAGTTATCTGAGAGCTCTTTAATAGTTTCACAAGAACAATATAATGGTATAGGTCCAAATTCTGACTTTTCGGAATTAGTTGAACAGATTTCAAGGATGATCTCCCCGCAATTAGATGTTGTTAAACAAGAAATTAAACAAGATATAAATAATATTGTCCTGGAAGTGAGGCAGTTTACAGCTCGATTGGAGGAAATTGAGACTCGAATCTCAGACTCTGAAGATAGATTATATAAATGTGAGCAGTCCAATAAAGAATCTAGGTCGCAAATAGCTGTATTACAAGCCAAATTAGAGGACCTAGAGGACCGCTCGCGGCGGAACAATTTAAGAATTATTGGTCTCCCCGAATCCACAGAATACTCAGATCTAATTGCTTTCGTCTCAATTAAACTCCCTCAATTATTAAAAATGCCAGCTCCCCTGGTGCCTATGATTATTGAAAGAGCTCACAGAGTGGGCCCAGTACGGCAAAACTCTGAAGGTATCACTAGACCTAGACCCATATTGGTAAAAATGCTAAACTTCCAGGACAAGATTAATATTCTTAGATACTACAGAAAAGTTAACCCATTAATATTAGAGCAACAAAAAGTATTAATCTTTCAAGATTTTTCCTCCGAAACTACGAACAAAAGGAAAGAAATGTCTCCCTTCTGTTCTCGACTTTTGAAAGCAAACTATAATGTTAGGCTTGTTTATCCGGCAAGATTAATCATGATTATTGAGGGTCAAACAAGTATATTAAATAATACTATAGAAGCGCAAAAGTTTTGTTTAGATAATGGCATCCCCTGAATGTTAAGGTTGGGTTTGACTGTTTGAAGTCATTTTTATGTTGGATGATGAGCAACTCTTTTAATGTAAAATTATTGTTGAAAAGGTCTTTTCAGGAGTATGTATGCAAAGATGTATTCCAATTTTTGTTATACAAACGGGGAGGGGCCCCCCTTCTCCCCCTTTTTTTTTTTTTTTTTTCCTCTCTTTCCTTTTTTCTTTTTTGCCATTCCCTGCATCCCTCCCACCCCTCTGCTTTTACGTCCTATTATATTCCTATGGCCTGTAATTATTTGTTATGGTATAAATTGATGGCTTGCTTTAAAATGTCTTGCTATATCTTACTAAAATTGGACCGGGCATAGGGTCGATTAAAATTCTTTCCTGGAACGTGGGTGGGATTACTTCCCCTATCAAACGGAAAGCCGTAATAAAATTATTGGGTTCACATAAGCCTGGTATTGCTATGCTCCAAGAGATTCATCTAAAAAGGGATGAAATTGATAAACTTAAATCTAAATGGGTGGGGGAGGTGATCGCTGCCCCGTCACAGGTTAGGAAGAAAGGCGTGGCAATACTGATTAACAAAAATTTAAAATATAAAATAAATAAGAGCCAAATTGATCCAGAGGCCCGCTATCAAATTCTTGATATTGAAATAGAGAAAAGCTCCTTTATTCTCTGTAACATTTACGGCCCTAATCAGCCTGATGTCAGGTTCTGGGAGGATTTAGCATTAGAATTAGTAATATACAGAGGACGTAATGTCGTGATTGGAGGGGATTTCAATTTAACAGCATATCCCAATTTAGACAGACTAAGTAGATCTAAAAGTACTAAGAGAGTGAAGAAAACACGAACACTACAAAAATTCTGCCATAAAGTAGGTGTATACGACATCTGGAGAAGTTTGAACCCAGATGTTAAAGCTTTTACCTGTCTATCAAAAGGACATCAAGCGTTGTCGCGCATAGATATGTTTTTAATTTCTGAAAACTTAAGTGGTAAGGAAGTAAAGGCCGATATTAAAGATATAGTCCTTTCTGACCACGCGGTGATAGCTTTAGAACTTAATTCTAAATCTCTTACACCCAGACCGAATAATAATTTCTTTTTCCCCAACCATTTACATAGTAATTTACATTTTCAAAATTGGTTAGCTAACAAATGGAGGGAATTTGAGAGTTATAATCATGACTATAAGGATAAGCCAGAAATACTTTGGGAGTCTGGAAAGGCTGTGTTACGTGGGGACATTAAGGCGCATATGTGTGCTCTTAAAAAAAAATATTTACAGAAAGAAACTCAACTCTCTAATAGTGTGAGGAACGCATACAATGCGTTCATAGCTGTTCCCTCCAAAAAGCTTGGAGAAAAATATACAAATTTAAAAACACAAAGGGATATCTTTCTTAAACAACAAATGATATCTGAAGACATAAGAAAGAAATCACTTTATGGTGGCTATTCAGGGAAAGCAGCAAAATATCTCGTTAAAATTACCAAAAAGAGATCTTCTAATTATATTACGGCAATTAGATCTGGGAAAAACAGATTTACCTCCAATCACGACATTCAACATACGTTTACAGATTTCTTTAAAAATCTCTATAAAGCTGAATCTCCCAATATAGAATCAAAAGAGAGGTTCTGGGATAATGTTAAGATCCCTAAATTGCCACAGGAGATAATTAATCAACTTAATGACCCGATCTCTACACAAGAAATTCTTACTGGTATTACAATTGCCAAACTTAATAAAGCTCCCGGCCCCGACTCACTCCCTGCTGAATTCTATAAGATCCTTGCAGATCAAATAGCCCCTATTTTACATAAACTATTTAATTCTTACTATTCCGCAGATATCCCATGTTCTCAATATTTTGCGGCATCCAATATAGCCTTAGTTCTTAAAAAAGAAAAAGATCCTGAAATTCCTTCTTCATATCGCCCTATTTCCCTGTTAAACTTTGATTATAAACTTCTTACATCCATAATTGCAAAAAGATTGGCCCCCCACTTAAATAATATTATACATGATAACCAGGCGGGTTTCATGATAGGGAGAAGCCCGACAAAAAATATCCGTAAGGTTATGCTGGTACTGGACTATCTGCGGAATAATAAGAAAGTATTAAAAAAAGAAGATGCTGCCATTCTAACAGTCGACGCCGAAAAGGCTTTCGACTATATCTGTTGGGACCATCTTTTTTCGGCTTTGGAAAAGTTTGGCTTTTCTGGAAATTTCATAAATTTGGTGAAGGCTATTTATAATAATCCATCCTCAGCAATATTTATCAATGGTACTATTACGGAGCGTTTTACTCTCCAGAGAGGCACTAGGCAGGGATGTCCCCTTTCCCCTATCCTCTTCAACATATCATTAGAACCTTTGGCGATCCTTCTTAGGCAACAGCTAGAAGGTATCCAGATTGGTAAACAAAAATATGTGCTTGCTCTGTATGCTGACGATTTACTCCTCTTTTTAGCCGGCCTAAAAGAAAGTCTTCCTAAGCTATTAGAATCAGTGCAAATATTCGCGTCATTTTCTGGCTATAAAATTAATCTTCAAAAATCCGAATTACTATGGATACACAGAACTGCCTGCCATGCACTAGATCACCCATTTAGAGAAGTTACTCAAATAAAATATTTAGGAATAATAATGTCAAAAGCTCCACATGAATGGTATGAGTTGAATTATGCCAAATTGTTCAATTATTGTAAGCAGAAATTGAATGACTGGGCCTCTCTCCCTATTTCTCTTTCTGCACGGATTATGCTTATTAAAATCATACTTTTACCTAAGTTAATATATCTGTTCCAAAATATACCTTTTTTACTACATAAGGCAGATATAAAATTATTTAACCGAATATCTACTGAATTCATCTGGAAAGGAAAAAGACCCCGAATTGCATTAAGTGCATTATCACTCTCTAAAGAGTCGGCTGGTCTTGCTTTCCCGAATATTACTTACTATAACATTGCTTCAATCGCAAAACTAGCGGCCGATTGGATCTCAGAGAAAGAATTTTTTACTGTTCTTGCTGGGGAGGCTAACCTTGTCCACCCATTCAATTTGAAAGCTCTTTTACATTGTCCAATGTCACAACTTCCTCCTTCAATTGTTAAAATGCCGACGTTCAAAAACGTGATCCTGGCATGGCAGAAGTTCTGTGTAGAAATTGGCACAACCCCATTTGTTTCAGAATATCTCCCAATTCAGGGATGTCCAGGATTTGCTCCAGGTTTCACTTATAAGGTTTTTGAGAGGTGGAAACTGAAAGGGCTGACCTTCTTAAAACAACTAGTTACTCCCACTACAATAATTAGAACATTTCTCGACATCAGAGTAGAATACGGGCTTCCTCAAACTGATCACTTTGCGTACTTACAAATAAAGCATTACATTACAGATCTTAAACTTAGATTCGGTTCTAATTAGACATATGTCCCGTTAAGGACCTTAATGAATCAATATACCAGCGGGGCTTCGTCAATCTCTGCATTTTACCGGTTGATGTCGTTTTCCAAACACGAGGCCCAACTGGAGAAAATAGTATCTATTTGGAATAATACTTTTCCAGAGCTTAGGCCTCAACAAATCCAAGTAAGCCTGAACTTGTTGAATAAAACAGGAAATGCCTTAGCATGGCGCGAAAGGCATTTAAAAATGCTTTACGCGACATATATTACTCCGGACAAACTGTCTAAATGGTATAGAAAATCTATCGGGTGTTGGAAATGCCAGGCTCAACAAGCAAATCTTTTACATTGTATCTGGTTATGCCCCAAAGTCCACCAGTTCTGGCTGAAAATAAACTTCTGGTTGAATAAAATCCTAGATACAGAAATTAGGTTAGAAGCCCAAATGGTCATTTTTTTAGTTAAATTTTCACAACAACAAAAGAATTATAAGCTAATTAACACCGTAATTCTACTAGCCAGGAATGCGATTCTGACATCTTGGAAGCTCTCCCACCTTCCCTCTTTCATAAAATTCAAAAAAGAAGTATTGAAACAATGTATGGTGGAACAATATGCAATATCTAAGTATAATGAGGCCCATATAAAGAGATTCCTAGAAAAATGGGGCCCAGTAATATTGTCACTTCCCTCTCAGGCACAGCAACAATTAATTAAGCCACTTAGTCAATCGGCCTACATTTTGGAATTGATTAACGCGGGTAGATACCCAGCATTTTGGGCCGAATAGCGTAGGAGCAGAGTGGGCTGGGGGGTATTGCAGGGTTTTTTTTTTTTTTTTTTTTTTGTTTTTTTTTTCTCTTTTGTTCCTTTCCTCTCTTTTCTGGGTCTTCCTTCCCCACCTCTTTTCACCCCCCTCTCCCCCCCGTATTGATATCTTTTATAAGTAGGTTCAATCCACCCTAGGACAGATATTCATGTTCTTATGTCCTTATAGAGATTTGCTTTATATATTCTCCAGGATAAATTCAAATTATGTGTTACACAGCCTATAACTTTCTCTGGCCATACCCCTTCTAACACAGAGTTTTTGGGACATTATTGTATCTTTTACTGATAAGCTGTGTTCGTTCTTTTTTTTTTTTTTTCTCTGTTATTGTTTGAAATGCTCTATAACTTGTCAAGACTTGTCTCGCCTCTGTAAAGAACATTGTTTACAATTTTGTTTCATGGCCTGTATTTAGATGACTGTGTATACGTGAAAAAATAAATATTTAAAAAAAAAAAAAAAAGCTATAAAGCAGAGAGAAGTGATGATAACTAGAGCCCACCTAAATAACCAGACAAAACCAGTATTAAGGTGAAACACAAAAAGCCGTTACTGTGAAACACACATACTTATATACACCCAGCTCATCACGATAAGGGTCTTATCACCCCCAGATCTCCCGCCATTCCTGCCCCTCCAGACAGGCTGACTCCCCCCATAGCATTCATAGTCCCATACGGTCTCTGCAACACATAGGTGGTGGTCTTGGGGTGATCCCGAGGGAGCGCTGGCAATTCCCGGGTTCCAATGGAGAGCTTCGGGCCCCAAGGGTTTCCAGTCCAAAAAGCGACATGATCCGTCGCTGGGAACCGGAGCGGCAGTGGATCAAAGGTACCTGGAGTAAGCATTACTGGACTAGGGGTTGCAGGGGGGCCCAAAACCTCAAGTTCCCAAGGGAGCTCCCTTCCGGCATTAATAGAGTTAAAAATGTGGCTCGTAATTATCCTTGTGCCCAATTTGTTAGACAAAAGTGCTTAGAACTATACTGCCAGATAGATTGTCTAAGCAATAGTCTTAGTATACAGTATTTAACTTTATGGGCTATAGCTCAGTGTTCTGGGCAGTCTTCTGGGCTAGGAACTATAAAACAGAAGAAGTTGGGTAGGGAGATTCTTGAATATCTAATATCTGGAGTGAATGGAATAAATAATGTAAAGAGCACCAAAGAGGCTATGAAAGTAAGAAATGTTAATATAATCTAAAATTGTCTAAGGATCCATATTAGGGAAACAAATACAGTTGGATGAACCATAAAATAAAAACAATTAGTAAAGTGTACAATTGACAGAAAGCGTAGTGTAATAAAATCCACAATTTATAGAGGGTTCTCTAAAAAAAACAACAGACTCAGTGAAACTCTGTAAGGGTCACCTTACGAGTAAAAAAGACCGAGTATGGCTCCGCTCAGATCAGTATGTAATAAAACAAATGTGCAATGTTCCAATGAATTACGTGTTCCGAATAGTGAAAAATAAAAGCCGTAAAAGTGTTCAAATATATACGGCTAGATTTAGATTTCTGCGGCCAAAGGGGTGCGTTAGCTACGCGTGTATTTTTTCCCCCGCACCTTTTAAATACCGTTGGTATTTAGAGTTCACAGAAGGGCTGCGTTAGGCTCCAAAAAGGGAGCGTAGAGCATAATTTACCGCCACTGCAACTCTAAATACCAGCGGTGCTTACGGACGCGGCCAGCTTCAAAAACGTGTTTGTGCACGATTCACCCATAGGAAACAATGGGGCAGTTTGGGCTGAAAAAAACCTTAACACCTGCAAAAAAGCAGCATTCAGCTCCTAACGCAGCCCCATTGTTTCCTATGGGGAAACACTTCCTAAGTCTGCACCGAACACCCTAACATGTACCCAGAGTCTAAACACCCCTAACCTTACATTTATTAACCCCTAATCTGCCGCCCCCGCTATCGCTGACCCCTGCGTATTATTTTTAACCCCTAATCTGCCGCTCCGTACATCGCCGCAACCTACGTTATCCCTATGTACCCCTAATCTGCTGCCCCTAACCCCCGCCGACCCCTATATTATATATTTTTTTTTAATTTCTTTTTATTGAAGAAGTACAGGTACAACGAATCAAGTGCATACAGTGACATGCATAATTACAACGACAATGTAGGTAATATTATGGAGTGAGCATAACATGTTGGATATCAGTATATTGTTGCTATCAAACACAATGAGGTTACAGCCAAGTTCTAATATGAATTGGTCTCTCTAGGCAGAGTTAAAGTAAAATTGGTCTGTATCCTATATTGCACCCGCACCTCCTATTTTTAAATATTATTAACATAAACCATAACTAACACCATAACACATAACCCACACATAAACTAAACAAAAACAAAAACAAGATAAATCCCCCATAGGTTCAGTAGGTCTATAAACATCTGCCTCAATAGGGAGAAAATAAGAAAAGGTTGAATTAAAGTAGACCCCACCCAGAAACGTATGAGAAATATCAATGAAATTACTGATGGATTATACTGTCAGGCAGCGGTCATTTAATAAACATCTGTCTAGGGACTGACTGTGTAAATGGCTCTATGTGAGTTCACAGCGGGGGCTTACATGTATGTGGAGACCTCAGTGTGCAGATACAAATTAGTTCTCAAAAACACATCTAATAAAAGCAGTATCAGCCATGATCGTAATGTGATTTACCGGAATATAGAGTTAAGCAGGGTGCCACTAACAAGCAGTATCTCACTATCTGACCAATCAAGCACACAGCACAGGGGCAGGGATATAAGACACATACCACTAGAGAGGTTATTACTGGTTCTGCCCTGCATATTGTCGCCATCAAGATGGCTGCCGTATATAAGATATAGAATGTATTAAGGAAGGCAGGCCATGCCCCTGTACTTACTGAACAGCCGAGAAAAGCATTAATGTCTGACTATGTTGGGGAAGTATTAACTGAGGGAAACGAAATAAGCTGGAAACAGTAAAGCTAAAAGGTCACTACAAAGTGTACAGTCATCGCAGATGTCAATAAAGAATGCACAACAGTTCACTCCAGAAAAAGCATTTCCATGACAATACAATGTGATGGGATGTAGAAAAAAATCCCTTTACCCACTAGTTCAACCACCTGCCGATTCCATGGGAAGAGTGAGCAGTCACTTAGTAGATGCTCTATGATGTGCCTGATAACAGGCTGATACGTAGCCTCAACCCCCAAAATAGATATCTATGCAGGACGTGCTGTTTAAAGAGAGGAGGCATAGTCAAGTCCTATATGGAGTACAATTAAAATAATAACATTAAAGCTAACCTTAAAACACATGTATTATAACAATTTATACTAAAGTCAGATTTGCTGGTTGTCATGTATAATGACACAGTCATCCCAATAGCCTGCTCGGCACGTACAGTTTACATCCCGGTCAATGAGCACCAATGTTCCAGAGTGCCAACAAGCATAGGGGAAGCAGTGAGCTCTGCTATGCTAGGAACCTAACAAATCAGCCAACACCTTTCCTGGATCGCTGTGTAGAGTCAGCTCCCGGTAACGGCAAGAGTCCCCTTGCACAGTGGAAGTGTTGCGGCTCATCCATTCTCAGTAAGGTGAGACTCTTTTCTTTCATGTCAAAGCTATGCAGCCAATGGAGTGTACAGTCTGGCCGCCTCCCCACGGCACTGTAAAGCGGTTTGTCATGGGGGCTGTTATCCAGCTGAGCGGGTGTGTTGGAGAGGCGGAATGGAGCCATGTCCTGGTCTGGGATAATCTGGTCGCACTCCGGTCTCGCAGCCTCCCCAGGAGTGCAATAGCATGAGGCACACAAAGGTTGGGGAATCTCCCCAGCAGATACAAGGGCGACAGTTGGCAATGCGGGAGGTTTCTGAGCAGACCGGATCGCCCCGCAGAGCACAAGATAGGACCTCATAAGGTTATCTAGCTGCGGTGAGAATATGGTGGTTAGCTCTTTAAGTAAGAAATCCATCTTAGGCCGGTTATTATCCTCTGGTTCCATTTCTCTGTTCCAATAGGCCTGCAATTCTATACACAAAGTTCCTCTCCGCTCTTACAATGTTTGTTCTATGGAGTGCTAAGCCAAAATAGCGTTCCACGTGGAATCCCAAGTTGTGGGTACTGCGACCGGGGGCTAGGGCAGATGGTGCGCCCTTCACAATCAAAGAGTCGGCTGGCGATGACCAGAACTAGATGGTTGCCTTATAGCAGATAAAAAGTCACTTTTTAGGCTTACTTGTGCAGAGCTCTTGTTTCTTGCTTCCATCCAGTAACACCGCCCACCGGAAGCCTCCCCTATATTATATTTATTAACCCCTAATCTGCCGCCCCCAACGTCGCTGCCACCTACCTACAATTATTAACCCCTAATCTGCCAACCAGACCTCACAGCTACTATAATAAAGTTATTAACCCCTAATCCGCCTCACTCCCGCCTCAAAAACCCTATAATAAATAGTATTAACCCCTAATCTGCCCTCCCTAACATCGCCGACACCTAACTTCAAGTATTAACTCCTAATCTGCAGACCGGACCTCGCCGCTAATCTAATAAAGTTATTAACCCCTAATCCGCCTCAATAACCCTATAATAAATAGTATTAACCCCTAATCTGCCCTCCCTAACATCGCCGACACCTAACTTCAATTATTAACCCCTAATCTGCCGACTGAATCTCGCCGCTACTGTAATAAATGTATTAACCCCTAAAGCTAAGTCTAACCCTGACACTAACACCCCCCTAAATTAAATATAATTTAAATCTAACAAAATAAAATAAATCTTATTAAATAAATTATTCCTATTTAAAGCTAAATACTTACCTGTAAAAAAAACCTAATATAGCTACAATATAAATAATAATTATATTGTAGCTATTTTAGGATTAATATTTATTTTACAGGCAACTTTGTATTTATTTTAACTAGGTAGAATAGTTATTAAATAGTTATTAACTATTTAATAGCTACCTAGATAAAATAATTACAAAATTACCTGTAAACTAAATCCTAACCTAAGTTACAATTAAACCTAACACTACACTATCAATAAATAAATTAAATAATCTACAATTATCTACAATTATATCAACTAAACTAAATTACAAAAAAAAAAAAAACACTAAATTACAAAAAATAAAAAAAGATTACAAGAATTTTAAACTAATTACACCTACTCTAAGCCCCCTAAAAAAATAACAAAGCCCCCCAAAATAAAAAAATGCCCTACCCTATTCTAAAATAAAAATTGTAAAGCTCTTTTACCTTACCAGCCCTTAAAAGGGCCTTTTGCGGGGCATGCCCCAAAGAATTCTGCTCTTTTGCCTGTAAAAAAAAAACATACAATACCCCCCAACATTACAACCCACCACCCACATACCCCTAATCTAACCCAAAACCCCCTTAAATAAACCTAACACTAAGCCCCTGAAAATCTTCCTACCTTGTCTTCACCACGCCGGGTATCACCGATCCGTCCAGAAGAGGGTCCGAAGTCTTCCTCCTATCCGGCAAGAAGAGCTCCTCCAGAGGGTCCAAAGTCTTCATCCTATCCGGGCAGAAGAGGATATCCGGACCGACAGACATCTTCATCCAAGCGGCATCTTCTATCTTCTTCCATCCGGCACGGAGCGGGACCATCTTCAAGCAGCCGACGCGGAGCCATCCTTCTTCACCGACGGACTAACGACGAATGAAGGTTCCTTTAAGGGACGTCATCCAAGATGGCGTCCCTCGAATTCCGATTGGCTGATAGGATTCTATCAGCCAATCGGAATTAAGGTAGGAAAAATCTGATTGGCTGATTGAATCAGCCAATCAGATTCAAGTTCAATCGGATTGGCTGATCCAATCAGCCAATCAGATTGAGCTCGCATTCTATTGGCTGATCGGAACAGCCAATAGAATGCAAGCTCAATCTGATTGGCTGATCTAATCAGCCAATCGGATTGAACTTGAATCTGCTCCGTGCTTGATGGAAGAAGATAGAAGATGTCGCTTGGATGAAGATGTCTGCCGGTCCTCTTCTGGGTTTGGGTTAGATTAGGGGTATGTGGGTGGTGGGTTGTAATGTTGGGGGGGTATTGTATGGTTTTTTTTACAGGCAAAAGAGCAGAATTCTTTGGGGCATGCCCCGCAAAAGGCCATTTTAAGGGCTGGTAAGGTAAAAGAGCTTTACCATTTTTATTTTAGAATAGGGTAGGGCATTTTTTTATTTTTGGGGGCTTTGTTATTTTTTTAGGGGGCTTAGAGTAGGTGTAATTAGTTTAAAATTCTTGTAATCTTTTTTTATTTTTTGTAATTTAGTGTTTGTTATTTTTGTAATTTAGTGTTTGTTTTTTGTAATATAGTTTAGTTGATATAATTGTAGATAATTGTAGATAGTTTATTTAATTTATTTATTGATAGTGTAGTGTTAGGTTTAATTGTTACTTAGGTTAGGATTTATTTTACAGGTAATTTTGTAATTATTTTATCTAGGTAGCTATTAAATAGTTATTAACTATTTAATAGCTATTTTACCTGGTTAAAATAAATACAAAGTTGCCTGTAAAATAAATATTAATCCTAAAATAGCTACAATATAATTATTATTTATATTGTAGCTATATTAGGGTTTATTTTACAGGTAAGTATTTAGCTTTAAATAGGAATAATTTATTTAATAAGATTTATTTTATTTTGTTAGATTTAAATTACATTTAACTTAGGGGGGTGTTAGTGTTAGGGTTAGACTTAGCTTTAGGGGTTAATACATTTATTAGAGTAGCGGCGAGATTAGGGGTTAATACTTGAAGTTAGGTGTCGGCGATGTTAGGGAGGGCAGATAAGGGGTTAATACTATTTATTATAGGGTTTTTGAGGCGGGAGTGAGGCGGATTAGGGGTTAATAATTGTAGGTAGGTAGCGGCGACATTGGGGGGGGCAGATTAGGGGTTAATAAATATTATGTAGGGGTCAGCGATGTTAGGGGCAGCAGATTAGGGGTACATAGGGATAACGTAGGTGGCGGCGGTGTGCGGTCGGCAGATTAGGGGTTAAAAAAATTTAATAGAGTAGCAGCGATGTGGGGGGGCCTCGGTTTAGGGGTACATAGGTAGTTTATGGGTGTTAGTGTACTTTAGAGCACAGAAGTTAAGAGCTTTATGAACCGGCGTTAGCCCAGAAAGCTCTTAACTCCTGGCTTTTCTCTGCGGCTGGAGTCTTGTCGTTAGATTTCTAACGCTCACTTCAGCCAAGACTCTAAATACCAGCATTAGAAAGATCCCATTGAAAAGATAGGATACGCAATTGGCGTAGGGGGATCTGCGGTATGGAAAAGTCGCGGCTGGAAAGTGAGCGTTAGACCCTTTCATGACTGACTCTAAATACCAGCGGGCGGTAAAATCCAGCGTTAGGACCCCCTAACGCTGGTTTGGACGTCTAACGCAGAACTCTAAATCTAGGCGATAGTGTTTCAAAGAATGTAAAAACAGATAAATGGTGAAAAATGGTGGCGAAAAAAGAAGTAAAAAAGAGATCCAAAAAACAATAAAAAAAAAAAAAAAAAAAGTGTTGTTATAAAATCCAAAATATGTCAATGAAAATGAGAAGATAAAATAAATGGATAGGTGAAAGTAGAGTTATTCCATAGTGTTTATTCGTAGATATTTTCTTACTTTTACCTCTAAAACATATAGCACAAATAGTGCAATATGGCTAAAAAAAAGATTAAAAGATTGAAATAAGGCTTACCAAAGACTGTCAACGTGTTTTGGCCCTCAATAGTGGACCTTTATAAAGACTAAAGTACTGGTGATATCTGGTTGCCTTATATAGTATATGTGATAGGTTTATTTTGTCCTAATTTCCTGTGTGGGTAATGTTTGGGCGCCAAAAGTTGTCAAAAGACAACCTCTTCCTGTGTTTTCATTTTTCTATTTCCCTTCCTGTGAGTTTGTATTGGTAACAGGAAGTGACGTCATATAACCATATCATTTTCATATTTACATAGATGGTAGATGAATATTTGGACTTATCTTGTGACTTATAGATAGGTGATTGCTATTGGACACACAAGTTATTTTCAGAGATATGTTGCTGGCTTAATTCCGCTTTACTTATGCGGACTATGTAACCCGGAGTATCGTCAAAAGTTATTGTGAACCGGAAGTGACATCACGCTTTTGTGTCACTTCCGTGTCTATTTCAAATCTTGCTATAGTATAGTTCAATCTACTTTTAGAAGATCATATTAAACACAGATGCTGGTGGTATAATGTGCAATATGTATGTTAAAAATCATACTGTTTCGTATTCTATATTGTTTTTCCCATTATTGTATTCCTTTTCCTTTCCAAATTGTTGCTGTTATGTTGCCATAGAAACAATTCTTATATATTAGAGTTTTGTGTACTAAATAAAGGGATATAGAGTATTTAAACGATATTAATATTTAAGCGATATTAATAGTATAGCATGTTATTGATCTCTCACAATATTCCAAGTTAATCGGTTGCCCTGAAATAAGGGCTTATATGTTTATATGCTATGTTATTGAGAACCAGAAGTCGCGTCACAATTTCACGTCACTTCCATGTCAATATCATATATCACTATAGTATATACTTTTAAGATCATATTAAACACAGAAGCTGGTGATATAATGTGCAATTTGTATATTAAAAAACATACTGTTTCGTATTCCGTATTGTATTCCCTATTATTGTATTCCTATTTCGTTCCAAGTTATTGTTGTTGTGTTGCCATGGAGACATAACGTCTTTATGGCATATGGGCTTATTGGCATATGGGCTTATTTTGTTTAAGATCTTCCTCAAGTACATTTATTGGCAATAGAGATGGCAACCTGTTTTATAATTTTGTACAATCACATGTATTTTGCTTTATGCAATTTTCATAATTATAATTTTATGTACAAAATAGATAAAGGGACAGAGAGTAAACAACACTTATGCGATATTAATAGCATAGCTTATTCTTCATCTTGCACTAGTTAAACGGTTTCCCTGGAATAAGGGCTTATATGTTTACATGCAGCATCAAAAGTATATATAATACAATATATTAAATACAATATATTAAATACAATGCTGGTATATATTGCATTATGGTTATTATAATGTATAGATGAGTATATCGTTCAACATGGTTGTAATACTCTCTATTATATACGTCCAATACTTACATACAAATCTAGTGAAATTAGTGTGAACACACATATAAAACTAGGATTTATAAATACATAAAGAAAATCACTTTTTTGACTGTGTTAAATAATAGCAGTCAGTTTCCTTCACACGTGTGCGTTTCAGGGCCTGCCTGCCAGGGCACAGTGTCAACCCAGTGCAACTCATATCTGGTGTAACAGTAGTGTAGATTTAAAAAAAACAACACTTTTTTGACTGTGTTAAATAATAGCAGTCAGTTTCCTTCACATGTGTGCGTTTCAGTGCCTGCCTGCCAGGGCACAGTGTCACCCCAGCGCAACTCATATCTGGTGTAACAATAGTGTAGATTTAAAAAATACAACACTTTTTTGACTGTGTTAAATAATAGCAGTTAGTTTCCTTCATACGTGTGCGTTTCAGTGCCTGCCTGCCAGGGCACAGTGTCACCCCAGTGCAACTCATATCTGGTGTAACAGTAGTGTAGATTTAAAAAAAAAAACACTTTTTTTGACTGTGTTAAATAATAGCAGTCAGTTTCCTTCACACGTGTGCGTTTCAGGGCCTGCCTGCCAGGGCACAATGTTACCCCAGTGCAACTCATATCTGGTGTAACAGTAGTGTAGATTTAAAAAAAACAACACTTTTTTGACTGTGTTAAATAATAGTAGTCAGTTTCCTTCACACGTGTGCGTTTCAGGGCCTGCCTGCCAGGGCACAGTGTCACCACAGTGCAACTCATATCTGGTGTAACAGTAGTGTAGATTTAAAAAAACAACACTTTTTTGACTGTGTTAAAAAATAGCAGTCAGTTTCCTTCACACGTGTGCGTTTCAGGGCCTGCCTGCCAGGGCACAGTGTCATCCCAGTGCAACTCATATCTGGTGTAACAGAAGTGTAGATTTAAAAAAACAACACTTTTTTGACTGTGTTAAATAATAGCAGTCAGTTTCCTTCACACATGTGAGTTTCAGGGCCTGCCTGCCAGGGCACAGTGTCACCCCAGTGCAACTCATATCTGGTGTAACAGTAGTGTAGATTTAAAAAAAAAACAACACTTTTTTGACTGTGTTAAATAATAGCAGTCAGTTTCCTTCACACGTGTGCGTTTCAGTGCCTGCCTGCCAGGGCACAGTGTCACCCCAGTGCAACTCATATCTGGTGTAACAGTAGTGTAGATTTAAAAAAAAAAAACAGAATTTATGCTTACCTGATAAATTACTTTCTCCAACGGTGTGTCCGGTCCACGGCGTCATTCTTACTTGTGGGATATTCTCCCACAATATATTGGGATATTCTGGCCATATAGTCCCTCCTAGGCTCCGCCCACCCCAGTCATTCGACCGATGGACAGGAGGAAATATATATAGGAGAAACCATATGGTACCGTGGTGACTGTAGTTAGAGAAAATAATTCATCAGACCTGATTAAAAAACCAGGGGGGGCCATGGACCAGACACACCGTTGGAGAAAGTAATTTATCAGGTAAGCATAAATTCTGTTTTCTCCAACATTGGTGTGTCCGGTCCACGGCGTCATCCTTACTTGTGGGAACCAATACCAAAGCTTTAGGACACGGATGAAGGGAGGGAGCAAATCGGGTTACCTAAACGGAAGGCACCACAGCTTGCAAAACCTTTCTCCCAAAAATAGCCTCCGAAGAAGCAAAAGTATCAAATTTGTAAAATTTGGCAAAAGTGTGCAGTGAAGACCAAGTCGCTGCCTTACATATCTGGTCAACAGAAGCCTCGTTCTTGAAGGCCCATGTGGAAGCCACAGCCCTAGTGGAGTGAGCTGTGA
Source organism: Bombina bombina (assembly GCF_027579735.1). NCBI lineage: Eukaryota > Metazoa > Chordata > Amphibia > Anura > Bombinatoridae > Bombina > Bombina bombina. The sequence goes on from NC_069505.1 coordinate 184,524,802, forward strand.
TTCTTTCAGGAGGCTGCCGTCCGGCAGTCTCATAAGCCAATCGGATGATGCTTTTAAGCCAAAAGGAAAGAGAGGTAGAAGTCGCTTTTTGACCTCTCCTTTTACCAGAATAAACAACAAACAAGGAAGATGTTTGTCTGAAATCTTTTGTAGCCTCTAAATAGAATTTTAGAGCACGGACTACGTCCAAATTGTGTAACAAACATTCCTTCTTTGAAACTGGATTCGGACACAAAGAAGGTACAACTATCTCCTGGTTAATATTTTTGTTAGAAACAACCTTAGGAAGAAAACCAGGCTTAGTAAGCAAAACCACCTTATCTGCATGGAACACCAGATAGGGTGGAGAACACTGCAGAGCAGATAACTCTGAAACTCTTCTAGCAGAAGAAATTGCAACCAAAAACAAAACTTTCCAAGATAGTAACTTAATATCTATGGAATGTAAAGGTTCAAACGGAACCCCTTGAAGAACTGAAATAACTAGATTTAGACTCCAGGGGGGAGTCAAAGGTCTGTAAACAGGCTTGATCCTAACCAGAGCCTGAACAAATGCTTGAACATCTGGCACAGCTGCCAGTCTTTTGTGTAGTAAGACAGATAAAGCAGAGATCTGTCCCTTTAGAGAACTTGCAGATAATCCTTTCTCCAAACCTTCTTGTAGAAAGGAGAGAATCTTAGGAATTTTTATCTTATCCCATGGGAATCCTTTGGATTCACACCAACAGATATATTTTTTCCATATTTTATGGTAAATCTTTCTAGTTACCGGTTTTCTGGCCTGAACCAGAGTATCTATCACAGAATCTGAAAACCCACGCTTCGATAGAATCAAGCGTTCAATCTCCAAGCCGTCAGCTGGAGGGAGACCAGATTTGGATGTTCGAATGGACCCTGAACAAGAAGGTCCTGTCTCAAAGGTAGCTTCCATGGTGGAGCCGATGACATATTCACCAGGTCTGCATACCAAGTCCTGCGTGGCCACGCAGGAGCTATCAAGATCACCGAGGCCCTCTCCTGATTGATCCTGGCTACCAGCCTGCGAATGAGAGGAGACGGTGGAAATACATAAGCTAGGTTGAAGGTCCAAGGTGCTACTAGTGCATCTACTAGAGCCGCCTTGGGATCCCTGGATCTGGACCCGTAGCAAGGAACCTTGAAGTTCTGACGAGACGCCATCAGATCCATGTCTGGAATGCCCCATAATTGAGTTATTTGGGCAAAGATCTCCGGATGGAGTTCCCACTCCCCCGGATGGAATGTCTGACGACTCAGAAAATCCGCCTCCCAGTTTTCCACACCTGGGATGTGGATTGCAGACAGGTGGCAGGAGTGATCCTCCGCCCATTGAATTATTTTGGTCACTTCTTTCATCGCCAGGGAACTCCTTGTTCCCCCCTGATGATTGATATACGCAACGGTCGTCAGGTTGTCTGATTGGAACCTTATGAATCTGGCCTTTGCTAGCTGAGGCCAAGCCCTGAGAGCATTGAATATCGCTCTGAGTTCCAGAATGTTTATCGGGAGAAGAGACTCTTCCCGAGACCATAGACCCTGAGCTTTTAGGGATTCCCAGACCGCGCCCCAGCCCACTAGACTGGCGTCGGTCGTGACAATGACCCACTCTGGTCTGCTGAAGCTCATTCCCTGGGACAGATGGTCCAGGGTCAGCCACCAACGGAGTGAATCTCTGGTCTTCTGATCTACTTGAATCATTGGAGACAAGTCTGTATAGTCCCCATTCCACTGTTTGAGCATGCACAGTTGTAATGGTCTTAGATGAATTCGTGCAAAAGGAACTATGTCCATTGTTGCAACCATCAACCCTACTACTTCCATGCACTGCGCTATGGAAGGACGAGGAACAGAATGAAGCACTTGACAAGAGCTTAGAAGTTTTGATTTTCTGACCTCTGTCAGAAAAATCCTCATTTCTAAGGAATCTATTATTGTTCCCAAGAAGGGAACTCTTGTCGACGGAGACAGAGAACTTTTTTCTATGTTCACCTTCCATCCGTGTGATCGGAGAAAGGCTAGAACTATGTCTGTATGAGCCTTTGCTTTTGACAGGGACGACGCTTGTATTAGAATGTCGTCCAAGTAAGGTACTACTGCAATGCCCCTCGGTCTTAGAACCGCTAGAAGGGACCCTAGCACCTTTGTGAAAATCCTTGGAGCAGTGGCTAACCCGAATGGGAGGGCCACAAACTGGTAATGCTTGTCCAGAAAAGCGAACCTTAGGAACTGATGATGTTCTTTGTGGATAGGAATATGTAGGTACGCATCCTTTAGATCCACGGTAGTCATAAATTGACTTTCCTGGATAGTGGGTAGAATCGTTCGAATGGTTTCCATCTTGAACGATGGTACCCTGAGAAATTTGTTTAGGATCTTCAAATCCAAAATTGGTCTGAAAGTTCTCTCTTTTTTGGGAACTACGAACAGATTGGAATAAAATCCCATTCCTTGTTCCTTTATTGGAACTGGGTGTATCACTCCCATCTTTAACAGGTCTTCTACACAAAGTAAGAATGCCTGTCTCTTTATTTGGTTTGAGGATAAGTGAGACATGTGGAACCTTCCCCTTGGGGGTAGTTCCTTGAATTCCAGGAGATAACCCTGAGAAACTATTTCTAGCGCCCAGGGATCCTGAACATCTCTTGCCCAAGCCTGAGCAAAGAGAGAGAGTCTGCCCCCACTAGATCCGGTCCCGGATCGGGGGCTACTCCTTCATGCTGTTTTGTTAGCAGCGGCAGGCTTCTTGACCTGCTTACCCTTGTTCCAGCCTTGCATCGGTTTCCAGGCTGGTTTGGGTTGTGAGGCATTACTCTCTTGCTTAGAGGATGCAGAATTAGAGGCCGGTCCGTTCCTGAAATTGCGAAAGGGACGAAAATTAGACTTATTTTTAGCCTTGAAAGACCTATCTTGTGGAAGGGCGTGGCCCTTTCCCCCAGTGATGTCTGAAATAATCTCTTTCAATTCTGGTCCAAATAGAGTTTTACCTTTGAAAGGGATGTTAAGCAATTTTGTCTTGGATGACACATCCGCTGACCAAGACTTTAACCAAAGCGCTCTGCGCGCCACGATAGCAAACCCTGAATTTTTCGCCGCTAATCTAGCTAATTGCAAAGCGGCATCTAAAATAAAAGAGTTAGCCAATTTAAGTGCGTGAACTCTGTCCATAACCTCCTCATATGGAGTCTCTCTACTGAGCGACTTTTCTAGTTCCTCGAACCAGAACCACGCTGCTGTAGTGACAGGAACAATGCACGAAATTGGTTGTAGAAGGTAACCTTGCTGTACAAAAATCTTTTTAAGCAAACCTTCCAATTTTTTATCCATAGGATCTTTGAAAGCACAACTGTCTTCGATAGGAATAGTAGTGCGTTTGTTTAGAGTAGAAACTGCCCCCTCGACCTTAGGGACTGTCTGCCATAAGTCCTTTCTGGGGTCGACCATGGGAAATAATTTCTTAAATATAGGGGGGGGGGGAACAAAAGGTATGCCAGGCTTTTCCCACTCCTTATTTACTATGTCCGCCACCCGCTTGGGTATAGGAAAAGCGTTGGGGTGCACCGGAACCTCTAGGAACTTGTCCATCTTGCATAATTTCTCTGGAATGACCAAGTTGTCACAATCATCCAGAGTAGATAACACCTCCTTAAGCAGTGCGCGGAGATGTTCTAATTTAAATGTAAATGTCACAACATCAGGTTCAGCTTGTTGAGAAATCTTTCCTGAATCTGAGATTTCTCCATCTGACAAAACCTCCCTCATGGCCCCTTCAGATTGGTGTGAGGGTATGACAGAACAATTATCATCAGCGCCCTCCTGCTCTTCAGTGTTTAAAACAGAGCAATCGCGCTTTCTCTGATAAGTAGGCATTTTGGATCAAATATTTGCTATGGAGTTATCCATTACAGCCGTTAATTGTTGCATGGTAATAAGCATTGACGCACTAGATGTACTAGGGGCCTCCTGCATGGGCAAAACTGGTGTAGACACAGTAGGGGATGATGTAGTATCATGTTTACTCCCCTCATCTGAGGAATTATCTTGGGCAATTTCAATATATGTGGCAGTACTGTCCTTACTTTGTTTGGACGCTATGGCACAATTATCACATAAATTTAAATGGGGAGACACATTGGCTTTCATACATATAGAACATAGCTTATCTGAAGGTACAGACATGTTAAACAGGCTTAAACTTGTCAACAAAGCATAAAAAACGTTTTAAAACAAAACCGTTACTGTCTCTTTAAATTTTAAACAGAAAACACTTTATTACTGAATATGTGAAAAAGTATGAAGGAATTGTTCAAAAATTACCAAAATTTCACCAAAGCATTAATAGTATTGCACACCAAATTTCAGAGTTTTAACCCTTAAAATAACGGAACCGGAGCCGTTTATAAATTTAACCCCTATACAGTCCCAGCTATAGTCTTTGCTGAGACCCAACCAAGCCCAGAGGGGAATACGATACCAATTGACGCCTTCTAGAAGCTTTTCCAGCAATTTTTAGATCCTCACACATGCATCTGCATGCCCTGCTCTCAAAAAACAACTGCGCAGTAATGGCGCGAAAATGAGGCTCAGTCTATAACTAGGAAGGCCCCCTGACTGGAAAAGGTGTCTAACACAGTGCCTGCCGTTTAATAAACGTTCCCAAAGTTTATAAATACAAATTGTCAGCATAAATATGAATAAAATGGCCAAATAAAGCAATCGATTTAGCCCATAAAAATGTCTACCAGTTTTTTAGCCCATAATAAGCCCTTTATTATGTTTGTTTGACTAAGAAAATGGCTTACCGGTCCCCATGAGGGGAAATGACAGCCTTCCAGCATTACATGGTCTTGTTAGAAATATGGCTAGTCATACCTTAAGCAGAAAAGTCTGCTAACTGCTTCCCCCAACTGAAGTTACTTCATCTCAACAGTCCTATGTGGAAACAGCAATCGATTTTAGTTACTGTCTGCTAAAATCATCTTCCTCTCACAAACCGAAATCTTCATCCTTTTCTGTTTCAGAGTAAATAGTACATACCAGCACTATTTTAAAATAACAAACACTTGATAGAAGAATAAAAACTACATTTAAACACCAAAAAACTCTTAACCATCTCCGTGGAGATGTTGCCTGTGCAACGGCAAAGAGAATGACTGGGGTGGGCGGAGCCTAGGAGGGACTATATGGCCAGCTTTGCTGGGACTCTTTGCCATTTCCTGTTGGGGAAGAGAATATCCCACAAGTAAGGATGACGCCGTGGACCGGACACACCAATGTTGGAGAAAAACACTTTTTTGACTGTGTTAAATAATAGCAGTCAGTTTCCTTCACATGTGTGCGTTTCAGTGCCTGCCTGCCAGGGCACAGTGTCACCCCAGTGCAACTCATATCTGGTGTAACAGTAGTGTAGATTTAAAAAAAAAAAACAACACTTTTTTGACTGTGTTAAATAATAGCAGTTAGTTTCCTTCACACGTGTGCGTTTCAGTGCCTGCCTGCCAGGGCACAGTGTCACCACAGTGCAACTCATATCTGGTGTAACAATAGTGTATATTTAAAAAAACAAACACTTTTTTGACTGTGTTAAATAATAGCAGTCAGTTTCCTTCACACGTGTGCGTTTCAGGGCCTGCCTGCCAGGGCACAGTGTCACCCCAGTGCAACTCATATCTGGTGTAACAGTAGTGTAGATTTAAAAAAAACAACACTTTTTTGACTGTGTTAAATAATAGCAGTTATTTTCCTTCACACGTGTGCGTTTCAGTGCCTGCCTGCCTGCCAGGGCACAGTGTCACCACAGTGCAACTCATATCTGGTGTAACAGTAGTGTAGATTTAAAAAAAACAAACACTTTTTTGACTGTGTTAAATAATAGCAGTTAGTTTCCTTCACACGTGTGCGTTTCAGTGCCTGCCTGCCAGGGCACAGTGTCACCACAGTGCAACTCATATCTGGTGTAACAGTAGTGTAGATTTAAAAAAAACGGCACTTTTTTGACTGTGTTAAATAATAGCAGTCAGTTTCCTTCACACGTGTGCGTTTCAGTGCCTGCCTGCCAGGGCACAGTGTCACCCCAGTGCAACTCATATCTGGTGTAACAGTAGTGTAGATTTAAAAAAACAACACTTTTTTGACTGTGTTAAATAATAGCAGTTATTTTCCTTCCCACGTGTGCGTTTCAGGGCCTGCCTGCCAGGGCACAGTGTCACCCCAGTGCAACTCATATCTGGTGTAACAGTAGTGTATATTTAAAAAAAAAAACACTTTTTTGACTGTGTTAAATAATAGCAGTCAGTTTCCTTCACACGTGTGCGTTTCAGGGCCTGCCTGCCAGGGCACAGTGTCACCCAGTGCAACTCATATCTGGTGTAACAGTAGTGTAGATTTAAAAAAACAACACTTTTTTGACTGTGTTAAATAATAGCAGTCAGTTTCCTTCACACGTGTGCGTTTCAGGGCCTGCCTGCCAGGGCACAGTGTCACCCCAGTGCAACTCATATCTGGTGTAACAGTAGTGTAGATTTAAAAAAAAAAACTTTTTTGACTGTGTTAAATAATAGCAGTCAGTTTCCTTCACACATGTGCGTTTCAGGGCCTGCCTGCCAGGGCACAGTGTCACCCCAGTGCAACTCATATCTGGTGTAACAGTAGTGTAGATTTAAAAAAAACAACACTTTTTTGACTGTGTTAAATAATAGCAGTCAGTTTCCTTCACACGTGTGCGTTTCAGGGCCTGCCTGCCAGGGCACAGTGTCACCCCAGTGCCACCACTCATATCTGGTGTAACAGTAATGTCCATTTAAAAAAATAAATAAAAATTTGACTGTAATAGATTGAATAGCAGTTAGTTGTCTGCAAGCGTGTGTGTCAGGCCTACAGCGTCTACTCTGCCATCTTCTGCCAGTGCACAGTGCCCCTCATATCTGTTGTCACAGTAGCTTGCAGGCATAGTACCACCAATCGAAAAAAAATGACAGGCAGAGGCAGGCCACCCCGCAGGGGCCGTCGTGTTTGTGGTGCTGTGATTCCCTTTGGCCCTAGAATAATGCCCAGTGTTCAGAGGCCACGTTCCCCAAACTTGAACAGTTCTGAGGACATAGTTGACTGGCTAACACAGGACACCCAATCTTCTACAGCTTCCGCTCTGAACCTTGACGCACCATCCTCCTCCAGCTTAGCTTCGGGCACCTCTCAAGTTACCACTCGCCCGCCTACCGCCACCACCAACACTAGCACCACAGCCGCTTCACTTGATCTGTCAGAGGAGTTATTTACACATCAGTTGGAAGAAATGAGTGATAGTGATGCACAACCATTATTGACAGAGGATGTAGATAACAGGGATATATCTCAGTCAGGCAGCATTACACACATGGACGTACTGTGTGATGATGATGATGTTGTACCCGCTGCTGCTTCCTTTGCTGAGTTGTCAGATACAAGTGAAGCAGTTGATGATGACGTTGCGTCTGTCGATGTCACGTGGGTGCCCGCTAGAAGAGAAGAAGAAGAGGAGGAAGTTCAGATGGGGAGACAGAGAGGAGGAGGAGACGAGTTGGAAGGAGGGGGAGGTCGTCGCAAGGAGCTGAGTTGGAAGGAGGGGGAGGTTGTCGCAAGGAGCTAGTGGCACTGTCAGACAGCATGCATCGGCACCCGGGGTCAGCCAGACAGCACGCCAATCAACGCATGCTGTTGCCACCACCAGAATGCCGTCATTGCAGAGCTCAGCAGTGTGGAATTTTTTTGTGTGTGTTTGCCTCTGACAACAGCGATGCCATTTGCAACCTGTGCCAAAAGAAACTGAGTCGTGGGAGGTCCAACACCCACCTAGGTACAACTGCTTTGCGAAGGCACATGATCGCAAATCACAAAGTACAAGCAACACACAAACTCAAAGCCGCCATCCTCCTCCTGGTCCAGCATCTTCAGCCACGTCAACCACTGCTGTCCTCCTTGCCCCCTCTCAACCATCCGCCACTCCGTGTCTTGCCTTGAGCAGTTCCTGCTCATCTGCCCACAGTCAGGTGTCTGTCAAGGACCTGTTTGAGCGTAAGAAGCCAATGTCACAAATTCACCCCCTTGCCCGGCATCTGACAGCTGGCTTGACTGAACTCTTAGCCCGCCAGCTTTTACCATACAAGCTGGTGGAGTCTGAGGCGTTCAAAAAATTTGTAGCTATTGGGACACCACAGTGGAAGGTACCCGGCTGAAATTTATTTGCACAAAAGGCAATCCCCAACCTGTACTCGATTGTGCAAAAGGAAGTAATGGCATGTCTGGCACACAGTGTTGGGGCAAGGGTCCATCTGACCACTGATAAATGGTCTGCAAAGCATGGTCAGGGCAGGTATATCACCTACACTGCGCATTGGGTAAACCTGCTGATGGCTGCCAAACATGGAATGCGTGGCTCTGCAGAGGAGTTGGTGACACCACCACGACTTGCAGGCAGGCCTATTGCCACCTCCTCTACTCCTCATACTCCATCCTCTTCCATAACCTCCTCGGCTGAGTCCTCTTCTGCTACTGTGTCTTGCTGCTCATCAACGGCACCCCCCCAGCTCCCCAGGTACTATTCCACATCCTGGATACGGCAGTGTCACGCCGTCTTGGGGTTGACTTGCCTGAAAGCAGAGAGTCACACCGGACCAGCACTCCTGTCCACCCTGAACGCACAGGTGGATCAGTGGCTGACTCCGCACCAACTGGAGATGGCAAAGTGATTAGTGACAACGGAAGAAATTTGGTGGCGGCATTGAATTTGGGCAAGTTGAAACATGTGCCGTGCATGGCACATGTGTGTAATCTGATCGTACAACGCTTTGTGCATAAGTACCCAGGCTTACAGGACGTCCTGAAGCAGGCCAGGAAGGTGTGTGGCCATTTCAGGCGTTCCTACACGGCCATGGTGCACTTTTCAGATATCCAGCGGCGAAACAACATGCCAGTGAGGCGCTTGATTTGCGACATCCCGACATCCTCAACACTCCTAATGTTCGACCGCCTGATCCAACAAGAAAAAGCTGCTAACGACTATTTGTATGAAAGGGGTGCTAGGACAGCCTCTGCGGACTGGGAATTTTTTGCCACGTTACTGGACGCTCATGCACAATGCCTGTAGGCTCATGCGTCCTTTTGAGGAGGTGACAAACCTAGTCAGTCGCACCGAAGGCACAATCAGTGACACCATACCATTTATTTTCTTCCTGGAGCGTGCCCTGCGAAGAGTGCTGGATCAGGCCGTAGATGAGCGTGAAGAGGAAGAGTTGTGGTCACCATCACCATCAAACAGCCTTATCAGCTTCGCTTGCTGGACCTGCGGCAACGCTGGAAGAGGATTGTGAGGAAGAGGTTTCAGAGGAGGAATGTGGCTTTGAGGAGGAGGAGGAAGACCAACCACAACAGGCATCCCAGGGTGCTCGTGGTGTTGTACATGGCTGGGGGGAAGAAGATACCTTCAGTGAGATCACTGAGGACGAGGAACGGGACATGAGTAGCTCGGCATCCAACCTTGTGCAAATGGGGTCTTTCATGCTGTCGTGCCTGTTGAGGGACCCTCGTATTAAAAAGGCTGAAGGAGAACAACCTGTACTGGGTGTCCACGCTACTAGACCCCCGGTATAAGCATAAAGTGCCTGAAATGTTACCGAATTACTGCAAGTTGGAAAGGATGCAGCAGTTCCAAAATAAATTAAAAAGTATGCTTTACACAGCGTATAAGGGTGATGTCACAGCACAACGGGAATCTAACAGGGGAAGAGGTGAAAGTAATCCTCCTCCTCCCATGACCACGCTGGCAAGGACAGGATGCTTTACAGACGTGTTGTTGATGGAGGACATGCAGAGCTTTTTAAGGCCTACGCATCGCCACAGCCCTTCGGGGTCCACCATCAGAGAACGACTTGACCGACAGGTAGCAGACTACCTCGCCTTAACTGCAGATATCGACACTCTGAGGAGCGATGAACCCCTTGACTACTGAGTGTGCAGGCTTGACCTGTGGCCTGAGCTATCCCAATTTGCGATAGAACTTCTGGCCTGCCCCGCTTCAAGTGTCCTGTCAGAATGGACCTTCAGTGCAGCAGGAGGTATTGTCACTGAGAAGAGAAGTCGCCTAGGTCAAAAAAGTCTAGATTACCTCACCTTTATTAAGATGAATGAGGGATGGATCCCGAAGGGACTGACACTGGGCGATACATTCGACTAAAAAAGGCCTGATGAGATGAGCTGCCTTGGGCTAAAAATGGTCCACACGCTGCTGTATTTTATCTCTGAATGCCGGATGACTTGCGTCACTTATCTGCCACCAACTAGGGTTCAAGCCATAATGTTTTAGGGCACTTTCTGCCTGGGAAACAAACATCAATTTGCGGCTGCAACAATACCTAATTTTTCAGCCATGTGTACATGCCTAATTTTTCTGGCCTTTGGTGCTGCACTGTGGCTTCAAAAACCAAACCAAAAAAAAGGCACATAACAGGGATTAAACTGATAGGAATTGTTCTACTTAACACACCACTCCTATCTGATGGCACATTAGATTGCACGCGCAGTGCCCCAAATTTTAAGTAGGAGGACCGACCAAGCATCTTTTTCCATCTCCCGGTTCCTAAAATCGATGCCATATACACGTCCCCTGATAGGGGACGTAACAGGGATTAAAGTGATAAGAATAGTACTACTTAACACACCACTCCTATCTGGTGGCACATTAGATTGCACGCACAGTGCCCCAAATTTGAAGTAGGAGGACCGGCCAAACATCTTTTTCCATTTCCCGGTTCCTAAAATCGATGCCATATACATGTCCCCTGATAGGGGACGTAACAGGGATTAAACTGAAAAGAATAGAACTACATAACACATCACTCCTATCTGGTGGCACATTAGATTGCACACGCAGTGCCCCAAATTTGAAGTAGTAGGACCAACCAAGCATCTTTTTCCATCTCCCGGTTCCTAAAATCGATGCCATATACACGTCCCCTGATAGGGGACGTAACAGGGATTAAACTGATAAGAATAGTACTACTTAACACACCACTCCTATCTGGTGGCACATTAGATTGCACGCGCAGTGCCCCAAATTTGAAGTAGGAGGACTGACCAAGAATCTTTTTCCATCTCCCGGTTCCTAAAATCGATGCCATATACACGTCCCCTGATAGGGGGCGTAACAGGGATTAAACTGATAAGAATAGAACTACTTAACACACCACTCCTATCTGGTGGCACATTAGATTGCACGCGCAGTGCCCCAAATTTGAAGTAGGAGGACCGACCAAGCATCTTTTTCCATCTCCCGGTTCCTAAAATCGATGCCATATACACGTCCCCTGATAGGGGACGTAACAGGGATTAAACTGATAAGAATAGTACAACTTAACACACCACTCCTATCTGGTGGCATATTAGATTGCATGCGCAGTGCCCCAAATTTGAAGTAGGAGGACCGACCAAGCATTTTTTTTCCATCTCCCGGTTCCTAAAATCGATGCCATATACACGTCCCCTGATAGGGGACGTAACAGGGATTAAACTGATAGGAATAGTACTACTTAACACACCTTATAATAATGCAGAGAGAGGCAATGCAGAGAGAGGAGTCTGAAAAAGAGGAGTCAGAGGAGGAAGGTGGCTTTGAGGAGGTGGAAGACCAAACACAGCAGGCGTCCCAGGGGGCTTGTTGTCACCTTTCGGGGACCCTTGGTGTTGTACATGGCTGGGTGGAGGAAGAGACCTTCAATGACATCAGTGAGGACAAGGAACGGGACATGGCTAGCTTGGTATCCAACCTTGTGCAAATGGGGAGTTTGCGGTTGTGCAAATGGACTGTTTGTGGTTGTTTGCGGTGCGTTAAAGGGACAGTCTAGGCCAAAATAAACTTTCATGATTCAGATAGAGCATGTAATTTTAAACAATTTTCCAATTTACTTTTATCACCAATTTTGCTTTGTTCTCTTGGTATTCTTAGTTGAAAGCTTAACCTAGGAGGTTCATATGCTAATTTCTTAGACCTTGAAGCCCACCTCTTTCAGATTGCATTTTAACAGTTTTTCAAAACTAGAGGGTGTAAGTTCACATATTTCATATAGATAACACTGGGCTTGTGCACGAGAAGTTATCTGGGAGCAGGCACTGAATGGCTAGACTGCAAGTCTGTCAAAAGAACTGAAAAAAGGGGCAGTTTGCAGAGGCTTAGATACAAGATAATCACAGAGGTTAAAAGTATATTATTATAAATGTGTTAGTTATGCAAAACTGGGAAATGGGTAATAAAGGGATTATTTATCTTTTAAAACAATAAAAATTTGTGGTGTAGACTGTCCCTTTAAACGGGGAGTTTGGTCTGTCACTGTGAAGCGGGCGTAACCCTTACACTACCTGATCGATACAACATCATACCTGATGTTTTAAAGCGCACGTTATTCCAAACAATTTAGGAATGTTAGGTGATTTATGCCCTTTAAAAACAGACTCTGAATCAACTATGTAATTTTCCATGGGAGTTTTGCCATGGATCCCTCTCCGGCATGCCACACTCCAGGTGTTAGTCCCCTTGAAACAAGTTTTCCATCACTAATGTGGCCAGAAAGAGTCCCTGTGGGTGTTAAAGATCGCCTGCCTATTGAAGTCTATGGCGGTTCGCCCGGTTTGCCCGTTCGCGAACAGTTGTGGAAGTTCGCGTTCGCAAACCCAAATTTTTATGTTCGCGATATCACTAACCATCATCCTTCTCAGCAAAAGTGCACTTGATAAAAATGATTATTTTGCCGAAAATCTGAAAATATGTCAAAATCTCCCTCTTTTCATTAGAGAGAGGGCTCTAAAGAATTTTAATCACAATGCACACAGTTCTTATGGAATAGGAAGACAGCCAGAATTGCACTTAGAAAATTAATGCAAAAGAAAGAATACAGGGGTATAAGATTTCCTAATGTAAAGTATAATAACTGGTCGTGTATGGTAAAGGTGGCTTGTGACTGGATTATGGAGAAAGAATTACTGTCTCATCTGCAGATTGAAAATTACTTAATAGCCCCAGGTACCACAGTAGGGCATGCAAAGGGAAAAGATATCCCGAATGCGATCAGAGCCAGGAAATCAATATTTAACATAGTCGTAGCATGGAATAAATTTAAGAAAGTATTTTAACAAAACCAAAGGAAGCGCTGGTGCATATATAGGAACTACCCTTATTATGAACCTGCTGACCAGTACTAATATGTTACTAAAAGTGCAGTATTAAATACTTAATATGTATACAATATATAAAAAATATGGAAATTATAAATGTATTACTTCAAGACACTTCCGTTAAAATTCAAACACAGAAAAATAAAAATAATTCAAAGCTTTGATACATAATCAAATCAACAAATCCTAAATAACTTTAAAAATTGTCTGAGGTGCATATAAATTGCCTAAGAAGCATATAAAAACAGTCTCTTAATTGAACTTAGAATTTGTTTTCAATTTTTCCCAGAGTTTGTATAATATTGCTTTCGAAGTTTGTGAATTCTAGAAACAAAGAGAGATGAAAAAGTCTTGTTACAGGCGGTAAAGGAATTAAAAGAGTTGTAATTAGGTACTTACATTGGATATTTTCATGCTTGCTCTTGTAAAGGTCCACAGCTGATAGTAGCGATATTACTGGGTTCCTTATCCAATGTCCAGCATAAATTCTTAGTGACTCTGAGGAATTAGGGTATCTTTGTAATTGGTTATCAAGCGTCTTAGCCTTTTTTGCAACTTTGGTACACGCCGTTACAACTCCCTTCCCTACACCTGTTTACTACAGGTGCTCCTTGCGGAAAAAGTATACAGGGTTAATAATCGAACAATGCGTTTCAGAGGATCACCCTCCTTTCTCAAGCTCAATTACTCATTCCTTAATGCCTCTTTATATAGGCTATGGGATATCTGAATTTAATACAATTATTCACAATAAGTGATGATTGTCTGGGGCAATGCCCCGCAAAAGGCCCTTTTAAGGGCTATTTGTAATTTAGTGTAGGGTAGGGCTTTTTTTTATTTTGGGGGGGGGCCTTTTTTATTTTGTTAGGGGGATTAGATTAAGTGTAATTAGTTTAAAAATCTTGTAATTTCTTTACTATTTTCTGTAATTTAGTGTGTGTTTTTTTGTTCTTTAGATCATTTTATTTAATTGTAATTAATTGTATTTAATTTAGGTAATTAATTTAATTGTAGTGTAGTGTTAGGTGTAATTGTAACTTAGGTTAGGTTTTATTTTACAGGTAAATTTGTCTTTATTTTAACTAGGTAGTTATTAAATAGTTAATAACTATTTAATAACTATTCTACCTAGTTAAAATAAATACAAAGTTGCCTGTAAAATAAAAATAAACCCTAAGATAACTACAATGTAACTATTAGTTATATTGTAGCTAACTTAAGGTTTATTTTATAGGTAAGCATTTAGTTTTAAATAGGAATTATTTAGTTAATTGTGGTAATTTTATTTAGATTTATTTTAATTATATTTAAGTTAGGGGGTGTTAGGGTTAGGGTTAGACTTAGGTTTAGGGGTTAATAACTTTATTATAGTGGCGGCGACGTTGGGGGCGGCAGATTAGGGGTTAATAAATGTAGGTAGGTTGCGGCGACATTGGGGACGGCAGAGTAGGGGTTAATAAATAAAATGTAGGTGTCGGCGATGTTGGGGGCGGCAAATTAGGGGTTCATAAGTATAATGTAGGTGGCGGCGGTGTCCAGAGCAGCAGATTAGGGGTTAATAATATAATGCAGGTGTCGGCGATGTCGGGGGCGGCAGATTAAGGGTTAATAAGTGTAAGATTAGGGGTGTTTAGACTTGGGGTTCATGTTAGGGTGTTAGGTGCAGACATAACTTTTGTTTCCCCATAGGAATCAATGGGGCTGCATTAGGAGCTGAACGCTGCTTTTTTGCAGGTGTTTTTTCAGCCGGCTCTCCCCCATTGATCCCTATGGGGAAATTATGCACGAGCACGTTTTACCAGCTCACCGCTAACGTAAGCAGCGCTGGTATTGAGGTGAGATGTGGAGCAATATTTTGCTCTACGCTCACTTTTTTGCGGTTTGTAAAAACCCGTAATACCAGCACTGTCTGTAAGTGAGCGGTGAGCTTAAACTGCTCGTTAGCACCGCACAGCCTCTAACGCAAAACTTGTAATCTAGGCGAGTATTTTTAAAGTTTTTATAATTTGCTAAGAATCCTATATATATATATATATATATATATATATATATATATATATATATATATATACAGTATATGTATTTATATATTATACAAAATATATATATATATTTCATATATTTTATATTTACAGGATTTAAAAATACTACATTTATTATGTTTAAAAATATATACAAAAATATACATAAAAAATTGATAATCAAATAATATTAAAAAATATATTAAAGGTCTATTCCTTTTATTATATATATATATATAAATGTTTTCAAATCTGTTCCTATTAGGGCAAAAGTTCTATTCTAGTTGGACGTTACTCTGCTGTATTAGAGAGTGCATGTTGTCACTAGATGGCAGTATAGATTAATATTACAAAACTATTGAGAGCAAAACCTTTTAGCAGCAGAATTCTTACAATGTAGTCATGTTTAAAATTCCTTAAATAAAGCTAAGCTGAACAACTATGCCTAAATCTAAAAAAACTCTTTACATAAGCTATCACAATTCATTTTCTACTACTGTATATACTGTTGTTTAATCAGTAAGAAAAGTTCCTAGATCAAAATCTATATTTAGACCTATTGGGGTCAGGGTGTGCATTTAAAAAATCCACTTCGCTTCTTGTCTTAATAGGGCTTTGTGTTTGTCCTCCCTCTCCAATTTGTTTGTACCTTGTCAATAACAACATATTTAAAGTGATTTAGATCTCCCTTGTTACACATTTTGAAGTTTTTGGGGACAGGTAGATGTTTATTCCTATCTAAATTCATATTTTCAATTGAATTTATGTGTTCCCTTATCCTTTCCTTAATAGGTCTCTCAGATTCTCCTATGTACTGAACCCCACATTTACATTTGATTAGGTAGACCACATCCTTATCTGTACATCTAATCGTTTTATTCATTTTGTATTCTTTTTTTGTCCTAAAAGAAGTAAAGTTTTTTCTTTTTTTAGAGTGTTTACCGGACTTACACATACTACAGGGGAAAAAAATATTTTATGTCATCACCCCAAAGGTCTTTATCCACTCTGTTATATTTATTTTTGTACATATCAGTGGGTACTAAGATGTTTTTCAAGTTTCTTGCTTTCTTGTAGACCAATTGTGGATTCTTACTTAGTTCTGGCCCCAAAATATCGTCTGTTTTCAAAATGGGCCAATGTGTTTTTAAAATCCATTCAATCATGTAATTGTTAGTATTGAACTGCGTGATAAAATGCATAAAAAGTTGTTCCTCATGTTCATAGCTCTTTCCTTTGTAGAATGGCTGTTCTTAGTTATTAAAGTTTCGCTATCAATTTTTTAACTTCATTTTTATTTAATTCTAATATTGCTTCATTATATTCTCTCTCAACAAACGCTATATAGATGATATCCTTATAGTGTGGCGGGGCTCAAAAATAGATCTGGAATGGTTCTTTGAAGTGATGAATAAATAATATAAAAAAATCTTAAAGGGATACTAAACCCATTTTTTTATTTCATGATTCAGATAGAGCATGAGATTTTAAGCACCTTTCTAATTTACTCCTATTATCAGTTTTTCTTTATTCTCTTGCTAGCTTGATTTGAAAAAGCAATACTGTAAGCTTTAGAGCCAGACCATTTTTTGTTCAGCACATGGTTAGCACTTGCTGATTTGTGGCTAAATGTAGCAAACCAATCAGCAGCTCTACCAAGGTGCTGAACTAAAAATGGGCCGGCTCCTAACCTTTTATTAATGCTTTTTCAAATCAAGATAACATGAGAACAAAGAAAAATTGATAATAGGAGTAAATTAGAAAGTTGCTTAAAATTGCATGCTCTATCTGAATCATCAAAGAAAAAAATGAGGGGTTAGTATCCCTTTAACCCCTTAATGACCGAGGACGTGCAGGGTACGTCCTCAGAAAAAAGGCAGTTAACGCCTGAGGACGTACCCTGCACGTCCTCGGTGTGGAAAGCAGCTGGAAGCGATCCTGCTCGCTTCCAGCTGCTTTCCGGTTATTGCAGTGATGCCTCGATATGGAGGCATCCTGCAATAACCTTTAAAGGCCATCCGATGCAGAGAGAGCCACTCTGTGGCCCTCTCTGCACCGGACATCGATGGCCGGTATCGTTGGTGGGTGGGAGTCGGTGTGGGAGGTGGGTGGCGGCCATCGATGGCCCTGGTCATGTGGAGGGGGGCGGGATCGTGGGCGGGGAAGTCCGGGGGAGCGCGCGGCTGCGCGCACGTGCACAAGGGGGCGGGCGCATGCACGGGGAGGGAGCGGGTGGGAACCGCTACACTACAGAAAAGATGTGTCCCAAAACAAAATAAAAGTGGGACATTTAATGTAAAAAGAAAACCCCCTTAGGTGTCATTTAGGTGGTGGGGGTTGGTCCGTGGGGGGGGGGAGAGCTACACTACAGAAAAATTTTTCAAAAAATTAAAAAATAAACATTTGATTGTGCAAACATGGTACTGGCAGACAGCTGCCAGTACCCAAGATGGCCCCCAATAAGGCTGAGGGGGAGGCTTAGAGAGCTGTTTTTGGGGGGATCAGGGAGGTTGGGGGTTAAGGGGGGATCCTAAACACAGCATATGTAAATATGCTTTTTTTTTCTTTACAAAAAAAAACAAAAAACTTTTATTTTAGTACTGGCAGACTTTCTGCCAGTACTTAAGATGGCGGGGACAATTGTGGGGTGGGGGAGGGAAGGGAGCTGTTTGGGAGGGATCAGGGGGTGGAATGTGTCAGGTGGGAGGCTGATCTCTACACTAAAGCTAAAATTAACCCTGCAAGCTCCCTACAAACTACCTAATTAACCCCTTCACTGCTAGCCATAATACACGTGTGATGCGCAGCAGCATTTAGCGACTTTCTAATTACCAAAAAGCAACGCCAAAGTCATATATGTCTGCTATTTCTGAACAAAGGGCATCCCAAAGAAGCATTTACAACCATTTTTGCCATAATTGCATAAGCTGTTTGTAAATAATTTCAGTGAGAAACCTAAAATTATGAAAAAATTAACGTTTTTTTAATTTGATCGCATTTGGCGGTGAAATGGTGGCATGAAATATACCAAAATGGGCCTAGATCAATACTTGGGGTTGTCTACTACACTACACTAAAGCTAAAATTAACCCTAGAAGCTCCCTAATTAACCCCTTCACTGCTGGGCATAATACACTTATTGTGCGCAGTGGCATTTAGCAGCCTTCTAATTACCAAAAAGCAAAGCCAAAGCCATATATGTCTGCTATTTCTGAACAAAGGGGATCCCAGAGAAGCATTTACAACCATTTATGCTATAATTGCATAAGTTGTTTGTAAATAATTTCAGTGAGAAACCTAAAGTTTGTGAAAAAATTTGTGAAAAAGTGAACAATTTTTTTTATTTGATCGCATTTGGCGGTGAAATGGTGGCATGAAATATACCAAAATGGGCCTAGATCAATACTTTGGGATGTCTTCGGAAAAAAAATATATACATGTCAATGGATATTCAGGGATTCCTGAAAGATATTAGTGTTCCAATGTAACTAGCGCTAATTTTGAAAAAAAGTGGTTTGGAAATAGCAAAGTGCTACTTGTATTTATGGCCCTATAACTTACAAAAAAAAGCAAAGAAGATGTAAACATTGGGTATTTCTAATCTCAGGACAAAATTTAGAAACTATTTAGCATGAGTGTTTTTTGGTGGTTGTAGATGTGTAACAGATTTTGGGGGTCAAAGTTAGAAAAAGTGTGTTTTTTTCCATTTTTTCCTCATATTTTATAATGTTTTTTATAGTAAATTATAAGATATGATGAAAATAATGGTATCTTTTGAAAGTCCATTTAATGGCGAGAAAAACGGTATATAATATGTGTGGGTACAGTAAATGAGTAAGAGGAAAATTACAGCTAAACACAAACACCACAAAAATGTAAAAATAGCCTTGGTCCCAAACGGACAGAAAATGGAAAAGTGCTGCGGTCATTAAGGGGTTAAATTTACTTATATAATTAGTAAAGATGAAATAAACTTCTTAGATCTAAATATAAGAACAGATCAAAATAGAATAACCACCAAGACCTTCTTCAAAGAGGTTGATGCAAACAACTTTATCCATTCCACCAGATGCCACCTAAACAAATGGAAGGAGAATATCCCTAAAAGTCATCTTATAAGAGTTAGGAAAAAATGTTTGGACTTTGTAGATCAAGCAGAAATTATCGAACATAAATTTGTTGAGAGAGAATATAATGAAGCAATATTAGAATTAAATAAAAATGAAGTTAAAAAATTGATAGGGAAACTTTAATAACTAAGAACAGCTATTCTACAAAGGAAAGAGCTATGAACATGAGGAACAACTTTTTATGCATTTTATCACGCAGTTTAATACTAACAATTACAGGATTGAACGGATTTTAAAAAGACATTGGCCTCTTTTGAAAACAGACGATATGTTGGGGCCAAAACTAAGTAAGAATCCACAATTGGTCTACAAGAAAGCAAGAAACTTGAAAAACATCTTAGTACCCACTGATATGTACAAAAATAAATATAACAGAGTGGATAAAGACCTTTGGGGTGATGACATAAAATATTTTTTCCCCTGTAGTATGTGCAAGTCCGGTAAACACTCTCAAAAAAGAAAAAACTTTACTTCTTTTAGGACAAAAAAAGAATACAAAATGAATAAAACGATTAGATGTACAGATAAGGATGTGGTCTACCTAATCAAATGTAAATGTGGGGTTCAGTGCATAGGAGAATCTGAGAGACCTAGCAAGGAAAGGATAAAGGAACACATACATTCAATTGAAAATATGAATTTAGATAGGAATAAACATCTACCTGTCCCCAAACACTTCAAAATGTGTAACAAGGGCGATCTAAGTCACTTTAAATATGTTGTTATTGACAAGGTACAAACAAATTGGAGAGGGGGACAAACACAAAGCCCTATTAAGACTAGAAGCGAAGTGGATTTTTGAAATGCACACCCTGACCCCAATAGGTCTAAATATAGATTTTGATCTAGGAACTTTTCTTACTGATTAAACAACAGTATATACAGTAGTAGAAAAATGAATTGTGATAGCTTATGTAAAGAGTTTTTTAGATTTAGGCATAGTTGTTCAGCTTAGCTTTATTTAAGGAATTTTAAACATGACTACATTGTAAGAATTCTGCTGCTAAAAGGCTTTGCTCTCAATAGTTTTGTAATATTAATCTATACTGCCATCTAGTGACAACATGCACTCTCTTATACAGTAGAGTAACGTCCAACTAGAATAGAACTTTTGCCCTATTAGGAACAGATTTGAAAACATTTAAAAAAAAAAAAAAAAAAGGAATAGACCTTTTTTAATATATTTTTTAATATTATTTTATTATCAAATTTTTTAATGTATAATTTTGTATATATTTTTAAACATAATAAATGTAGTATTTTTAAATCCTGTAAATATAAAAAATATAATATATATATATTTTTGTATAATATATATATAATTTTTTAATTTTTTTTAGAAAATTATAAAAACTTTAAAAATACACGCCTAGATTACGAGTTTTGCGGTAAGCTTAAAAAGCAGCGTTAGCCGGTCCTAACGCTGCTTTTTAACGCCCGCTGGTATTACGAGTCTTGCAGGTACAGGTCTACCGCTCACTTTTTTGGCCAGACTTGGCAATACCGCAAATCCACTTACGTAAATTGCGTATCCTTTTTTTTCAATGGGACTTGCATAGTGCCAGTATTACGAGTCTGCCAAAAAGTGAGCGGAAGACCCTCTTCTGTTAAGACTGGTACCGCATTTTAAAGTCATTAGTTAAGAGTTTTACACTACAAAGCCGTAGCATAAAACTCTTAACTAAAGAGCTAAAAAGTACACTAACACCCATAAACTACCTATTAGCCCCTAAACCGAGGCACTCCCACATCGCAAACACTAAAAGAAAAATGTTAACTCCTAATCTGCCGAACCAGACATCGCTGCCACTATAATAAATATATTAACCCCTAAACCGCCGCACTCCGGTCTCGCAAACATTAGTTAAATATTATTAACCCCTAATCTGCCGTTCCTAACAACGCCGCCACCTACCTACATTTATTAACCCCTAATCTGCCGCCCCCAACGTCACCGCCACTATATTAAAGTTATTAACACCTAAATCTAAGTCTAACCCTAACCCCCCTTACTTAAAATACTTACCTATAAAATAAACCCTAAGCTAGCTACAATATAACTAATAGTTACATTGTAGCTATCTTAGGGTTTATTTTTATTTTACAGGCAAGTTTGTATTTATTTTAACTAGGTAGAATAGTTATTAAATAGTTATTAACTATTTAATAACTACCTAGCTAAAATAAATACAAAAGTACCTGTAAAATAAAACCTAACCTAAGTTACAATTACACTTAAAGGGACAGTATACTGAAAAATAGTTTTTTGCTTAATGTGTTTACAATTGCTTTTTTTACCAACTGCAGAGAATTTTTTTTTATGAAAAATAGCTTTTTATGTTTTTTTGTGTATATTAAAGCTCTGATTTTGTGTTTTGAAGCCACAACCTAATAAAATGGGTTGAGCTTGTAGGTATAATCAGATCTCATTACTGTATCACATTGTGTACATATACATTCTTCTTTATTTTATATCTGTCCATAAAACAATCACCAGTACTTGGAGAGAACAATGGAAAATCAACATTGTATTACCTTATCTCTGCTATATCCCACTGGGAGTGTAATTTCTTCTGCTGGCTGTGTTTACAAAGCTTATCTATAGCTGGGACCTGCGGCCACAAACTTTCAGAATAGGTGGGGATACCACATGCTAAATCAACTATTTCAAATGCCAATATAAGGGTAAAGGAGCTACTTGTAAAAAATTTAATACACTCCAGCAGGTAAAGTGGATCATTGGGAACAAATTAAAGGGGAGGCATTTTTTGAGTAAACTGTCCCTTTTACACTACACTATAATTAAATAAATTAACTAAATTAAATACAATTAAATAAATTACATACAATTAGCTAAATTAAATTAGCTAAAGTACAAAAAAACACAAAACACTAAATTACAGAAAATAATAAATTACAGAAATTTAAACTAATAACACCTAATCTAATAGCCCTATTAAAATAAAAAAGCCCCCCAAAATAAAAAAAAAATAAAAAACCCTAGCCTAAACTAAACTACCAATAGCCCTTTAAAGGGTCTTTTGCTGGGCATTGCCCCAAAATAATCAGCTCTTTTACCTGTAAAAAAATATACAAACAACCCCCCCAACAGTAAAACCCACCACCCACACAACCAACCCCCCAAATAAAAACCTAACTAAAAAAAACCTAAGCTCCCCATTGCCCTGAAAAGGGCATTTGGATGGGCATTACCCTTAGGTTTTTTTAAGTGTGTATTGGGTGGGTTTTATTTTTTAGATTAGGGTTTGGGCGGCAAAAGAGCTAACTGCCCTTTTAAGGGTAATGCCCATCCAAATGCCCTTTTCAGGGCAATGGGTAGCTTAGGTTTTTATTTGGAGGGTTGGTTGTGTGGGTGGTGGGTTTTACTGTTGGGGGGGTTGTTTGTATTTTTTTTTACAGGTAAAAGAGCTGGTTACTTTGGGGCAATGCCCCGCAAAAGGCCCTTTTAAGGGCTATTGGTAGTTTAGTTTAGGGGTTTATTTTTATTTGGGGGGGGGGGTTTATTTTAATAGGGCTATTAGATTAGGTGTAATTAGTTTAAATTTCTGTAATTTGTTTCTTATTTTCTGTAATTTAGTGTTTGTGTTTAAGTTAGTGGGTGTTAGGTTTAAGGTTAGACTTAGATTTAGGGGTTTATAACTTTAATATAGTGGCGGCGATGTTGGGGGCGGCAGATTAGGGGTTAATAAATGTAGGTAGGTGGTGGCTATGTTAGGGACGGCAGATTAGGGGTTAATAATTTTTAAATTATCTGGTTGAAAGTGGTTTGTGACAAACCACTCAAAGAGTACATCTACAGCACTCAAGAGCTGAGTTTATATTTTTTATTGCTACAGGTAAAGACTACGTAGATCGTGGGTATGGAGATCTCAGAAATTGACGAAGTCAAAGAATGGTCGTTTAAAACTTAACTTTTAATATTTACACACTACTAAAAAAATTAACGGGAAAAAAAAGAAATTTAAAAACACAGGCAATAATCTGGCATAGGTTCCAATAAGTTGATTGATTGTAGAATATACAATATGTGAGTTGGGAGCTAATAAATTGCAAGTAAGCAATAGCTAATAGATTCACAATGTGATGGAGTATTGGTATTAAATGAGGTAGAATAAATATTGTGTTTGGTTAATCCTATTGCAAGCTCATACTGTGTGAAGCTGTCACCACTTCTTTTTCTGTTAGCAATATGAAGCTGTCTACAGATTTGTGTAATATTAGAAGAAAATAGTTTTTTCAACAGCTAATGTTGTATATAAATGATTCTTTGTGACTCAGTATTGTACAGTTTACACTTATTTTGCTGTTAATGGTGTAATATATACACAAACATTTATTTGCAAACAACACTTTTTTTGAAGTTGATAGTATGTTTTTGTACATTAGCCGTCTTTTTGACAAAAATAATACTTTCAATGCGTAGAGTTATTTATTTTAGTGTGTGCACCTTTAAGAATGATACTTCCAATGCATACAATTGTTTATTTTGGTGTGTGCACCTTTAGTATTGTGTTTGCAATACGCAGTGTGTTTGTATCCCCTATTGGACTTGTAAATCAGTTCAATTGTCCCTATTGCGTATTGCAAACACAATACTAAAGGTGCACACACCAAAATAAACAATTGTATGCATTGGAAGTATCATTCTTAAAGGTGCACACACTGAAATAAATAACTCTACGCATTGAAAGTATTATTTTTGTCAAAAAGACGGCTAATGTACAAAAACATACTATCAACTTCAAAAAAAGTGTTGTTTGCAAATAAATGTTTGTGTATATATTACACCATTAACAGCAAAATAAGTGTAAACTGTACAATACTGAGTCACAAAGAAATATTTACATACAACATGAGCTGTTGAAAAAAATATTTTCTTCTAATATTACACAAATCTGTAGACAGCTTCATATTGCTAACAGAAAAAGAAGTGGTGACAGCTTCACACAGTATGATCTTGCAATAGGATTAACCAAACACAATATTTATTCTACCTCATTTAATACCAATACTCCATCACATTGTGAATCTATTAGCTATTGCTTACTTGCAATTTATTAGCTCCCAACTCACATATTGTATATTCTACAATCAATCAATGTATTGGAACCTATGCCAGATTATTGCCTGTGTTTTTAAATTTCTTATTTTTCCCGTTAATTTTTTTAGTAGTGTGTAAATATTAAAAGTTAAGTTTTAAACGACCATTCTTTGACTTCGTCAATTTCTGAGATCTCCATACCCACGATCTACGTAGTCTTTACCTGTAGCAATAAAAAATATAAACTCAGCTCTTGAGTGCTGTAGATGTACTCTTTGAGTGGTTTGTCACAAACCACTTTCAACCAGAAAAGTTCCCAATAGTACATAGCACCGTTTACTCAGATTTTCTAGCCAACTACAATTACTTAGGTACACTTAAGGTTAGATTTTGAGTTATTTTGAGCTTCTTCTTATTCACTAATTTGTAGTGCCATTGGTTATCCTTCCTTTGTTTGCACAAATATTTAAATTATGTTTGGGAGACGGGAATGCAGCGGTTTAGGGGTTAATATGTTTATTATAGTGGCGGCAACGTTGGGGGCGGCAGATTAGGGGTTGATAAGTGTAGGTAGGTTGCAGCGACATTAAGGGCGGCAGATTAAGGGTTAATAAAAATAATGTAGGTGGCGGCGATGTTGGGGGCAGCAGATTAGGGGTGTTTAGACTCGGGGTTCATGTTAGGGTGTTAGGTGTAAACATAAAATGTGTTTCCCCATAGAAATCAATGGGGCTGCGTTAGTGAGTTTTAAGCTGCTTTTTTGCAGGTGTTAGACTTTTTATCAGCCGGCTCTCCCTATTGATGTCTATGGGGAAATCATGCACTAGCACGTTACACCAGCTCACCGCTGACTTAAGCAGCGCTGGTATTGGAGTGCGGTAATGAGAAAAACTTTGCTCAACGCTCACTTCTTGTCTTTTAACGACGGGTTTCTGAAAACTCGTAAAACCATTGCTGCATGTAAGTGAGCGGTGAGGGAAAACTGCTCGTTAGCACCGCACAGCCTCTAACGCAAAACTCGTAATCTGGGCCACTGTGTTTTACTAATCAAATAAAAGCATTCACTACAGAGTTGAGCTGCTGCTTTAACAACATTAAAGGAAACCGGGGCAAACCACTACTATATTAATTTAGAATGAATGTTATTTTAAATATGAAGTTATGCTTTTCACTTTGTTATATAAATATATGCAATTATGTAAATATGTTTAGACTTGTATTGTTCTAGATTTGAACCTGTAGAAAATTCATATACAGACAATCGCTTATTGTGAATAATTGTATTAAATTCAGATATCCCATAGGCTATATAAAGAGGCATTAAGGAATGAGTAATTGAGCTTGAGAAAGGAGGGTGATCCTCTGAAACGCGTTGTTGGATTATTAACCCTGTATACTTTGTCCGCAAGGAGCACCTGCAGAATCACGGCGTGTACCAAAGTTGCAAAAAAGGCTAAGAAGCTTGATAGCCGGTTACAAAGATACCCTTATTCCTCAGAGTCACTAAGAATTTATGCTGGACATTGGGTAAGGAACCCAGTAATTTTGCTACTATCAGCTGTGGAATCCCCGTGAAGTCCGGAACCTTTACAGGAGCAAGCATGAGAATTTCTAGAATCCACACACTTCAGAAGCAATATTATACAAACTCTGGGAAAATTGAAAACAAATTCTAAGTTCAATTAAGAGACTGTTTTGCATATCACAATCGCATATATATATATATATATATATATATATATATATATATATATATATATATATATATATATATATATATATATATATATATATATATGGACGTTTTTATATGCTTCTTATACAATTTATTTGTAAATCAGACAATTTTTAAAGTATATGTTTGTGTTATTTAGGATTTGTTCATTTGATTATGTATCAAAGCTTTGAATTATTTTTATTTTTCTGTGTTTGAATTTTAACGGAAGTGTCTTGAAGTAATACATTTATAATTTCCATATTTTTTATATATTGTATTAGACATGTGCATGGCGAAAAAATTCGGTTCGGTTCGGATCGATTCTGAATTTTTCGAAGTTCGGTTCGGATCGATTCAAATTCAGAAAATTTTGAATCGATTAGTTTCGGATTAGTTTAGGATTCATTCGGATTCGAAGAAATTTGGCTGGATTCGGTTTGATTCGGTTCGATTCGGTTCGTAAATTCGGCAATTCGGTAAGTGTTAGGTGGGATTAGACTAGTATTATACTGTATATTAGGTGTTAACCTAACATACTGTATAATACTAGTGTAATCCCAATGGCCATCCGAATTTACGAATCGATTCGATTTGGTTCGATTCGGAAATTTCGGCAACATTTTAATTTTAATTTTCCGAATTTCCGAATCGAACCGAACCAAATCGCACATGTCTATATTGTATACATATTAAGTATTTAATACTGCACTTTTAGTAACATATTAGTACTGGTCATCAGGTTCATAATAAGGGTAGTTCCT
This sequence comes from Bombina bombina, assembly GCF_027579735.1. Classification (NCBI taxonomy): domain Eukaryota; kingdom Metazoa; phylum Chordata; class Amphibia; order Anura; family Bombinatoridae; genus Bombina; species Bombina bombina. The sequence goes on from NC_069505.1 coordinate 184,551,705, forward strand.
ATATATGCACCAGCACTTAGTTTGGTGTTGTTAAAATAGTGTTTGTTTTATAATCTGATTCTCTGGATCATTTTTGAAGGTAGCACAGTACTATCACATTGTGCTAGACCCATATCTTGTTTGTTTTTGGCATAAATTTAAGAGAGAACTACAAATCGGAAATCAGAATTCACAATTCCTACCTGTCACAGATACCAGGCTGCCAAGGTCACCTCCTCCCATATTGTGGAATTATTGTGTGTCCCCCAGCTTGCATTGTATTGTTACCCTGATTGTACATTGTCAAGGAAAGAGCTGACATCTGCTGCTTGGCCCCTTCATGCCTTGCCGGGCTTATGGAACTACTCGCCAGCTGGGCTTGCTAGCAGTCCCCGCTGAACTTTAACCTAGGTCGCTCCAGAGGCCCTTTCCCCCAGAGCTCAGCTCTTTTGGGGGTTTGTTAGGCCATTGGTGGACAGAGGTTGGGCTGAGTGCTGAGGGGGAGCTCGCTCGGTTACCGGGGGTTTTGTACACCCCCCACCTTAGGCTATTCCTGAGTACCTTTGCCAGGCTGTCACTCCGGTCCCCAGTAACAGATCATGTCGGTTTTTGGACTGTTGCATCTGGGAACCAGGAGCTTTCCAATGACGCCCTTGAAAAATCGCCGCTTCCCCCAGGATCACCCCGAAACCGCAACCTTATATTGTGGGGGTCTCTATGTGACTATGGCTCCTATGGAGGCACCAGCCTATCTGGAGGGGTGGGAATGGCAGGATCACATAAGGCTCTTATCAAGATAAGATTGTGTATAAAAGCTGTGTGGTTTCCTCAATAAAGTCTGTTTCACCTTAATACTGGTCTTGTCTGGTTATTAGGGTGGGCTCTTGCTAAAATCACTTTCTCCGCTCTATAGCTACTAGTTGCATGTACAGGAAGGATGCTTTTTTTTTTTTTAATATTTTTATTGAGGTTGTAAAACATAAACAACAGGCAATTTACATCATATAGTTCCAAGCGTATAAAGAAACAAAAAGCACTAGCATAAACGTAGTCTCCATATGATATGTCATAGCAGTTATACAAATAATGCCTAAAAAGACAAGTAAAAAAGTGAACCTCATATTTTCTTTTAAGGTGTTTCCCCTAATAATAAAGTGAAACATTAGATGGAGTAACATCCCCTGAGATATATAGAGGCCTCTCATGGACCCCCTGGAGTTAGGTTATGATATACTGGGGGACTTTGGGGAAGAAATAAAATAACAAACCAGGCCACTCTTGGACCCAAGATATTGTGCAAAATAATAATTAATCAACATCATGTACAGTGTGCTGAGCATATAGAATGACTATATAGATCTAACAGACAAACTTTTGCGTCCATTTTAACTACTACAAAACAGACGTTATATTTACAGTGCTTGCTACTAAGCTAAGGGAAGTTTAAACTGTACATGAAGATACAACCCCACATATGCTAGCAGAATTATTGGTCCATTCTAGACAACATAATGAACTTCATTCACATTAACAGACATTAAAAAATTGGTACTTACACACATACTAATGAAAGGGCCTCAAACAGACATAGTAATTCACAAGGCATCGGTGAACAGATGTTATGACCAGTGTGTACTGTACAAGCATATCATAAAATTGCTCTGAACAAACCTGATGTGGTACAAAATTATACATGCAAAACCAAGGAGTTTGTGCTAGGAGTCACTAACATAGAAACAGTGATACTTCCCAAGGGGGAGCTAAACCAGGCAAATTGATTTAGTGCAAGCTAAAAGAAAAGGGGAAACTTAAAGAAAAAGTAACAGTCCTCTTAGCCATGATAGCTTAAACTCCGCTGCGAACTTAAAGCTGTAGTCCACATAGCCCTCATAGTAGATTCCCTCTGTGGACAGGAGTGCGATTTAAATAAACAGATAGTCGTGACTGCGGGTAATGCTAATAGGACCGGAAGGGTTCAGGAACGCTGTGATTGTCCATTGGCATAATCAGGAATAAAAGCTAATATGGAAGTAGATATAGCCACTATATAAGGCAAACAAAGTTTAGTCTCTGTGTCGAGCCACAGTCACTCTATACCTGAGTTTAGGTAGGCCTTTTAAAAGCTCGTAGAAGCGCTAAGACCAAGCGCCTGCACAGTTTGGTTAACCCACTCCGCATCTCTGACAGCCGACTCCAACTTTGAAAGCTCTTGTCACACAGAAAGGTATACATACATTGATAGAGAAAAGGCCGTTTTGCATATATGGGGCAGGAAGCATGCTACCACATTGGGTCCCCAAGTATCTTGAATTCCGCCACCCTGGCGCAAGGAAACTCACTTCTTTTTGGGTACTATGAGGCAACAGCATATTGGGCTGGGGATTCCGAGAAATTTCTATGACCTCAGAGCTAGGTGGGGGGACCACTGCCTGTTTCGCCAGATCCCCGCAGGTCCTTGTACCAACCTTAACTGGGTCCCCGGAACCATATCTGTCACCTTTGATCTCGGACTGCACGGAGCCCCTCGTGCATGTCTCAGGCATTGTGTGTACCTTTGGACTTATGGGCCCTCCATGGCGGCTGTGCGGTAGCAGTGTGGTAAGTTGGTGAACCTGAGTTGTCGACATTCTCGTTGTACTGGTCAGGGTGTCATCTGTATTTCCTGGGCAAAACCCGTAGAGCCTGTCACCCGCATTAAGCGGATCTCTAGGTTTGGCTCCGGCGTCCTCCACAAGTATACCCCCGCTCGCATCTATGTCTCGCTGCAAGCGTGGCTTTTCACTCTGGCTGTTTAAGTGCCTTTTAGGAGGCATTTCTTTGAACGCTGCTATCAGCAGTTGTTTCATGCTTTGGAAGTGGTCATCTAGAAGATCGCGGATTTCCTCATCTCTTAAAGGTAGCGCTATCTTAGTGTCCCTTCTAGAGAATGTTTGAGCTTGCGAAAGGTGATTGCAGTCATATGTTGTAAAATTGAATCATGCAAGGTAGTAGCAGAAATAATTATCTGAGTCCAAGAGTAGATATTGCAACCAAATAGTGGTTGCCTAACCCGTGTTACCGGGGGGGGGGGGGGTGTTGAATTATTCGTAGTAGGCCGCCGCCTGAAGTTACAACAGTCCAGATCTGGGCTGGAGGGACACAGGCACAGTGATCCTAGGATCAATATATTCAGTGGGGTAAAAGCGTACTTCATACACAAGTTTGTTGCTGGTATGCTGTAAATTCCCCTAGTTAATCGGCAGATTAATAAGATCTCCTCAGCAGCCTCAAATATTGCGACCGAAGATGGCCGCTGCCCGGACACGCGCCCAGGAAGGATGTTTTTGACGAGTTACCTAGTCGGGGTAGCCAGCGTTCATCATACTACCGATCTGGGAAATATGGAGTTTACTCCTAGTCTTGTGACTTCAGTTTTTAAACAATGGAAACATAAAGGTCTTAGTTTTTCTATATCAACTTGATGATGTAAACCTGGGCACAATTAAATCCATTATGGGGCCAATTTACCAAACGGTCAATCGGCCCCAATGCAGCTGTTTCCACGCGAGCCTTCAGGCTCACCAGAAATAGCACTTAAGAAGCAGCGGTTCTTAACTGGTCCCCTACCTCTGAGGCAGCGAACAGCAATCTCCCTGATCAAATACGATCGGGTTGATTGACACCCCCTGCTAGCGGCCAATCTGCAGGGGGCGGCATTGCACAAGCAGTTCACCAGAACTGCTTGTGCAATGTTAAATGCCGACAGCGTATGCATGTATGTCCGCCCGGCATATGATAAATCAGCCCCTATGTCTCTGAAACAGGAATTTGCACTATCCACAAAGGATTTTTTTGCATATTTGCAGATCAGAAATGTATTTCTTTAGTCATATAGAAAATTCTGAAAAAGACTGGTAGCAGGGTGAGATAGACAATGGGATTAGGGTATATAAAGATGGTATAACGTCTCTTTCCATTTGGTATAGAATGTTAATGCATAGATCTGGCCAAGGAAACCTTGAGCAAATACAAAGTAATTTCATTGGAGGATATCACCCAAAGTCCGAAGCAAGTAATTAAATGTACTAATTCTTAGGCATGGAGAGAATCACATAAGAAAATTATTAATAAATCTTATCTGTCCCCTGCATTAGTAGCGAAATGGTTGCCTCATAAGACTGCATATTGCACCAGATGCTCATATCCCAATGCAGAATTATCTCACTGCCTCTGGTCATGTCCCAAAGTCAGAAAATGTTGCTTTAAAGGGACAGTCTACACTAAAATTGTTATTGTTTAAATAGATAGATAATGCGTATACTACCCATTCCCCAGCTTTGCACAACCAACATTGTTATATTAATATACTTTATAACCAGTAAACCTTTAAAGTTCTGCCTGTTTCTAAGCCACAACAGACAGCCTCTTATCACATGCTTTTTTTACAGGGGAGTGCTAGTTTATGTGGGCCATATAGATAACATTGTGCTCATGCCCGTGGAGTTATTTAAGTCACCACAACACAGTACTAAGTGCAAGTCAATAGATAATAAATAAGTCATGTGATCAGGGGGCTGTCAGAAGATGACTCACAGAGGTAAAAAGTATATTAATATAACTGTGCTGGTTATGCAAAACTGGGGAAAGGGTAATAAAGGGATTATATATCTTTAAAAACAATACAAATTCTATTGTAGACTGTCCCTTTAAGAGGAACTACTGGTTGAATAGATTTTTGGACAGAGAATTGAGGATATCCATGTTTGATGCTCTGTTTTTACATAATAAGACATATGTAGGGGAAATAGCTATCTAATAAATACAGCAATTTTATTAGGTAGGAATATTATTTTAAAGCTCATGGAAATCTAAAAAAGCCTGAGTATGAGAGAATTTACTTTGAGAGTGCTAATGCAAATTAACCTAGAACAATATGACCCAAACATAATACACAAGAGCAGTTAAAGGCATCTATTTATCAAGCCGTCAACCGCAAATACGCTGGAATTCCGCAGCGTATTTGTGGCGAGCCTGATTCGCCTTAGTTATCAAACCCTACAAACCGGAAAAAGTAGAATTTTGTGACGTAACATACGATCCACCGGACTACTACCAGACACGCTTGCCACTATTCCGGCCCAGCGTACCTGGTTTTCAATCCGCCACCCTGGAGGCAGAGGATGAAATAGGAATCAATGGAGGTGGAAAGCAGCGAAAACTCATGTTTGCTGCTGCCCAATATCCCATTGATTCCTATGGGAATGTTTACGCCTAACACTCTAACATGTACCCCGAGTCTAAACACCCCTAATCTGCCTCCCCCTACACCGCCGCCACCTACATTATACTTATTAACCCCTAATCTGCCGCCCCCTACACCACCGCAACCTACATTATATTTATTAACCCCTAATCTGTCGTCCCTACACCACCACAACCTACATTATACTTATTAACCCCTAATCTGCCACCCCCTACACCGCCGCCACCTACATTATACTTATTAACCCCTAATCTGCCGTCCCTACACCGGCATCACCTAAATAAAAGTTATTAACCCCTATCCCGCTGCTCCCGGACCCCGCCGCAACTAAATAAACTTATTAACCCCTAAACCGCCGCTCCCGGAGCCTACCGCCACCTACATTATACTTATTAACCCCTAATCTTCCGCCCCCTACACCGCCGCCACCTACCTACATTTATTAACCCCTAATCTGACCCCCCTACACCGCCACCACCTACATTATACTTATTAACCCCTAATCTGCCACCCCCTACACTGCCGCCACCTACATTATATTTATTAACCCCTAATCTGCCGCCCCTACACCGCCGCCACCTACATTATACTTATTAACCCCTAATCTGCCGCCCCCACACCGCCGCCACCTACATGATACTTATTAACCCCTAATCTGCCGTCCCTACACTGCCCCCTACACTGCCGCCACCTAAATAAAAGTTATTAACCCCTATCCCGCTGCAACTAAATAAACTTATTAACCCCTAAACCGCCGCTCCCGGAGCCCACCGCCACCTACATTATACTTATTAACCCCTAATCTTCCGCCACCTACCTACATTTATTAACCCTTAATCTGCCCCCCCACACCGCCGCCACCTACCTACATTTATTAACCCCTAATCTTCTGCCCCAACGTCGCCGCCACTATATTACATTTATTAACCACTAAACCTAAGTCTAACCCTAACACCCCCTAACTTAAATGTAATTAAAATAAATCTAAATAAATATTCCTAGCATTAAATAAATTATTCCTATTTAAAACTAAATACTTACCTGTAAAATAAACCCTAAGCTAGCTACAATATAACTAATAGTTACATTGTAGCTATCTTAGGTTTTATTTTTATTTTACAGGCAAGTTTGTATTTATTTTAACTAGGTAGAATAGTTATTAAATAGTTATTAACTATTTAATAACTTCCTAGTTAAAATAAATACAAATATACCTGTAAAATAAAACCAATAGTACTCTAAACCTAGAACCAGTGTATTCAACCAGTGTATTCTATTCATCTAGTTAGCCAGCAATTGCTGTTTATCCCTTGCTTCCGTGTACATGATATATATATATATATATTTTAATTATTTCCAGTTTACTGCCCCTTTATGCAATGACTTTCCAGATACAGGCTAACTTAAAGGGACAGTCAAGTAAAAAAAAAGTTCATGATTTAAATAGGGCATGTCATTTTAAACACTTTTCCAATCTACTTTTTTATTACCAATTTTGCTTTCTTCTCTTGCTATTCTTAGTTGAAAGCTAATCCTAGAAGGTTCATAAGCTAATATCTTAGAACTTGAAGGCCCCCTCTAATTTGAAAGCATTTTGACAGTCTTTCACCACTGGAGGGTGTTCGTTCATGTGTTTCATATAGATAATATTGAACTCAGGCACGTGAAGCTCCTAGTCAGCACTGATTGGCTAAAAATGCAAGTCTGTCAAAAGAACTGAAATAAGGGGGCAGTTTGCAGAGGCATAGATACAAGGTAATCAGGGGTAAAAAGTATATTATTATAAAAAGTGTTGGTTATGCAAATCTGGGGAATTGTTAATAAAGGGATTATCTACCTTTTTAAACAACAAAAATTCTGGTGTTTACTGTCCCTTTAACACTGTTTAGTTTACACTACAGCTGACTTAATTTTGAAATACATACAAACAAGCCTAAATCCTGCATTTAACCAGATCTAATGGTATGAGACTGAGTACCACAGCATATGGTTCCACCAAGACTATCATGGCCCTTCTTTTCAGCAACTGTATGCTGTGGCTGTCTTGTAAATCTCCTTTTTTGACAAAACTGTAGTCTACCTCATTACTTGTCAAGTCAATGTAAACAAGTGCTAAGTGTCTGTGTGGGTGCCTGAGTGTGAGTGTGTTGTGTGTTTCTTTGTGTGTCTGCTAGAGTGTCTACATGTGAATCCTTAAGTGTGTCTGTGTGTTTCTGTGTTACTACCTTTACAACATTTCCAAGTTTGACCAAACTTAAGAATAAAGTGCATATATCTACACTTATCTGCTTGCTGTGCTCGGGGCTGTCAGGGTTATAGAGGTAAATTAGCATGCTGAGAGTGGAGCTTCAACCACTCACACTTTATATAGAAAGATAGCAATTTGCACCATCAGAATGTAACTGGTCAGTGTCTAAACATTTTTTTTTCTCTCTTTACTACTTTTCCGCTCTGATTAGAGATACAAAGCATACATACTTCTTGTCAGCTCAATTTCTGTTGATTTGCTGTTTTCCCCAACTTTTTTTGCAAAAAACAATGAACAATTACTATCTCAGGAAATGTGTGTTATCGATACGTTTTATTGGAGAGACTTTCTGAAAATGTAATCTGTACTATAACTTTGTTTGTATATCATATCAACACATTGTCTTTGATGTATATCTTGTATATCTTTATTGACTCAATAAAGTATTTTTGAAAATTAAAAAAAAAAAAAAAAAAAGAATAAAGTGCATATACGTTTGTCACTTGGTCAAAAATTGCACATGTCAAAGGGAGGGGGGCGCTAATCAATAGTTAAGTAAGGGGCCTCAAAATTTCAAGTGGCGTCCCTGGGTGTATGACTTGGGAATAGCTGTCACACAGGGGGCTGCAGTGGCCTGTAATAGATCTGAAGTATCATTTGTGATTGTGTATGTAACAGCTACAGGCACATGTATCTGATGTATGACTTGGGAATAGCTGTCACACAGGGGCTGCAGTGGCCTGTAATAGATCTGAAGTATCATTTGTGATTGTGTATGTAACAGCTACAGGCACATGTATCTGATGTATGACTTAGGAATAGCTGTCACACAGGGGGTTGTAGTGGCCTGTAATAGATCTGAAGTATCATTTGTGATTGTGTATGTAACAGCTACAGGCACATGTATCTGATGTATGACTTGGGAATAGCTGTCACACAGGGGGCTGCAGTGGCCTGTAATAGATCTGAAGTATCATTTGTGATTGTGTATGTAACAGCTACAGGCACATGTATCTGATGTATGACTTAGGAATAGCTGTCACACAGGGGGCTGCAGTGGCCTGTAATAGATCTGAAGTATCATTTGTGATTGTTTATGTAACAGCTACAGGCACGTGTATCTGATGTATGACTTGGGAATAGCTGTCACACAGGGGGCTGCAGTGGCCTGTAATAGATCTGAAGTATCATTTGTGATTGTGTATGTAACAGCTACAGGCACGTGTATCTGATGTATGACTTGGGAATAGCTGTCACACAGGGGGCTGCAGTGGCCTGTAATAGATCTGAAGTTTAATTTTTGATTGTGTATGTAACAGCTACAGGCACATGTATCTGATGTATGACTTGGGAATAGCTGTCACACAGGGGGCTGCAGTGGCCTGTAATAGATCTGAAGTTTAATTTTTGATTGTGTATGTAACAGCTACAGGCACATGCATCTGATGTATGACTTGGGAATAGCTGTCACACAGGGGGCTGCAGTGGCCTGTAATAGAACTGAAGTTTAATTTGTGATTGTGTATGTAACAGCTACAGGCACATGTAGCTGAAGTATCATTTGTGATTGTGTATGTAACAGCTACAGGCACATGTATCTGATGTATGACTTGGGAATAGCTGTCACACAGAGGGCTGCAGTGGCCTGTAATAGATCTGAAGTATCATTTGTGATTGTGTATGTAACAGCTACAGGCACATGTAGCTGAAGTATCATTTGTGATTGTGTATGTAACAGCTACAGGCACATGTATCTGATGTATGACTTGGGAATAGCTGTCACACAGGGGGCTGCAGTGGCCTGTAATAGATCTGAAGTTTAATTTGTGATTGTGTATGTAACAGCTACAGGCACATGTAGCTGAAGTTTAATTTGTGATTGTGTATGTAACAGCTACAGGCACGTGTATCTGATGTATGACTTGGGAATAGCTGTCACACAGGGGCTGCAGTGGCCTGTAATAGAACTGAAGTTTAATTTGTGATTGTGTATGTAACAGCTACAGGCACATGTATCTGATGTATGACTTGGGAATAGCTGTCACACAGGGGGCTGCAGTGGCCTGTAATAGAACTGAAGTTTAATTTGTGATTGTGTATGTAACAGCTACAGGCACATGTATCTGATGTATGACTTGGGAATAGCTGTCACACAGGGGGCTGCAGTGGCCTGTAATAGATCTGAAGTTTAATTTGTGATTGTGTATGTAACAGCTACAGGCACATGTATCTGATGTATGACTTGGGAATAGCTGTCACACAGGGGGCTGCAGTGGCCTGTAATAGAACTGAAGTTTAATTTGTGATTGTGTATGTAACAGCTACAGGCACATGTATCTGATGTATGACTTGGGAATAGCTGTCACACAGGGGGCTGCAGTGGCCTGTAATAGATCTGAAGTTTAATTTGTGATTGTGTATGTAACAGCTACAGGCACATGTATCTGATGTATGACTTGGGAATAGCTGTCACACAGGGGGCTGCAGTGGCCTGTAATAGAACTGAAGTCTCATGTGTGTATGTAACTAATATAAAACAGCTACAGTCACATGTATCTGGTGTATGACTTGGGCATAGCTGTCACACAGGGGGCTGCAGGGGCCTTTAATAGATCTGAGGTCTCATTTAGTATAAAACTGTATTAAATGGGTATGGTGTTTGTTGTGATATTATAATATATAATGCTTTCTTCCTAGTTTGTGCTCTGACTTGTAAATGTATATAATTGTTGCAAAGAAGCAGGGGCGGGGACAGTGTTGTTGGAGTGAGGAACCAGGAAATAAAGTGTGTAGTTAGTTGCTGTATAAATGGACTCTGTGTCAGATATATTTCCAAACCACCTGGATTTACAAACACTACATTTTGGCGACGAGGATTATGTTTGAACCCTATTGCTTTGTCTCAGCAAACAGTGAGTAACCTGCTGCAATACACACACAAGAATGGCTGCATGTAATGAATACAACTTCCCTGTGTTTGATTCTGATGCAGAACTAAGCTCAGTAGGCCCAAGATGGCTAAAATGGATTCAGAGATTTGAAAATTATCTTATTGCTTTGGATGTTACTGATGCAAACAGAAAAAAGGCTTTACTGCTTCATTTAGCTGGAGAAAAAGTGTATGACATTTATGATACCTTGTCTGCAACCACTGACTCATACAATGATGTTAAAGATAAACTGACAACATATTTTCTCCCTAAAAAGAACACTCAGTATGAAATATACACATTCAGACAGTCAACACAACAGGGTGATGAACCTTTAGATGCATTTCAAACCAGGTTACGTTTACTAGCAAAGAATTGTGAGTTTTCTAATGTTGAAAATGAGATTAAAGCACAGATAATACAAAGCTGCACTTCTTCAAAACTTAGGAAATATGCACTGAGACAATCTGAACTATCTTTAAAAGATTTGCTTGATTATGGCAGAACATTAGAAATTGCTGACAGGCAAGCTGCAAGCATAGAAAATAGATCTACTGAAGATCAGTTTATTACAAATAGAGTTCAAAAAGACATTTCAACAGTACAGCCTACAAGAAAGAAAGAGACCTCGTGTGTGTTATGCAGGAACTGTGGGGGTTTCTATCCACATAATGGGACTTGTCCTGCAAGGAATAAGCAATGCAGGGCATGTGGGAAATTTAATCACTTTGCAAAGCAATGTAGAACAAAACTGTATCAAATACCTCAATCACATACTGAGCCACATACATCAGAACAGTGGAAAGTAAATCTAGTCAGATCTCCTGATCAAAAAGGACAATATTCAAACAATGATGACAAATATGTATTTGTAGTAAACAACATGTGTAACCTAACTCAGCCACAAGTTGATGTACTCATTAATGACACTAAAATCACTGCATTGATTGATTCAGGATCTGCTGTCAATTTAGTGGGTGAACAAACATTTCACATGTTAAAACCACAACCACAGTTATTACAGAGTAAAATAAATATATATGCATATGGATCAACTAAACCCCTTAATGTCATTGGTAAATTTACAGCCACATGTGCATTTAAACACAACAAAACAGCAACTATGTTTTATGTTGTAAAGGGTCAAAATTCTTCTCTTCTGAGTTTTGAAACTTCATCCAGTTTGGGACTTATAAAGCTTATGAATGCAATTTCACCTAGTAAGGACACAGGATCTGTAGCAGATCGGTTAGTACAGCAGTATTTCCATTTGTTTAATGGCATTGGTAAATTGAAAGATTTTCAAGTACAGCTGCATATTAATCCACATATAAAACCTGTAATACAACCACATAGAAGAATTCCATTTCATCTAAGGCACAAGGTTGATGCTGAACTCAGGAACCTTGAAACACAAGGAATCATCGAAAGAGTGCAGGGGCCAACTCCATGGGTCTCCCCAATAGTATCAATGCCAAAACCCAAAGACCCAAATAGTGTAAGAATTTGCATAGACATGAGGCAAGCCAACACTGCCATTATCAGGGAGCGCCACGTTACTCCAACATTAGATGATATAATTCATGATCTCAACCAGGCAAAAGTTTTCTCCAAACTTGATTTAAAATCAGGCTATCATCAACTGGAATTGGATCCAACAACTAGATATATAACTACATTCTCAACACACACAGGATTGTGGAGATACAAGCGCCTAAGTTTTGGTGTTTCTTCTGCTGCTGAAGTATTTCAAAATGCAATACAGCAAACATTATCTGGAATTCCAGGAGTTAAAAACTTCAGCGATGATATCATTGTGTTTGGAGCTACTCAAGAGGACCATGATAAAAATCTCACAGCAGTTTTTGAACGACTTCATGAGAAAGGACTTACCTTAAATTGTAGTAAGTGTGAATTTAACAAAACTAAACTAGAATTTTATGGATTTGTTTTTTCAGCTGAAGGCATATCAGCAGACCCAAAGAAAGTGGAAGCAATTCAGAATGCAAATCCTCCAATAGACGCCAGTGAAGTTAGAAGTTTCCTAGGGATGGTAAACTACTGTTCTCGATTTATCCCTAATTTCTCTACTATTGCCACACCTTTAAGAGAGTTAACAAAGAAAAGTGTGCCATGGCGTTGGACTGAAACTGAACAACAAGCTTTTCAACAACTGAAACAGAGTTTGACCAGTGACAAGACAATGTCCTATTTTAACCCTCAACGGCAAACTATTCTTTTAGTAGATGCTAGCCCTGTTGGTTTAGGTGCTATTCTGGCACAGAGAGACAAAGGCAAGCATTATATAATTGCTTATGGTAGCCGTTCTTTAAATGATGTGGAAAAACGTTATTCTCAAACAGAACGTGAAGCTCTGGCAATAGTTTGGAGTTGTGAATACTTTCATTTATATTTATATGGTTGTCCATTCACACTGATCACAGATCATAAGCCTTTACAGTTGATCTGGAATAATCCAAAATCCAAACCGCCCGCTAGAATAGAAAGATGGGGTTTAAGACTACAACCATATAATTTTACTGTGGTTTACAAATCTGGAAAAGAGAACCCCGCAGACTATATGTCTCGACATCCTATATCAACAGATTCATTCACAAGTTCACCAAGTTCCATGGATGCAGAGGAATATATCAATTTTGTTACTAATCATGCTATACCTAAAGCATTGAGTTTAGAAGAAATACAACAAGCAACATTAGCTGATCCTATACTGCAAAAACTCGCTGTATTAGTTCGGAATGGAAAATGGTACACAGCTGATTCGGACAAAATACATGGAAAAGAGTTGAAGTCATTTGCAAGATTTAGCAAAGAACTCTCAGTGAATAATGACAACAGTATTATCTTGCGAGGTAATCGACTAGTCATTCCGACATGTTTGCAACAGCAAGTATTATCCTTAGCACATGAAGGTCACCAAGGAATAGTTAAAATGAAAAGTTTATTGCGAGAAAAAGTGTGGTTTCCATCAATAGATCAACAAGCAGAAAAGTTGGTGAGAAATTGTATTGTGTGTCAAGCCACAACTCCAGGAGCTCACAAAGAACCTTTAAAAATGTCTGCATTGCCTGAAGCACCATGGTGTAATGTGAGTATAGATTTTTATGGTCCATTACCTACTAGAGATTATTTGATGGTGGTTATAGACGAATATTCAAGATACCCGGTAGTAGAAGTTATCAGCTCAACATCTTCAGTCACTGTTATTCCGGTTTTAGACAAAGTTTTCTCTTTATTGGGAATTCCTAAAATTGTTAAAACAGATAACGGTCCCCCATTTAACAGTACTCAGTTTAATAAATTTGCTTCATATCTTGGATTTAAACATAGGCGCATTACCCCTTTGTGGCCACAAGCTAATGCAGAAGCTGAAAGATTCATGCGTTCTATGGGGAAATTTCTAAGGGCAACTACAGCGCAAGGTAGACCATGGAAACAAAATTTATACTCTTTTCTGAGAGACTATCGATCAACTCCCCATTGTACTACTGGCAGATCACCTGCAGAGCTGTTATTCAATCGCAAACTTCGGATCAAAATTCCGGATATAAATGATTCGCTAACAGAGACACTCAACAAGGACTTAATACAAAAAGACAGTCATGCCAAAGCCAAGATGAAAGCTTATGCGGATAAATATTATCATACCAAATCTGCTCCTTTTGCTGTTGGAGACAGAGTCCTGTGTAGGCAAGATAGACGACACAAGTTGGATACTTTATATGATGTCATCCCATATACAGTTACAAGAATTCAAGGATCAATGATCACTGCAGTAAGAAATGGACATACAATTACTCGGAACTCTTCTTTCTTCAAGAAACTACACAAAGAACAGGACACTGAAGTATCTGATGCAGAAGATGATGATTCTGATATACCCAAATTATTTCAAGAACATGATGATAATATCAATAACTCAGAGAGCAGTGAGGGGGAAGAAAACATAGCATATGATCAGTCCTTAGATACTAATCGAAAATACCCTCTCAGAGAAAACAGAAGACCTCCTGAATACCTTAAAAACTATGAAAAATAATATTAGTGTTTTCATGTAATGTATTATGTCATCATGCAACTCTTTTATGTGAAATATAGTTGGTCTTATTTCTAGATATTAAGCATAGTATATATATATAGTTATATTTATGTTTAGTTTAATGGTTATGTTTCTAATCTAAAGTAAGGGAGAGATATGGTGTTTGTTGTGATATTATAATATATAATGCTTTCTTCCTAGTTTGTGCTCTGACTTGTAAATGTATATAATTGTTGCAAAGAAGCAGGGGCGGGGACAGTGTTGTTGGAGTGAGGAACCAGGAAATAAAGTGTGTAGTTAGTTGCTGTATAAATGGACTCTGTGTCAGATATATTTCCAAACCACCTGGATTTACAAACACTACAATGGGTTACTTATTTAAAGTGCTACAGCAAATAACTTATCAACCTACTACCCTCTTAACATAAAAGCCCCTTGTGGTGTTGCTCTTTTTGGTACAAACACTTTCTTCTGCATCTTTACTAAATTCCTATTATACTTGAATGTATCATATTTCATCTCTCTTTTCTCTCCTGCACATATTACAGTTATGACATATATTGTACAGACTATATACCAGTTTAGCCTCCTTGTACAATGCGTACATGTACTTCTGCAGATG
Source organism: Bombina bombina (assembly GCF_027579735.1). Lineage (NCBI taxonomy): Eukaryota > Metazoa > Chordata > Amphibia > Anura > Bombinatoridae > Bombina > Bombina bombina. Next base: position 184,566,786 of record NC_069505.1, read on the forward strand.
TATTCACTAGAACTGTACATAATACACACAAAGAGGCCTAACTAGTGATCTATAAATAACCTATCTGCTGCTAATATCTCTTCCTATACAACAAAGCTTCCTACTGGCCTTATGTACCACGCTGTTGCATATGTGACCAGATTTCAAATATGTATGAAATAATAATTCCCAAGTTTTGTTCCTATCTTATTACTATCAATAAAACGCAATTGGTTCTTTCTTGGTTTTTGCCTCTAAAATGTATAATTATGCACGTTTTAGAATTAAGAGTGAAACGATAACCCTACATAGGTCTAATATCAGTTTCATCATCAGAGAGCTCAGTCACATGACACGCAAAAGAACATTTACATACAAAGTATTCCATTGGTCTAAAGAGGTGGGGGAACAGGGACAGTATATTAATACAGGGCGTGTGGGTGGATCTACATGTTGTATTATTTATCCCAAAATGGTTAAACAGTTATCTGCTTTTTACCTTATTCCTTTAAGTATGTTTTTGCTGAAATTTTATCAGTACTGTATATATTATCTATATTATATAACAAAATGTTTTGTTGAAGAAATGACAGGAAAAATTTTTTGAAAATGACATAAAATTAGCTACTAGAAAGCATTGCTAGAATTAATAATGTTATGCTTTGGTTGTGTGTGAGTGTGTGTGCATGTGTGTGTGTGTGTACACATGTATGTATGAGTGTGCACACGTGTGAGTATGTGCGTGCACGTGTGTTTGTGTGTATGTATATATGAGTGCATGCATGTGAGAGTGCATGTATGTATGTATGTGTATGCATGTGAGTGTATGTATATATGTGTATGTGAATGTATGTATGTGTGTGCATGTGAGTGTATGTATATATGTGTATGTGCACACATGTTAATGTATGTATATATGGACATGTGAATGTATGTATGTGTGTGTATACATACATATATATATATATATATAATGTGCGTGCATGTAAGAGTGTATTTATTTGTGTAAAATGTATATGTGAGTAAGGTGTGTGTGTGTGTGTGTGGCTACAAACACATATGCCTCTTGTCATTGGCTCACTGCTCTGCATATTAATTTAACTATGTGTTTAACACATTTGCAGGGGTAAATCACATAATTATATGTAAGCAATAGTGCAATATTAAAATACTCTAACACAATGTAATTGTATTATTTTTATATATATATATATATATATATATATATATATATATATATATATATATATATACTGTATATATGTATATATATATGTATATAATATATTTTCTTTCATGTAATTAGCAAGAGTCCATGAGCTAGTGACGTATGGGATATACAATCCTACCAGGAGGGGCAAAGTTTCCCAAACCTCAAAATGCCTATAAATACACCCCTCACGACACCCACAATTCAGTTTTACAAACTTTGCCTCCTATGGAGGTGGTGAAGTAAGTTTGTGCTAAGATTTCTACGTTGATATGTGCTTCTCAGCATTTTTGAAGCCCGATTCCTCTCAGAGTACAGCGAATGTCAGAGGGACGTGAAGGGAGTATCACTTATTGAATACAATGATTTCCCTAGCGGGGGTCTATTTCATAGCTTCTCTGTTATCAGTCGTAGAGATTCATCTCCTACCTCCCTTTTCAGATCGACGATATACTCTCAATTTACCATTGCCTCTACTGATAACTGTTTTAGTACTGGTTTGGCTATCTGCTATATGTGGTTGGGTGTCTTTTGGTAAGTATGTTTTTTATTTCTTAAGACACCTCAGCTATGGTTTGGCACTTTATGCATTTATATAAAGCTCTAAATATATGTATTGTACTTATATTTGCCATGAGTCAGGTTCATGTATTTCCTTCTGCAGACTGTCAGTTTCATATTTGGGAATATAAACATTTTCTTTTGAAGAAATTTATTTCTTAGCTGGGGTTTAGTCTTTTTTTCAATTGACTACTTCTTGCAAATTGCGGGCGGTATTAGGCCCGCTGGTGCATCAAATGTTAAACTTTATTGCGTCATTCTTGGCGCGAGAATATTTTTGTTGCAAAAAGATAAGTCGATGACGCAACTTCTTCATTTCCGGCGTCATACTTGACGCCGAGACCTTTCACACGGTTGCGTCATTAGTGACGCGAGTGTGTCATTTCCGGTTATTATTGGCGCCAAAAAAGTTTAAAGTTACGTTGTGCGTCATACTTGGCACCAATCTTTTTTATTATTTCAAAACCCCATTGATGTTTGCCTCCTGCCTTTTTCTCTATCAGAGGGTTATGCTATTTGCATTTTTTCCCATTACTGAAACTGTCATATAAGGAAATAGATAATTTTGCTTTATATGTTGTTTTTTCTCTTACATTTTGCAAGATGTCTCAATCTGATCCTGCCTCAGAAGTTTCTGCTGGAACATTGCTGCCTGACATCGGTTCTACCAAAGCTAAGTGCATTTGTTGTAAAATTGTAAAAATTATTTCGCCGAATGTCATTTGTAATGTAAAAGTTGTCATGATAAACTTTTACATGCAGATAGTGTATCCATTAGTAATAGTACATTGCCAGTTGCTGTTCCTTCAACTTCTAATGTGCATGATATACCTGTGAATTTTAAAGAATTTGTTTCTGATTCTATCCTGAAGGCTTTGTCTGCATTTCCACCTTCTAATAAATGTAAAAAGGTCTTTTAAAACTTCTCATTTAGTTGATGAAATTTCAAATGACGACAGTACACTGTAGGGGACGGAGCCAAGCCATGCTGGAACATGGATGTGTAGCACACTAGCTTCGTGAACGAATCCCTCCATTGTGCCTACCATAGCAAGCTGCAGTGACTATAACTACATAGCAAACCTTTCTCAAGAACCTGGGGACACTTAAAAGTCAGGTTGGGACCTCAGAGCCGTAGCTCACAACGGAGTCAGCCGGGGAACAGGCCACAACCTAGGAGCGCCGTAAACGCAGTACCCGGAACGGAGGTAAAATAGCTCCTGTAACCCCACTTTAACCGCTTAGCACCAGACGGCCAGCTAAACACTCTAGAAGGGAATTAAAAACGGAGATCACGTACTTGGTTGTGCCGCACAAACAAAACGCCTGCGATCCGGCTGACACCCTTATACTAAACTGAGGCTCAGAACGTGGCCTAACTGTTGTGCATGAACGCCCCAACCTAAATAGGCCTCTGATTCACTACAAAATTCTTAATAAGACCCACACGACTGGAACTGAATTGTCAGCTATATAAATAACACCCTGCAGTGACTGTATATAGAGGCGTAACCAGCATCACAGGTGCTGCAGGTCCGGACTGCCTGCCTTTGGAATTTTATAAGATTCTACAACTACAAATAGCTCCAACATTGTTAAAATTATTTAACTATTATTTCATTGATCATAATAAATGTTCTCCCTATTTTGCAGCGGCTGTAATTTCTTTAATCCCGAAAAAAAATAAAGACCTCGAGTTACCCGGTTCGTACAGGCCGATATCAGTCCTTAATACGGACTACAAATTGCTTACAGCGATTGTGGCGAAAAGATTAAAATCCCATCTTGGGTCATTAATTCACAAGAACCAAGCCGGGTTTATGGAAGGGAGGAATCCCGCCAAAAACACTCGTAAGATTCTGACCTTAATTGATTATTTCTGGGATAAGTTTAGAACATCTAGGCATAGAATGAAGGCAGACCTAGCCCTTCTATCTATTGACGCGGAGAAAGCGTTTGATCGCGTCTCCTGGAAACATTTATTTTATTCTTTGGAACAGTTTGGTCTGAAGGGACATGTGCAGGAAGTAATCCGTATTATATATTCGGCTCCGAAGTCAACTTTGCTTATCAACGGTGAACTCTCTCAATCAGTGGTATTACAGAGGGGTACCCGTCAAGGGTGCCCACTATCCCCATTATTATTTAATATTTCATTAGAACCACTGGCAATCTTATTGCGTCAACAGTTAGACGGGATTCAGATCGGGGCACAAAAACTAGTCCTGCTGATGTACGCAGATGATATTTTGTTATGTTTGAAAAATATTAATAAGGATCTTCCAATTTTTTTGGACACGATAAATAGCTATGGGAAGATCTCTGGTTTTAAAATCAATTTGTCCAAATCTGAACTTTTATGGTTAAATAAAAAAGATCACACTATTAAGCATCCTTTCAAAGAAGCAACACAGATAACTTATTTGGGGATTATTTTGAATCCAAACCCCCAAGAATGGTATAATTTAAATTATAATAAATGTTTCTCAGAATGTAAGAAAAAAATGGAGGAGTGGATAAAACTCCCTATCTCGTTATCATCAAGGGTCACTCTTTTAAAAACTATTCTGTTCCCAAAAATTTTCTATCTTATACAAAATATTCCATTAGCCATTCATAAAAAAGATATATTGAACTATAATAAGGCTTGCTCTAAGTTTCTATGGCAAGGTTCCAAAGCACGGATTTCGGTAGGGCGCTTAATGAACAATGTAGAAGCTGCTGGTTTAGCATTGCCCAACATATTGCTGTATAGCCAGGCGGCTCGGGTAAAAGTGGCAGTAGACTGGTTGATGGGTCTAGAACAAGTATCTCCAGTAGGATGGGAAGCAGCATTAATAACTCCATATCGTTTAGATGCTATCTTGCACTGTCCAATTACCGATCTGCCGACACATATCTTTAGTATGGAAACTTTTAAAAATATAATTACAGCTTGGCAAAAGTTCTGTACGGATCTAGGTTTTTCACCTCATGTGTCCAAATATTTACCTATTTCAGGGAATCCTATCTTCATTCCAGGTATCTCAGATCAGGTTTTTAGATCGTGGGTAGAGAAAGGGTTAATCTATGTGGTACAATTCTTAAATATGGACCTAGAGTTATTAACTTATAGGGACATTAGTAACCAATTTGGACTATCAAATAAAGAGTTCTACGCTTATTTACAGGTTAGAAATCTTATATATGAGCTGAAAAAAAAGTATCGTGGGACAGAGTGGTCATTCGGTGATCTTCAAACTTACATTAATAATTTTCAAAGGGGGGCGTTTGCTATTGCTCCGTTCTATTCTCTTCTTTTACAAAAATCCTCAGTAGAGCAAATAGAACACATAGTATCCTTATGGGGCAGATTTTTCCCACAAATAGATAGTGAGGTAATAAAAAACGCGTTTAAAGTTATCCAGATGAGCTGGGTTCTGACCACTTGGAGGGAAACACAGATTAAAGTGGCTTTTTTGGTATACCTAACCCCCAATAAACTCTCCAAATGGTATAATACACCGATCGGTTGTTCTAGATGTAGCTCAATGGGGGCGGATATGTTGCATTGCTTTTGGGTTTGTCCCAAAATAGCCCAATTTTGGGCCAAGGTCACATAATGGATGAAGGGTACGCTCAAAATCCAATATGACATAGTACCGTTAGAAATATTTTTCCGCCTAAAAACTATAAAATGATTAATCTGATTATAATGATTGGGCGTAATTTAATTTTAAAAACATGGAAAGCCAGATCAGCTCCGAATATAAAAGCATTGAAAAATGAGCTGATAACACATTATATATTTGAACAATATAACTTACAGAATACCTCAGATGCTCAATTAGCTACTTTTTTCAACAATGGTATGGGTTAATCATCTCGCTTCCTTTGGAGACTCAAAGGACGCTGGTTAGGCCCCTGAAAAACTCTATTTATGTACAATCACAAGTCTTAGCAGGGCATTTTCCAAGTAGTTGGTTAGTGGAAAATGCTGATAATGGATAAGGTAAAAATTGATATGGAATTAGGGCAGGCAAGTTATTGCTGTATTGAGGCGGGGGGGATTTCCCCCTTTTTTTTTTTTTTGTTCTCCCTCCCCCTTTTTTTTTTTTTTTTTTTTATTTTGTGTGTTGTTTTGTTTTCCCTCTCTCTTGTGTGAATTGATGTTTATTAAAAGCAAAAAATCCAGCATTTTGGGTGAATTAATCCAATTAAGGGCTAGTTTGGTTATATTTAAGTTTATTGAATGTCATGGGGCCCTGCGAGGCGCAAAAGGTATTATATCTGTATAAATGTACATTTTGTTGGAAATAAAGAAAGGGGGAAAAAGAAAAAAAAAAAAGAAGACTGAGACATAATAGTGACTATGGCATCCAAGAGACTCACTAAAGGTGTCAAGATAAGCAAAATGTCATCTCAAGCAAGCACCCTAAACGCCTTCTTCTCTACACAAGAGACTACAGAAAAAGATCCCAAAAGTACTTCACCTACCAAAAAAGATACGGACGCCAGAACAGCCAAATCATTTCCCAATGCTGACACAGGAGCACTTTCTAAATATAAATCTTTTATCAAATCAGAACTCACGGTTATCAGAAAAGAAATTAATGATCTTGGCTCAAGAATAGAAGACTTGGAAGATAGTAAGGACACTTTGACAACAATGATACAATCGGCGGATAACTGTTTGGCGCAACATACGACCTCGCTGCAATCCTTACAAGATAAAGTAGAAGACCTCGAGAATCGAGGTCGGCGTAATAACTTGAGAGTCCATGGCATACCAGAGGACATAGAACCCACGAATCTGCTACCATACCTCATAGAACTGTTTAACAATATCACAGAATCCACTCAGATATCTGAGATCTCTATAGAAAGGACCCACAGAGCCCTTAGGCCTAAACCTCAACCATCTGCGCCTCCGAGAGACATTATAATTAAATTCTTACACTACAGAGACAGAGAGAAAATGTGGACCTCGGCTAGAATATCGAGGGTGCTTAAATACCAAGGTCAAGACTTACAGATTTATCAGGACCTCTGTCCGGCCACTATAAAAAAGAGAAAGGCTACAAGATTTCTAACGTCAGTCTTACAGGACAATAAAATCAAATACAGATGGGGATTCCCCTTCAGTGTCATAATCACTCATGCAGGAAAACAATATGTCTACAGAGACCCTAGGGACATTAACATGTTGTCTAAGAACTTGAACATCCACATTCCAACTCCATCTACTCATGGAGATGAGGAGACAGACACCTCGCAGCAGATGAGGGGAAATCACTCATCCAAGACCCAGCAATCCACTGGGCCACAAAGAAACGTAAAGCAGGCAGAAACTTGCCCGAAGTTAATCATTCTACACTTACATGAAATTTCAAATGACAAACAACATAATAATTTATCCTCTTCTGAGGTTTCTCCAGGGGGTTTTCCTATTCCTGAGGCTATTTCTGATATGATTTCTAAGGAATGGAATAAGCCAGGTACTTATTTTATTCCTTCTTCAAGGTTTAAAAAAATGTATCCTTTACCAACAAAATCTATAGAGTTTTGGGGAAAAATCCCCAAAGTTGATGGGGGTATTTCTACTCTTGCTAAACGTACCACTATTCCTATGGAAGATAGTACTTCCTTTAAGGATCCTTTAGATAGGAAGCTTGAATCTTATCTAAGGAAGGCCTATTTATATTCAGGTGATCTCCTCAGACCTGCAATTTCTTTGGCTGATGTTGGCTGATGTTGCGGCTGCATCAACTTTCTGGTTGGAGAATTTAGCGCAACAGAAATTGGATTCTGACTTATCTAGCATTATTTGCTTACTGCAATATGCTAATCATTTTATTTGTGATGCCATTTTTGATGTTATCAAAATTGATGTTAGCTCCATGTCTTTAGCTATATTAGCTAGAAGAGCTTTGTGGCTTAAATCTTGGAATGCTGATGTGACATCTAAATCTAGATTACTATCTCTTTCTTTCCAAGGTAATAATTTATTTGGTTCTCAGTTGGATTCTATTATTTCAACTGTCACTGGGGGAAAGGGAGTTTTTCTCCCTAAGGATAAAAAACCTAAGGGTAAATCTAAGGCTTCTAACCGTTTTGTAAGAATACGGAACAAAAACTCAATCCTCCCCTCAAGGAATCTGCTTCCAATTGGAAGCCTTCCTCAAATTGGAATAAATCCAAGCCATTTAGGAAACCAAAGTCAGCCCCTAAGTTCGCATGAAGGTGCGGCCCTCATTCCAGCTCAGCTGGTAGGGGGCAGATTAAGGTTTTTCAAGGATATTTGGATAAAATCTGTCCAAAATCAATGGATTCAGAGCATTGTCTCTCAAGGGTATCAAATAGGATTCAGAGTAGGACCTCCTGTGAGAAGATTTTTTCTCTCACGTATCCCAGCAAATCCAGTAAAAGCTCAGGCTTTCCTGAAGTGTGTTTCAGACCTGGAGTCTTCAGGGGTAATCATACCAGTTCCTTTTCAGGAACAAGGTTTGGGGTTTTATTCAAATCTATTCATTGTCCCAAAAAAGGAAAATTTATTCAGACCAGTTCTGGATCTAAATTTTTTTAATCTTTATGTAAGAGTACCAACTTTCAAAATGGTGACTATAAGGACTATTCTGCCTTTTGTTCAGTGAGGACATTATATGTCCACAATAGACTTGCAGGATGCATACCTTCATATTCCGATTCATCCAGAACATTATCAGTTTCTGAGATTCTCTTTTCTAAACAAGCATTACCAATTTGTTGCTCTTCCATTTGGCCTAGCAACAGCTCCAAGAATCTTTTCAAAGGTTATGGGTGCCCTACTATCTGTAATCAGAGAACAGGGTATTGCGGTGTTTCCTTATTTGGACGATATCTTGGTACTAGCTCAGTCTTTACATACTGCAGAATCTAACACAAATCAACTAGTGTTGTTTCTTCGGAAACATGGTTGGAGGATCAATTTACCAAAAAGTTTCTTGATTCCTCAGACAAGGGTCACCTTTTTAGGTTTCCAGATAGATTCAGTGTCCATGACTCTGTCTCTAACAGACAAGAGACGTTTAAAATTGGTTGCAGCATGCCGGCACCTTCAGTCTCAGTCATTCCCTTCAGTGGCTATGTGCATGGAAGTTTTAGGTTTCATGACTGCAGCATCGGACGCAATCCCCTTTGCTCGTTTTCACATGAGACCTCTACAGCTTTGCATGCTGAATCAATGGTGCAGGGATTATACAAAGATATCACAATTAATATCCTTGAATCCCAATGTACGACACTCTGACATGGTGGATAGATCACCATCGTTTGGTTCAAGGGGCCTCTTTTGTTCGGCCAACCTCGACTGTGATCTCAACAGATGCGAGTCTTTCAGGTTGGGGAGCTGTTTGGGGATCTCTGACAGCACAAGGGGTTTGGAAATCTCAAGAGGCGAGATTACCAATAAATATTTTAGAACTCTGTGCAATTTTCAGAGCTCTTCAGTTTTGGCCTCTGTTAAAGAGAGAACCGTTCATTTGTTTTCAGACAGACAATATCACAGCAGTGGCATATGTCAATCATCAGGGTGGAACTCACAGTCCCCAAGCTATGAAAGAAGTATCTCGGGATACTTGCTTGGGCGGAATCCAGCTCCTGTCTAATCTCTGCGGTGCATATCCCAGGTGTAGACAATTGGGAGGCAGATTATCTCAGCCGCCAGACTTAACATCCAGGGGAGTGGTCTCTCCATCAAAATGTGTTTTCTCAGATTGTTCAGATGTGGGGTCTTCCAGAGATAGATCTCATGGCCTCTCATCTAAACAAGAAACTTCCCAGATACCTGTCCAGGTCCAGGGATGTTCAGGCGGAAGCAGTGGATGCGCTGACACTTCCTTGGTGTTATCATCCTGCTTACATTTTCCCGCCTCTAGTTCTTCTTCCAAGAGTGATCTCCAAAATCATCATGGAACAATCATTTGTGTTGTTGGTGGCTCCAGCATGGCCACACAGGTTTTGGTATGCGGATCTGGTTCGGATGTTCAGTTGCCCGCCTTGGCCCCTTCTGTTACTGTCATGCTCTGTCTCAGGATATCATGTGAGAGCCTCATTGTCTGGAACAGTTGCTTTAAAGGAAGATTAGTAGAAGCCATACTGATTGAAAATGAAAACAAATTTATTTAAACAACAAAATACTTTGTTTAAGCAAATACTTGCAGAATATTTAAATATGCTACTCAGGTATGTTAAGACCACATACAGCAGGAGTGAAAATAAAGAAAACTAGTAAGCAGAGATGCAGATTCAAAAAGGAAAGTCTTTCTCTTGGTAATAACTGAAATGTAAGATTTGCACAAGGCAGAAAACAACTTGTAAACAGGTAGCAGGTTTAAAGGTAAAGTCTTTCTCCTTGTAATTGCTGAGTCCAGGAATTGCACAAGGCAGGAAACAACTTGCAAACTGGTAACAGGTTTAAAGGTAAAGTCTCTCTCCTTGTAATTGCTGAGTGCAGGAATTGCACAATGCAGGAAACAACTTGCAAACTGGTAACAGGTTTAAAGGTAAAGTCTCTCTCCTTGTAATTGCTGAGTGCAGGAATTGCACAATGCAGGAAACAAACTTGCAAACTGGTAACAGGTTTAAAGGTAAAGTCTCTCTCCTTGTAATTGCTGAGTGCAGGAAATGCACAAGGCAGGAAACAAACTTGCAAATTGGTAACAGGTTTAAAGGTAAAGGCTTTCTCCTGGTAATACCTTGTAAACAGGTGCAAAGGTGAAATCTTTCTCCAAAGAAGTACAGGAAACAGGTTCTGACTTGACAAAACAGATCCAATGTGAAGACACTAATGCAGACTAAAAGCCATCCTTAAATAGGGAGGTTTTGCACAGGGTTGGTTCTGATTAATTCCAGAATTGAGAACACCTGTGTGTTGCACAGGTGTAATAACAAGTAAGGCAAATAGTTATTTATCAGATCTTTTAAGTTCCATGCTATTGCTAGAACTGGCTGTGGCTCAACATGTAAGCAAACAGAAATAGCAACCACAGAGCCACAGGTTCAAATCCCCAGACAGCCCTTCTTAGCAGAATGCCTCCCAGATCTTTTCTTTTTCTTTTTAGTCTGGAGGCTTGGTTCATGACAGTTACGGCCAAACCTACTATCTCAAGGTCCATTTTTCCATCAGGATCTCAAATCATTAAATTTGAAGGTATGGAAATTGAACGCTTATTCATAGAGGTTTCTCTGACTCAGTGATTAATACTATGTTACAAGCTCGTAAATCTGTCTCTAGAAAGATTTATTATAGAGTTTGGAAGACTTACATTTCATGGTGTTCTTCTCATAAATTCTCTTGCCATTCTTTTAGAATTCCTAGAATTTTAGTTTCTTCAGGATGGTTTAGATAAGGGTTTGTCTGCAAGTTCCTTCAAAGGACAAATCTCTGCTCTTTCTGTTCTAATTCACAGAAAGATTGCTATACTTCCTGATATACACTGTTTTGTACAGGCTTTATTTCGTATTAAGCCTGTCATTAAATCAATTTCTCCTCCTTGGAGTCTTAATTTGGTTCTGAAGGCCTTACAGGCTCCTCCATTTGAACCTATGCATTCTTTGGACATTAAACTACTTTCTTGGAAAGTGTTGTTCCTTTTGGCCATCTCTTCTGCTAGAAGAGTTTCTGAGCTATCTGCTCTTTCTTGTGAGTCTCCTTTTCTGATTTTGCATCAGGATAAGGCAGTTTTGCAGACTTCTTTTCAATTTTTACCTAAGGTTGTGAATTCTAACAACATTAATAGAGAAATTGTTGTCCCTTCCTTATGTCCTAATCATAAGAATTATTTGGAAAGATCCTTACATTCTTTGGATGTGGTAATAGCTTTGAAATATTATGTGGAAGCTACTAAAGATTTCAGGAAGACTTCCAGTATATTTGTTTTATTTTCTGGTCCTAGGAAAGGTCAGAAGACTTCTGCTATTTCCTTGGCTTCTTGGTTGAAACTTTTGATTCATCAAGCTTATTTGGAGTTGGGTCAGGCCCCGCCTCAGAGAATTACAGCTCATTCTATTAGATCAGTCTCCACTTCGTGGGCTTTTAAGAATCAAGCTTCAGTTGATCAGATTTGCAAAGCGGCAACTTGGTCCTCTTTGCATACTTTTACTAAATTCTACCGTTTTGATGTATTTGCTTCTTCGGAAGCAGTTTTTGGTAGAAAAGTTCTTTAGGCAGCTGTTTCAGTTTGATTCTTCTGCTTATGATTTAAGTTTTTTCTTTCAATTATGAAAATAAACTTATTTTTTTGGGTTGTGGATTAATTTTTTCAGCGGAAAATGACTGTTTTTATTTTATTCCCTCCCTCTCTAGTGACTCTTGAGTGGAGATCCACATCTTGGGTATTGCTATCCCATACGTCACTAGCTCATGGACTCTTGCCAATTACATGAAAGAAAACATAATTTATGTAAGAACTTACCTGATAAATTCATTTCTTTCATATTGGCAAGAGTCCATGAGGCCCACCTTTTTTTATGGTGGTTATGATTTTTTGTATAAAGCACAATTATTTCCAAATTTCTTTTGTTGATGCTTTCTACTCCTTTCTTTATCATCCCACTGCTTGGCTATTCATTAAACTGAATTGTGGGTGTGGTGAGGGGTATATTTATAGGCATTTTGAGGTTTGGGAAACTTTGCCCCTCCTGGTAGGATTGTATATTCCATACGTCACTAGCTCATGGACTCTTGCCAATATGAAAGAAATGAATTTATCAGGTAAGTTCTTACATAAATTATGTTATATATATATATATCTTTGTACCCATGGACATCGCTGTGGAATCTGTTGGCGATTTATAAATAATAACATATATATATATATATATTCCCAAATCTGTAATGCACTCTTCAGATTCCTTAAAGTGAAGGTCAATTTTCATGTAAAAGTGCCCGTTTTTTTAAAAAAAAAACTATTAAAAACAGAGGAACTTTCATGTAAATTGACATAGCACAGTATTTTAAAAATACTTACCTTGTTCTTCTTAAACACCGGATCACTGTTTTGAAAAGATGCCCCGTCTGCTTATTCCTGGTATACTTACCCAGCAATGACGAAACCGGCTTCCTCCAATCACGGCGTTGCCTCAGGCAGTGATTACCCCCGGGGGGAAGCCGTGATTGGAGGATGCCGGAATCATCATTGCTGACATATGAAGAGGCTTGCGATGGGCTGGTGAAGCACTGGAGCGGCTTCAAGAAGAAAAGGTAAGTATATTTAAAAAAACGTCTGAAATGTCAATTTTCATGAATGAATGTGCCCTTGTTTTTAATAGTTTTTTTAAAAACTGGGCACTTCACTTTAACACTAAGTTATAGTAATAATATTCAAAAGAAAACTCAATGTTCCATTAAAGGGATAGTCAAAACCAGAATTATTGTTATTATTTAAAAAGATAGATATTCCCTTTACTACCCATTCCCAAGTTTTGCATAACCAACACTGTTATAGAAATACACTTTTTACCTATGTGATTACCTTGTATCTAAGCTTCTGCTGACTGCCCCCTTATTTCAGTTACTTTGACAGACTTGCATTTTAGCCAATCAGTGCTCACTCCTAGGTCACTACACATGCATGAGATCAATGTTATCTATATGAAACACATGAACTAATGCCCTCTAGTGGACACAATGCATTCAGATTAGAGGCAGTCTTCAAGGTCTAAGAAATTATAATACGAACCTCCTAGGTTTAGCTTTCAACTAAGAATAACAAGGGCACAAAGCAAAATTGGTGATAAAAGTAAATTGGGAAGTTGTTTAAAATTGCATGCCCTATTCAAATCATGAAAGTTTTTTTTTTTTACTTGACTGTCCCTTTTAATTGCTTGAAAAAATATCATTATTATTGATATTACATGCATAGTATTATCCAATGTTTCGTCCCTCACAGAGGCCTTTGTCAAGGTGATACAACTATGAAAATATCCTACTGATTACCAACATCTTCTTCGATACATCACTGCTCTGATTTGTTGTCAAAGGAAACTGAAAATGAGTGGTTTGAGAGATATGAGGCAATTCAGGAGAGGGCTGTGTCTCGGATGCCAAATGAATGTAGTATTTTTAGGAGGAGAGGATGGTCAACTGTGTCAAAAGCAGCAGACAGGTCAATAAGAATTAGTAAGGAGTAGTGGCCTTTTGTTTTAGCTGATAACAGGTCGTTTTTTACTTTAGTAAGAGAGGTTTCTGTTGAGTGTTTAGGGCAGAAACCAGATTGTAGTGGATCAAGTAAGGAGTTAGTCGTAAGAAATTGAGTTAGCCGATTATACACCAGTCGTTCCAATAATTTTGAAGCAAAGGTAAGTAAGGAGACCGGTCGATAGTTAGAAGGGGTCAAGTGAGGGCTTTTTTAGGATTTGTATGATTGATGCTTATTTGAATGTATTAGGAAATGTGCCAGCCCAGCAGTGAGAGACTGGTTAAAGAGGTGAGTTATGATAGGGGTTAGTGAAGCAGAGAGAGAGGGAAGAAGTTGTGAAGAAATAGGGTCAAGTGGGCAGGTTGTGAGATGAGCCAAAGATAGTAGTACAGAGACTTCTTCCTTTGTTACAGGAGGAAAGAAGCAGAGAGTTTTGCTAATATCAGGCTGGGTAGGAGGGTTGGGTTTGAGGGGTGTGAGGTATAGATATATTTTCTAATGGTGTCAATTAGACATGTGCATTTTCATTTCGGACAAATTTTAGCCGATTCAGATGCATCTGAATTTCTGAATCGGCACATCCCAAAAAATTCAGAAAATGAATAAATATGTTTCCGAATTTTCGGATCCATTATTCATATTCTGAATTTTTAATTGTTCCTTCCTAAACCGCAGTTCCCCGACACTAGCTCTAAGTCTATAATAAAGGTATTAACCCCTAAACCACAGTTCCCCGACTGCACCACCCCACCACATCACCGACACAAACTAAACCTATTAACCCCTAAACCGCACCCCCTCCCCACATCGCCGACATGAACTAAACCTATTAACCCCTAAACCTCCGGTCCGAAACATCGCCGACACAAACTAAACCTTTACTCCTAAACCGCACCCCCCCCCCCACAGAGAGATTCTGCAATAAACGTGTTTCAGAACTATTTACTTAAAGGGACAGTAAACACCAGCATTTTTGTTGTTTAAAAATGTAGATAATCCCTTTATTACCCATTCCCCAGTTTTGCATAACCAACACAGTTATAATAATACACTTTTTGCCTCTGTGATTACCTTGTATCTAAGCCTCTGCAACCTGCCCCCTTATTTCAGTTCTTTTGACAGACTTGCATTTTTAGCC
Source organism: Bombina bombina (assembly GCF_027579735.1). NCBI lineage: Eukaryota > Metazoa > Chordata > Amphibia > Anura > Bombinatoridae > Bombina > Bombina bombina. Next base: position 184,581,832 of record NC_069505.1, read on the forward strand.
AATCAGTGCTAGCTCCTAGGAGCTTCACGTGCCTGAGCTCAATGCTATCTATATGGAACACATGAACTAACACCCTCTAGTGGTGAAAAACTGTCAAAATGCTTTCAGATTAGAGGCGGCCTTCAAGGTCTAAGAAACTAGCATATGAACCTCCTAGGTTTAGCTTTCAACTAAGAATACCAAAAGAACAAAGCAAAATTGGTAATAAAAGTAAATTGGAAAGTTGTTTGAAATTGCATTCCCTATTTAAATCATGAAAGTTTTTTTTTTACTTGACTGTCCCTTTAACATATATCACTGCTTTAGCAGTATGTTTTAACTTATCAAGTGGCCTGCTGTCCATGTGCACGATAACCAACAACGTCACATGACAATTAATATCAGATCATGTCCGGAATTATTATGTGTGCATGCTGGATAGGGAGTTCACAAAATTAATCTCAAAACTCAAGAGACTTTTCAAGGCGTCTGTACCTGAACTGCACTATTGCTTGTCTATACCTATGTGTTTAACCCCTCCATTTCCATTACTGAGTTTGACACTGGTCTGTTGCATTAGCAGTGCCCTGACACTCCCTATCATCTATATGAAAGACTAGTCATTGCATGTTTTGAATATATATATATTTTAGTAAAATCTGTAAATTGAACCCTATACTGCATTAAGATCATACGTTAGAATATTCTCTAAATGCAGCTTTATGTCCCTTTAATTGCTGATATATACTACACATATATAAAAATGACATAATTCCTATTGATCTGTCCATCAGAAGGTACTTTGTTTAGTTCCATTGGTGTTTTGCATTCAGTATAACTAAGTACTATCCCAAGTTATATTCACATTTTAAAGTAAACCTTTTGTTATCATCTTTATTGTCCCAGTGAAATCAGTTTAATGCAGGGAGTTTACAGTATCTTGAGAAAGGTACAATGAAAAGAGGGATTACTCTAATCTATACACATACAGATATGGGAAAGAAGAAAGTGTGTGTGTGTGTGATACAATGTTTTACAACTGAGCATGTTTATACAATGCAGATAATACAATCTAATATACACAACTATTGATAGATACAGACAGAATCATTTACTTGTCTACTGGTGATTCAGCTCTGCAGACAATAGATAAAAGAATTTAAAGTGACAAACACTGTGAGACTGTTTCTTTATCAGCTCATTTATGGGGGTCTCTAACAAAGGAGATAACCGAGAACTAAAAGTTTACACTTATTTCTTGAATAGCATTTAACAATAAACACATCTACATTTTATTCTCAGGCTAAGCATTTATTTAAATACATATTTATACTTGAATTAGTGTTTATGTCAATTTAATGACCTTATACTCCAAAGCAGTATACAATACAGAAAACCCAGTTCACTAAAGCTCACCTGCATGAAGTGAAATCTTACTCACATGTGCAGCCCTCACTCAGTTGTTCTCTAAAAACAAGGGGCAGAACATGGAAGTCCCAGGCAGTAGAAATAAGTCACTTGCAGAAGGTTATGAGTGAATGATAAAGGGATCACCAGCATTCATAGCAAATATATATTATTATTTTTTAACAACTTGCTTACAGAATATAAGATCTATAAGAAGACTTCAGGTACCAAGGAAAAAAAACACTCTTCAGCCCAGTTGTGCAAAAATAAAGTATCCCTTGTTCTTTTTGGAACAATTTTAAAGGGACACTGAACCCCCATTTTTTCTTTCTTGATTCAGACAGAGCATGCAATTTTAAGCAACTTTCTAATTTACTCCTATTATCAATTTTTCTTCGTTCTCTAGCTTTATTTATTTGAAAAAGAAGGCATCTAAGCTATTTCAGACCCATGGAAAGCACTTGTTTATTGGTGGGTGAATTTATCCACCAATCAGCAATAACAACACAGTGTGTTCACCAAAAATGGGCCGGCATCTAAACTTACATTCTTGCATTTCAAATAAAGATACCAAGAGAATGAAGAAAATGTGATAATAGGAGTAAATTAGAAAGTTGCTTAAAATTGCATGCTCTATCTGAATCATGAAAGAAAAAAATTGGGCTCAGTGTCCCTTTAACTTCATATCTTGAAATAAATTGTTTTAATGAGTAAATTAAATACAATTTTGTGTAAAAAAACAATTTGCTGCATCATTGTAATGCATATTATTTAATTAATAATTATGATTTTTACAAAATACGATCCTTTCACTTTTTAAGCTTATTTTATTGAGCTTGTTCTGTAATGTTTGTCTCCTTCAAATGTGGAAATGTAGGTTTTACTTCTTAGTAAGATACACGACATTTGTCTGTAGAGAATTCCATGGAGACCCTCCTGGAACTGACTTATCTGTTTGTAGAATTTCCCCTAGGTGAAGCTTTAGGGGCATATTTATCAAGGTCTGGCAGACCTGATCCGACACTGCGGATCAGGTCCGCCAGACCTCGCTGAATACGGCGAGCAATACGCTCGCCGTATTCAGCATTGCACCAGCAGCTCACAAGAGCTGCTAGTGCAACGCCGCCCCCAAGCAGACTCGCGGCCAATAGGCCGTCAGCAGGGGGGTGTCAATCAACCCGATCGTAGTCGATCGGGTTGATTTCCGGCGATGTCTGTCCGCCTGCTCAGAGCAGGCGGACAGGTTATGGAGCAGCGGTCTTTGTGACCGCTGCTTCATAACTGCTGTTTCTGGCGAGCCTGCGACACGGGGCATCAAGCTCCATTCGGAGCTTGATACATATGCCCCTTAGAGTTGGGCCCATTGTGTATCTGGCTTAATGATACAATACAGAGAGCTTACACTCTAATAGAGAGACTACTGACCTGATACAATACAGAGAGCTTACACTCTAATAGAGAGACTACTGACCTGATACAATACAGAGAGCTTACACTCTAATAGAGAGACTACTGACCTGATACAATACAGAGAGCTTACACTCTAATAGAGAGACTACTGACCTGATACAATACAGAGAGCTTACACTCTAATAGAGAGACTACTGACCTGATACAATACAGAGAGCTTACACTCTAATAGAGAGACTACTGACCTGATACAATACAGAGAGCTTACACTCTAATAGAGAGACTACTGACCTGATACAATACAGAGAGATTACACTCTAATAGAGAGACTACTGACCTGATACAATACAGAGAGCTTACACTCTAATAGAGAGACTACTGACCTGATACAATACAGAGAGCTTACACTCTAATAGAGAGACTACTGACCTGATACAATACAGAGAGCTTACACTCTAATATAGAGACTACTGACCTGATACAATACAGAGAGATTAAACTCTAATATAAAGTCTACTGACCTGATACAATACAGAGAGAAGAGCTAACACTCCAATATACTAACAACTGACCTGGTACAATACAGAGAGAAGAGCTTACACCCTAATATAAAGTCTATTCACCTGATACAATATAGAGAGAAGAGCTAACACTCTAATATAAAGTCTACTGACCTGGTACAATACAGAGAGAAGAGCTTACACCCTAATATAAAGTCTATTAACCTGATACAATACAGAAAGAAGCACTAACACTCTAATTTAAAGTCTACTGACCTGGTACAATACAGAGAGAAGAGCTTACACTCTAATATACTAACAACTGACCTGATACAATACAGAGAGAAGAGCTTAAACTCTAATATAAAGTCTACTGACCTGGTACAATACAGAGAGAAGAGCTTAAACTCTAATATAAAGTCTACTGACCTGATACAATACAGAGAGAAGAGCTTACACTCTAATACAAAGTTTACTGACCTGATACAATACAGAGAGAAGAGCTTACACTCTAATATAAAGTCTACTGACCTGATACAATAGAGAGAGAAGAGCTAATGCTGTAATATAAAGACTATTGACATGATACAATACAGAGAAGAGCTTGCACTCTAATATACTAACAACTGACCTGGTACAATACAGAGAGAAGAGCTAACACTCTAATATAAAGTCTACTGACCTGATACAATACAGAACGAATAGCTTACACTCTAATATAAAGTCTACTGACCTGATACAATACAGAGAGAATAGCTTACACTCTAATATAAAGTCTACTGACCTGATACAATACAGAGAGAAGAGCTTACACTCTAATATAAAGACAACTGACCTGATACAATGCAGAGAGAATAGCTTACACTCTAATATAAAGTTTACTGACCTGATACAATACGGAGAGTAGAGATACACTCTAATATAAAGACAACTGACCTAATACAATACAGAGAGAAGAGCTTACACTATAATATAAAGTCTACTGACTTGATACAATACAGAGAGAAGAGCTTAAACTCTAATATAAAGTCTACTGACCTGATACAATACAGAGAGAGGAGCTTAAACTCTAATATAAAGTCTACTGACCTGATACAATACAGAGACAAGAGCTTAAGATATATATATATCTTACCTGATACAATACAGAGAGAATAGTTTACACTCTAATATAAAGGCTACTGGTCTGGTACAATACAGAGAGAATAGTTTACACTCTAATATAAAGTCTACTGATCTGATACACTAACTATAGAGATATACTAACTATACAGACATACTTATAATAGAGACATACTAACTATAGAGATATACTAACTATACAGATATACTAACTATAGAGACATACTAACTATACAGCCATACTAATTATACAGATATACTAACTATACAGATATACTAACTATACAACCATACTAACTATACAGATATACTAACTATACAGATATACTAACTATAGAGACATACTAACTATACAGCCATACTAACTATACAGATATACTAACTATACAGATATACTAACTATACAAATATACTAACTATAAAGATATACTAACTATACAGCCATACTAACTATACAGATATACTAACTATACAAATATACTAACTAAAGAGCTATATTAACTATACAAATATCCTAACTATAGAGATATACTAACTATACAGCCATAATAACTATACAGATATACTAACTATACAGATATACTAACTATACAAATATACTAACTATAGAGCTATACTAACTATACAAATATCCTAACTATAGAGATATACTAACTATACAGATATACTAACTATACAGCCATACTAACTATAGAGATATACTAACTATCCAGACATACTAACTATAGAGATATACTAACTATACAGATATACTAACTATAGAGACATACTAACTATACAGCCATACTAACTATACAGATATACTAACTATACAGATATACTAACTATACAACCATACTAACTATACAGATATACTAACTATACAGATATGCTAACTATACAGATATACTAACTATAGAGACATACTAACTATACAGCCATACTAACTATACAGATATACTAACTATACAGATATACTAACTATACAAATATACTAACTATAGAGATATACTAACTATACAGCCATACTAACTATACAGATATACTAACTATACAAATATACTAACTATAGAGCTATACTAACTATACAAATATCCTAACTATAGAGATATACTAACTATACAGCCATACTAACTATACAGATATACTAACTATACAGATATACTAACTATACAAATATACTAACTATAGAGCTATACTAACTATACAAATATCCTTATAGAGATATACTAACTATACAGCCATACTAACTATACAGATATACTAACTATACAGATATACTAACTATACAGATATACTAACTATACAACCATACTAACTATACAGATATACTAACTATACAGATATACTAACTATACAACCATACTAACTATACAGATATACTAACTATAGAGATATACTAAATGCAGAGCAGCTATTATTTGTGTTATCATATTTATTATAATATGGGATACTGAGTAATTGATATGATAGAAACCTTCATGCATTTTCTGTAATAAAGCTGAAAATGAAAACAGTTATCATAAAAAGCCAAAAACCAGACGAGGGAGTCATTATTATATGGAATAGACAATCAGTAGAGGTGGTAATGGCAACTACTATAAGGAAATACATGAGTGCTTATTAGTAACCACAAGTGTGATGCAAATTCCAAACCAACTCTGTTTCTAGGTAATGCAGGAATGGCATGAAATTGAATGTGTGTGTGTGTGTGTGTATATATATATATATATATATATATATATATATATATATATATATATATATATATATATATATATATATATATATATATATCACAAAATAGAAAAGGGGAGGACATTTTACTCTACACCAGTAACATATCTATCTATCTATCTATCTATCTATCTATCTATCTATCTATCTATCTATCTAGTCTAGTGCCAATTCTGTAGTGATATATCTATGTACTTAGGCTTCATGGTGTAGCTGTATAAAGCAATAGATTTACTATATTATTGTGTAAATAAGGTGGCACCGCTGTGGCTAGTGGGTAGTAACTCCTGGAGGGAGGGAGGTGCTGGTATCATACTATACTACCTGCTGGGGAGAGTGTGTGTATGTGATGATGGGGGGGGGGTTAGGATATAAAGTGCAAGATCCCTTCACAGCTTCACAAACAGACATGGATACCACAGTTCCACCTTGCTGTATCATTGTGCTCATCCTCTGCTGTGTGGGCAGGACAAGTGCTACCCCAGGTAAGTTGTCATATGTGGTATTACTGTAGGTTATACAATTTTATAGACGCTCAGAATTTTAAACAACTGGTTATATATTTATTTTTATTTTTTTAAACTCCTTATTTTATACTTCTGTGTGTAGCTTGATTGAATATTAGAATAGTCACAAATGTATCTGTGGTCAGGTGAGTGTAATAGTATTTCATTTGAGCTTATTAGAAAGTAATTTAGTATTGGTCTAACTCTAAATGGACTCTGTACTGTAACAGTTTCCGTATAATGTGTTCCTAATGCCTTGTTATACCAGCTGCAGAGTATTAAATGTATGTGAAATTGCTCATTTAGGTTTATTTTTGTATTTGGCATAACCCATTTTAACACCACCCATTGTTCTCAATACCATGTAAATTAAAATGGGCTGAGCCTGTGTGAAGATCAGACACCTGCTTATCTCATCTTCCTATATAAAGAGGCCAGTTATTGCAGATACAAACCTGAAGAGACATTTCCAATAAATTTAAAGGAACAATATACCCATAATTCATTTTATTGTAAGCTTTTACAGGAATATTATTTTAAATAGGCTGGCCTCTCTCTCCTAACCCCACTGGGACATTGATTTCTGTTGCAGCCTCTTGTTGACTTATTTTTTCTATAACGGATACTGTAGAACTTATATCTTCAGTCTATGTAGTAAACAGTTTAATGCACTCCAACATGTAAAATGGACAGTACAGTGTCCTTTTATATAGCTCTGTATAATTAGAGCATTGTATTTTAAAATGAAATCTTATTTCACTATGTGTTTAACTCATGCAAAGTTATAGTGCATTGGTGTTTCTGAGAAGGGCACAGCTGTGAGTCAATCAGGAGGGAGCGACATATGTATCCACCAATCACAAGCTGGGTCCTGCTCAGGAATAGCAATGCACTTTGCATGAGCTCATGATTTTAATTCTGCGGTCATAATAAAATAAAATCTAACAAAGAAAAAAAAAAAATTTTTCTGCTAGAATCTCTGTTTAATATAATGTGCACAGACTTGTATGTTTTTTGTCAGTGTATTTGTGTGGGACAGTATTTCCTAGACATATTTTATGTGTATAAAGTGCTAATACATCACTACCTTGTCTCTTTAAAGGGACATTATACACTCATTTTTTCTTTGCATAAATGTTTGGTAGATGATCTATTTATATAGCCCATAAAGTTGTTTTTAAAAAAAATGTATACTTTTGCTTATTTTTAAATAACATTGACTCCTAACCAAGCCCCAAAGTTTTATGTGAATAGCGTCAGCTACCTTCTCCAGCTTGCTCCTGTTTGTGTAAAGCAGAGCTTTCCAGACTTTTCATGTTGGTGACGCACTTTTTAGACCTACATCATTTTGCGGCACAGTAATTCAGTTGTACTAGCAAACAGGACATTAAACTAATACGGACACATACATAAATGATAACTTCCACTTCCTATCCATATATCAAGAGCAGGAGCAGCAATGCACTACTGGGAGCTAGCTGCAAAAAAAAAAACACAACCCTTTGACTTCTGACTTCAGCTAAGCATTTAAGATGCCACCCTTAGAGCTCTGCGAGTCCGACTGACTACTACCCGCGTAGCAAACACACTGCTGTCCCACTCACTGACTACACATGCAGTCACAAGCCGATTGAGGAGACTACACGTGCAGTCAGGAGATAATGTGCCGCAAATGGGAACAGTTTCAGTTCCCGCTGAGCTGCGCCAATAGGTTAAGATGATCTGTTACCCACTAGGTATCAATCACGTGTCAACCACGTGATATGCGTAGCATTCAGGCAGAAAGTCAGAAACCCAATTTTTTTTTTAAATTCAAAACAATTTGTGTTGAAGCAGGGACACACCTACACACTGCTGCCGACACACAGTTTAGAAAGCACTGGTGTAAAGGATCTTTTCATATGCAAAAGAAGGGGGAGGGGGGAGGGTCTCATTCCCCCCTCGCAGTGGGCTTTCCAGCTACCTTTTCAACCGAGCTAAACTAACAGCTTCTAAGTAAGTTTTTAAACAGTTTTATACTGGATTTTTATATCAGTATCTGTGCATCTTATTCATCTAGTAGTGTCTATTACATGCAGTTATATGAAAATGAGTGTATACTGTCCCTTTAACATAAGTTAAATCATTTTAAGTATCTAAATTGTGCTGACAGGCTAAACCTTGTGTCACTTGCTGAGTGAGCGCTGCATTCCAGCAAATGTCTATTTTACAGTATTTCTGCTGTGTTGTATTGATGCTTTCAAGCAATGCTATTACAGATCCACAACATGAGATACATTTAGTTCTCTGAGCATGTCAGATCCAAAAGTTTTTGTTTTTTTACTATTAAAGCAAGATAAACACATAAAAATGTAGGAAATTCATGTTTATTTGTGGCATTTTAGGATGATATTTGTTATATGCTACAAATTGCTTTACTAGTACTATGCAAAGGAAGTAGTTTATAAACTGCCCAGTAAAACTACAAGACAAATGATACAGCAGTATTACCATTATATGGGGGGGGGTTAATGTAAAGGAAGCTTTAAATCTAATTTTTAAATTCTATTTACTAATAAAATATTTATGAGGTGGTTTCTAAGAAAATAAACTGCTGTATCAAAAAGGAGCACTTTATTTTCTGCATCAGCTTAAAGGGACAGTCTGGTCAAAATTAAACTTTCATTATTCAGATAGGACTAGTCATTTTAATCAACTTTCCAATTTACTTTTATCATCAAATTTGCTTTGTTCTCTTGGTATTCTTAGTTGAAACTAAACCTGGGTAGACTAATATGCTAATTTCTAAGCCCTTGAGGGCTGCCTCTTATCGCATGGTTTTTAAATTGCTTTTCACAACAAGAGACTGATAGTTCATGTCTTGGCCATCTATATAACACTGTGTTAAAGTGCCATACAACAGGTTGAGATCTGTGTATATCCTAAAAAGGCTAATTAATTTAAAATAACTTACATAAAAATAAATTGCTGGCAAGTATTTTAAAATAATTTAAAAAAATAAGCAAAAATAATTACATAGCTAAGCTGCCTGGAGCAGCTAACTCCACCCCTCTTATCAGTGTTTAGACACAGGCATTGCATTTCAACTGAGTTCACAGCTTCTAGGCAAGCTCCAGCAGATAATCCCTATTCACTTTTGCATTTTACCAAAAGAACAATAAACATAGATACAGCTATAAAAGGAATTGTGTGGGGGGAGTTAGAGCTTTACAATTCAGAAACTAGAAAGAAGGCACTGCAGTATAAATTTGCAGGTAAAGTAATGAAAGTACATATTATATTATTTTGTCTCTATACCAACTTGTTTTATGTCCCTTTACCACCTGGGAAGTTATTTAAGATTTAGCACAACATAATAGTAAATGCAACTCAATAGATTGTATATAGTCACAGTCATGTGATCAGGGGGCTGTCAGAAGGTTTTTAGATACAAGGTAATTACAGAGGTAAAACATATATTAATATAACTGTGTTGGTTGTGCAAAACTGGGGAATGGGTAATAAAGGGATTATCTATCCTTTAAAACAATAAAAAATATATTGTAGACTGTCCCTTTAAAGGGACACACAGGTCAAATTCAATTTTCATGATTCAGATACAGCATGTAATTTTAAACAACTTTCTAATTTACTTCCATTAACAAAATGTGCACAGTATTTTTATATTTACACTTTTTGAGTCACCAGCTCCTATTGAGTATGTGCAAGAATTCACAGACTATACGTATATGCATTTGTGATTGGCTGATTGCTATCACATGGTACAGGGGGAGAGGAAATATACATAACTTTGAAATTTGTTAGAAACAAATCTACAACTCATTTGAAATTCAGAGTAAATGCTATTGCATTGTCTTGTTATCTTGCATTTGTTGATTATGCAAATCTACTGTATTTACTGGTCCTTTAATACTGTGAGAAATGGAATTAGTGTAAAGTGTATACTGAGATGTAGATTTCAAACACAATTTAAATAATTGTTCCAATATAATCAGTTCTGTTAAAGGGATGTTAAACGTATGTGATGTATTCAAAGCAAAAATTAGTCTGAGTATAATGGGTTTTTTTAAATAATATTAGTTGTTTAAATATAGAAGAACAGAGTGCAGAGTTTTAGTTTCTATAAATAGGCTCCACTAGGAATAGCTAGATTCCTTCTTATGAAAGTGCAAGACACTAAGGGGCCCATTTATCAAAGGGCTTGCGGACCTGATCCGACACTGCGGATCAGGTCCGCAAGACCTCGCTAAATGCGGAGAGCAATACACTCTCCACATTTAACATTGCACCAGCAGCTCACAAGAGCTGCTGGTGCAACGCCGCCCCCTGCTGACTCGCGGCCAATCGGCCGCCAGCAGGGAGCTGTCAATCAACCCGATCGTATTCGATCGGGTTGATTTCCGGCGGTTCCTGTCCGCCTGCTCAGAGCAGGCGGACAGGGTTATGAAGCAGCGGTCTTTAGATCGCTGCTTCATAACTTGTGTTTCTGGCGAGTCTGAAGACTCTCCAGAAACACGGCCCTTCAAGCTCCATACGGAGCTTGATAAATGGGCCTGTAAGATCTGTGCAAATCCAAATCTTCGTGCGTTGCACTTCCATAAGAAGAAATCTGGCTCCAAAAAGAGACAAACGCCACAAATTCTTCTGCATTCGGATGATAATGAAGCTGAAGCATCGCAATGCCCATGCCTAGTCTGATGACTCAGCTTATAATAAAACATGTGTGTGTATCTGTTATTTATGTATGTGTGTATGTATATATGTGTGTGTGTGTGTGCATATGTTATTTATGTACATGTGTGTGTATCTATATATTATTTATTTATTTATGTGTGTGTGTGTGTGTATGTATATATTATTTATGTACATGTGTGTGTGTATGTGTGTATGTATATATTATTTATGTACATGTGTGTGTATGTGTTATTTATGTATGTGTGTATGTATATGTGTGTGTGTGTGTGTGTGTGTATGTATGTTATTTATGTATGTGTGTATGTATATATGTGTGTGTGTGTATATATTATTTATGTACATGTGTGTGTATGTGTGTGTATCTATATATTATTTATTTATATGTGTGTGTGTGTGTGTATGTATATAATATTTATGTATATGTGTGTGTATGTATATATTATTTATGTATATGTGTGTGTATCTATATATTATTTATGTATATGTGTGTGTATGTATATATTATTTATGTATATGTGTGTGTGTCTCTATATTATTCATGTACATGTGTGTATGTATGTTATTTATGTATGTGTGTATGTATATATGTGTGTGTGTGTATGTATATATTATTTATGTACATGTGTGTATGTGTGTGTATCTATATATTATTTATTTATATGTGTGTGTGTGTGTGTGTGTGTATGTATATAATATTTATGTATATGTGTGTGTGTGTGTGTATTATTTATGTATATGTGTGTGTATATATATTATTTATGTATATGTGTGTGTGTATGTATATAATATTTATGTATATGTGTGTGTATGTATATCTATGTGTGTGTGTATATATATATATTATTTATGTACATGTGTGTATGTGTGTATCTATATATTATTTATGTATATGTGTGTATGTATATATTATTTATGTATATGTGTGTGTATGTATATATTATTTATGTATATGTGTGTGTGTCTATATATTATTTATGTACATGTGTGTGTATGTTATTTATGTATGTGTGTATGTATATATGTGTGTATGTATGTATATATTATTTATGTATATGTGTGTATGTATATATTATTTATGTATATGTGTGTGTATGTATATATTATTTATGTATATGTGTGTGTATGTATATATTATTTATGTACATGTGTGTGTGTATGTATATATTATTTATGTATATGTGTGTATATCTATATATTATTTATGTATATGTGTGTGTGTGTGTGTGTGTGTATGTATATATTATTTATGTACATGTGTGTATGTGTGTTATTTATGTATGTGTGTATGTATATATTATTTATGTATATGTGTGTATATCTATATATTATTTATGTATATGTGTGTGTGTGTGTGTGTATGTATATATTATTTATGTACATGTGTGTATGTGTGTGTATCTATATATTATTTATATATATATATGTGTGTGTGTGTGTGTGTGTATGTATGTATATAATATTTATGTATATGTGTGTGTTTGTATATATTATTTATGTACAAGTGTGTGTGTATATATCATTTATGTATGTGTGTATATCTATATATTATTTATGTATATGTGTGTGTGTATGTATATATTATTTATGCATATGTGTGTGTTTGTATATATTATTTATGTACATGTGTGTATGTGTGTGTGTGTATATATCATTTATGTATGTGTGTATATCTATATATTATTTATGTATATGTGTGTGTGTGTATGTATATATTATTTATGCATATGTGTGTATCTATATATTATTTATTTAACTTTTATTAGTTTAGTTAAAAAAAACGAACACACAACATAAAGAGTTAAAAAACACAAAAAGTTGGGGCCAATAGACTGAGTTGGTAAAATGGCTCAGTGCCGTTAACCGTTTTACTAAATTAAGAAGTGTGAAAGACTTGTCACATTGCTGTATAAGTACTAAGGAGATAGAATGTACTGACCTTTGAAAAAGCCGCTATTAGGTCGGCGAAACATGTTAGGGGAGGGTGTTGAACCTCTTTCAACCCCCATTATTTTTTAATTCAGCATTTAGTTTGGGCCTCCTAAAAAACTAGCAATATTGCTATTTAAATTTATTACACAATAGAACGAGTGATGTCTTATCTGTAAGATAAACAGAATTTGTTACAGCAAAACTTTATGTAACCTAACCGTGTGTGAATCTGTGTTATGCTTGACTAGTCATTTTTTAGAATTTAATGTAATGGAGTTGTGTATCTGTATGATTGAAGTGTGTGTCTAGTGCTAATAGCTCTCGCTTTAACTCTAAAGCGATACAGAAATAAGCTATATTACCTATCTACCTACAAACATACTATGTGAGAGTGCTTCCCAGAGAATCCACAACTTTAATATAAATTAACATTA